>NC_087447.1:315530-618560 GCF_036321535.1 Camelus dromedarius | reverse complement strand
TGTGGTCATGCTGACTGTGCCTGTGGGCTCGCTGGTCAGATGTCGGGCGTGAGCTCGGGTACAGCTGATGAAGCACATGGGGTCACAGTCACTGCTGCTATGGGGCATAATTAGGGGAGGGCTTTAGGGGACACACAACTGTCCCTGGGGTCAAGGACTGGCCGGGTCCTCAGGAGTTGCCCCGAGGAGCTGCTCGTGGTGTGGACAGGAAGTCTGACCTCGCAGCTCCACAGCAGAAACCAGTCTGTCTGGGAAGGCAGCCCACCTGGGCACCCAGCTTCTGCCGGTGTGGGCTTCAGATAAGTACATGGGCTGGTACGTCAGACAGGGCCCTCTCCCGACCCACACAGAGGCCTCCCCAGGGCTGTCCCCACCTAGGCCTGCTATTGGGGTGGGGTAGGGTGGTCTGTTGGTTCTGGGAGACAGGCCTGGTCCCCCAGATCTGGCATGTGAGGTGGGGCTGGGCTCGAATGGAAGGAGGGGTGAAGTGGGGCCCTCAGAAGCTGCTGTGAGTGGGTGTGTGCGCTCCTGTGTGTGCATGGGGGTCAGTCAGTGTGCTGGTCTGCCGACTGGCACATGGGGCCACAGCCCATCTCCCCAAGGCCCCACCTTGGCACCCCCCCCCCACCGGCTGTGGGCTAGAGGGCGGAGCTGAAAGCACGAGCTGGTTCCCTCCAACTTCAGAGGCATCAGTGGGAGGGGAGCGCAGAGGCCACTGCACTGGGAGTGAGTGCTGGGACCTGGTGTGTTTGGAGGTCTGCTCAGGAGTGGGGACACGGGGGAGGAAAGTCAGCAGTGGGGCCACAGCGTGAGTCAGTGTCAGTGGACGTGGAGCGAGAGGCATGCCAGGCGCACATGAGGCTCCCCGGCCTGGGGTTTGGAAGACATGGAGGACCAGCAAAGGGGCAGCCTGGGCCAGGACACACCGCAGCAGGCAGCAGGGCTGGCCCTGGAGGAAACAGGCCCTGCACGTCCCAGCGGGACCAAGGCAGCTCGGGCTGAGGGGAGCTGAGTCAGGGCTGGATTGAGGGCCCACGTCAGCCTAAGTCCCTGTGTGACCTCTGGTGGCTTCCGTGGAATGAGGACAGGTGGAGTCAGTGGGATGAGTGCGATGCCAACAGGAAGCCAAGAGCCAGGAGGGGCCAGGTGTCCTGGTGGGCTGGGTGGTGCCTTGGTTGGTACTTGGCTGGGCATCACCAGGCAGGTCGCCGCACAACAGCAGTGATGCAGAGGGGGTCGGGGTGACCAAGTGGGTGGGGCCACAGGGTGAGCAGGAGTAGGGGCTGGAAACAGATTATGGGTGCAGTTTTGGGGGTCAGATGCCCCACAGCTAGTGAGGCCCCTGGGAGGGGCCCCCAGACCTATTGGCCTCTGCTCTCCCCCTCAGTGCTGACCTCAGGAAGCCTCATCCCGTCTGAGGTGGTTTGACGTAGCTTACCCACTTCTCTAACTGGGCTGTGACAACCGTTCCGCTCCCGACAGCCTACTTAATTTGCAAAATCTTGAGAGGAGCACTCACAGGGCCAAGTCCCTAGGAACAGGAAGTTACAGGAAAGATGGAGCTGAAGTCCCTTCGGTGAGGACAGCCCAGGGGGAGGGCGAGGCCCCAAGGCGGGGGTGGGATGTCAGGGAGGCTCAGGGCTCTTCTCTTACACTGCTTGGATTCCTCTTACTAAGGTTTTCCTGCCGTCCTCTGCGGACACAGGAACCCCCGTCCGTCCAGCCTGGGCAGCTCCCCAGGCCCACTCCAGGCACCAGGCCCATAACAGGTCAGGGCATTGACAGACACGGGTCAGGGGCTGCTGCCCACACACTTTATTAAGATGCACCCAGAGCCTACCCTGGCCCCACTGTGGAATGTGGATGGCGGGGCTGTGGCCCCGCCTCGAGCACCAGGACCAGCGGTCAGCCCCTCACCTCCCACCCCAACCCGTGTGTGGCCCCAACCCCCTGCCCTGGACAGGGTTTGTTGGGGAAAACACTACTCTGGTGAATACTTGGGTGTAAAAAGTGCCAGAAGCCCCTCCCGACCCCAGCCCCAGGCCAGGACTCGGCCACCCCATCCAGCATCACGTTCACAGGCCTGGCTGGGAGTCCTGGGGGGTCTGGCTGCCTGCTCCTCCCCTCCTTATGCCCAAGCTGGTGAGAAGTCCTGCAACGGGGGAGGCAGGTGGGGACGCAGTCCTCTCCCCAGTGGGCAACATCCTTTGGCAGCGAAGCAGGGATGGCAGGCAGCACGCAGCCTACGCACGGTAGGTGTCCGCCTTCACCACCTGGCAGTACATGGTCATGGCGAAGGTCAGCCCCAGGATCTGTGGGGACAGGTGGCAGCTGGGCAGGGCTGCTCCAGGGATGACAGCCCAGAGAGGTCCTGCCCCAGTAGGCACCCTGACCCCACCCCACTGCCTGGATGGCCTGTAACCCTAGGGCTCAGTCCAGACCCTTTCCCCTCAGGTTTGGCCACCCACCCTGGCCTCCACGGGTGGTGTCAGGACCCACGGGTGCCAGGCCTGGCCCCAGCAGCTGCCCTCTGACCGTTAATCCAACTGCAATCAGCACCTTTGGTGCTGTCCGCCCGCTCTGGCTGCAACCCCCGTCTGCATCCCGGAGATGCGTTGCCCTGATGCTGCCGCATTCAGGACTTGCCATGGGGAAGAAGGCGGGGGCTGGGGTGGGTCCGGCGGTTCCGGTGGCAGCCCCACCCCCTACCTGCACCAGAGCTGTGCACAGTCCGAAGACGCCCACGGCCAGCAGGTTCTCCTGAAGCCACATCTTCACCGTCTCGTAACAGGGCTGGAGGAAGAGCAGGCGTCACCGGGGGCTGCGAGGCCGGCGCTCCACCCTCAAGTCCCCGGGGCCAGAGCCGGGGGAAGGGCACAGCCTCACCGCTTTCCACCAGGTGCCGGGCGCGTGCAGCCCGCAGCTCTCGCTGAACTCCAGACAGCAGGAGTCGGGCACGCGCGTGGCGTTGTAGACCTCGAACCAGTCGGTGTAGTTGGAGACCCCGCAGCAGCGGAACTGCGGAGGAAGTGCGGGCTGGGACTGTGCCCTGGCCACGCCCTGGCCCCGCCCACGCCCGGCGCTGCCACGCCCCGACTCACGTCTGTCTGGATGATGCTCCAGGCGTTGGTGAGGCCCACGTTGCCCGGGGTTCCGTACAGGTGCAGGCCCCTCTTCAGGTCCCGCTGCGCGTACCTGTCGATCTGCAGGACAGCAGGGCCACCCTGCAGCCAGCTCCACCTACCTCGTCCAGACCCCACCTCTGCCCAGGCCCCCACCCCGTGCCTTCTGTCCCCCTTCCTGGAGTCACCCCCTCCCAGAAGCCCTCAGCAGGCTCAGGCCTTTGCCCCTTGGTCTCCCTGGGCCACACGTGGTGCTGAGCCCGGGGTTCGAGTCAGACATCAGCACGACGTCCGTCAGTTATGTTCAGAGGGAGACAGTACAGAAACCCTCAGCTGCGTCTGCCCACACCTGTCAGGACCCGCACATCTTGCTGTCGGCCAAGAGGGCCGAGGTCCTCATTCCTAAGACCATCCTCCAGGAAAGGAACCAGGCTCCTTGGAGAAATGGCCAAGTCCAGGGCTGGGGCAGGGACTCCCCAGAGAGGAGGTGCACTGAAGGAGGTGCATCTCCTCACAGGAGCAAGTGAGAGCTCCTAGCCACCAAAGCTAAGACAGACGAGCAAAAAATAACAGTCCTGGAGTATATAACTCAGAATAATGTAAATGAGCCCTCACTGGTGTAAATAATGAAATAAATCCATGGGGGATAGGAGATTTTCCTCATCCGACTAATACACAGCTGAAGTCAGCAGGAGCAGGGGGCCCAGCCTGGGGGCCACCTGGGAGCTCACACTGCTTTGCCCTCCAGGGCCCCAGCGTTTCCCTCCAGGCCCGGCCTCCAGTGGTTGTGGTTAAAATCAGATGCACGGCCGGGTCCCGGGTCCCATTGTTGGTCCTCGCCGTGCTAGGGCCCCTGCCCCCTCGTCGCCTGTGCACCATGGCCCTCATGGTGATGAGGATGGAGCCCCCCCACCCGAAGTGGGGGAGCCGCACCTTGTCAGTGTAGGCGAAGAAGAGGATGGCGACGGTGGCCTCCAGCAGGAACACCAGCAGCAGCAGCACGAAGAACTGCGGGCGAGGACCCAGCGGCCTCAGCAACCCAGCCCCCAGCTGCCCCCAGAGGGTGGGGCGCGAGCCTCAGCCCGAGCCCCCAAGCCAGGTCTGCAGGCCCCACTCGTGCTGCCCCACCTCCCTCGGAGCCCTCCAGTCTCTGTGCCAGGGGCTGTCGGGTCTTGCCCGACCTCTGAGCACAGCCTCACGTCTTCGAGCACACACGTGTGCTCCAGACCCGTGTCCTTGTGCTCGGCGGGCAGGTGCAGCGATGCCCAGGGGGGCCCCTGCAGGGAGTGGGTCTGACTGCAGTACCCCCAACCCCCAGGTCCCATCCCTCAGGACAGCCAGGGGTGGCCACTGCCCACTCAGGCAGGAACAAGTTAGAGAAGCCCCCACCTGTGACCGCACAGGTGGCCCACTGGGTGGTGGTACCTCAAGTCACAGCCTTGACCTCAGCCCAGGTGCCCTGACCGGGCTGAACAGTGGAGCACTAGCCTCTGACCTCTGACCTCCAAGTCACCCCGTGGGAAAGGTCAGGGTTGGGGGCCTCAGCTCCACCCCTACCCACCGCCCTGAAGGGAACATCTGGGGCATATACTGGACACGTTGGGTAGCTGCACAGACAGGGGACGCACCCTCTGGGAGGCCCCTCCCCAGCAAGGGCTCCTCAGACAGAGGCCCCAGATGAAGCAGGTGATTTCAGGCTTGAGTCAGCCGCCGGTGGCCGCTGCCAGGCATACTAATAGGCGTAGCCTGGCCCAGGGGTCCTTCTCCTTCTCCTGTGATTTATGTTCCACAGGATGGAAACATCCTGCCTGTAAATCCACCTCTGAAGCCGAGGCGGGGGCTGGGAGCTCTGAACAGAGGGTCCTGGGGAGCCAAGAGGGCAGGGGCAGGAGCCGGGAGGGTTCATGGGAGAGGTGGTGTCAGAGAGCATGGGCCCGGTACCGGCTGAAGGGGCTCTGCCTGGCATGCGTGTGGGTGTGCGGGCACCCGTGTGTCTGTGTCCCGTGAAGGGGGGCCCCGCCCGGCCCGGCCCCAGCACCCCCCCCCGACTCACAGTGAGCAGGAGGCATCTGTTCTCCTTGATGGCCCCGATGCAGCCCACAAAGCCAATGGCCATCACAAAGGTGCCGGTGACAATGAGCAGGTTGGCGGCCGACAGGGACGGGAAGGAGGAGGACAGGGTGGCGAAGTTCCCCTGCGTGGCGGCCAGCCAGATGCCAACGCCCAGGATGCCGCAGCCTCCCAGCTGGGACCCAGGCAGGGAGAGAGGGACGGCAGAGTAGCAGGTGAGCGTCCCGCCAGGTCCCGGGCGGCCCCACCGAACTCCCCATCTTGTCCCGTCACCCCAGCTGGGCCCCCACATGCCCTCCCCTAACCATCCCTTCTGAAGTGCAGCCCCCACGTGCCCTTGCCACCACCTCTCCTCCACCACTGCAGCTTTTATTGAGCTCCATAATTGCTTGTTACTACAAAAATCAATTAAAATGAGGAAGGGGAGAAGGCCAAGCAGTGATGAATCCAAGGTGAGCTCTCGGCCTTCCGTGAGGAAGGCATGCCCACCTCCTAGCGGTGGGGAGCAGGGTGGAGCCAGGGCAGCTGAGGGGCTGCGGCTCTGGCCCCCCAGGACTCTGAGGCCTCTGAGCCATCCCAAGATAAAACGGGAGAAGGTGTCCAGGGCACAGGCTAGGGGCAGGCAGCCCCCTACAAATGCTAGCCGGTTCTGGGTCCTGAGGCAACCCAGGCTTCGAGAGACCAGCTGGAGGCGGATGGCTGACGGGCTCGGGGAAGGCCAGGCAGCCCTGGGGGCTCCACACCACTCTGGGACTGGACAGGACATGGGGCCCTGCACCCCCGGGGCCCAGAAGCCTCCTTGAGGCTGGCCTGGACCCTGGTAGATACCCCATGACTTAGGCAGGCCTGATGGGCCCTGAAACCCCTGCCTAAGGAGGCCTTCTCCCTCGGCACGTGTACTCACTCGCCCTGCCCCCACCAGCAGTTCAGCCCTGGCTGCAGGGGTAGGGGTGGGGGCCGCTGCTCCACTCTCACTAAGCCCCTGGGGAGCACACATGCATTAAGCCAGGCTGGCAGAAGACTGCAATTATGGGGTGGGGGCGGTACAGCTCCCAGCCCAAGAGCAGGAGCAGCCCCAGGATCCCAGGGGTGTGGGCAGGTACCAGGGGCTCTGGCCCAGGTCTGCTGCTGGTGGCCGATGTCCCTCTCGGCCTTGCCCAGGGCTGGCTGAGGTGGACAGGAGAGCTCCAGGCTAGAATGCCCACACCTACCCCATGGGGGGCCAGTTAGCTCAGCTTCTCTCCATCACCCACCCTATCCCTCTTTGCGCTGTCCACAAAACAGAAGAGCTTCTGTCTAAAAATTATAAGCCACACCTGTTCTGGCTGCTGCTGGCTGAGGCTGCGCCAGGCCCCCCACAGAGGCTCCTGCCCTGGCCTGTTCATCCTGCCCGTCTGAGCCCCTCCCCAGGGCAAAGCAGGGTAGGGGCCTGCAGGTCCGTGAGGGGCGTGGGGGGCACGTGTGCCTGAGTGTGTGCCAGAGCTGGGCTTGGCACAGCCCCAGGACAGGGCACATGTGTGCTGCCAGGAGATGTGTGTGCCCCCACCTGTGGGGTGGGGTTACCCCCTGTGGGGCAGGCCCCCACCCGTGGTGCCAGGGACAGCGCTGTCCACGGTGCTGACTGCAGGCATGGCCACCAAGAGGGAGCAAGGCTGGGCCACCCGTGCCTCTGGACACCCCATGTCCGCCCAGGGGCTGCCACCATGGGGCATAAAAGAGGCTGGGACAGGCGCTGGCTTATTCAACCCTCTCCCCACCAACCTGCAGGTGAGAAACCAGGAGCCAAGGGGCTGTCCCACGTCTCATGGGATCTCCAAGGATGCTGGGAAAGGCTGGCGCTGGGAGCACCTAGTGGGGCCCAAGCAGACCTGCACATGGAGAGGGCTCCCCTGGCCCCTGCCCGGGACTGGGGCAGGAGAGGGATTTGGGAGGACAGCCTCTCTATGGAGGAAGCTGAAGTCAGGCCCTCTCCAGCTGGAAGGACAGTGACCGCCAGGCCAGGCCCCATGCCCAGCTCATAGCACGTCCCCCACTGAACAAGCAGCACCCATCCTGGGAGGGTTACATCTCCAGGTTACATCTAGGCTGGGGCCACGGTGGGGTGGGTGGGGCTGCCCCTGAGCAGCGGGAAGATGCTGGTGCAGCAGGGAGAACTGTTACTTAAAACCTCAACAGCCTGCCCATCTGGCTCTGCCTGCAAGGACAGAGGCGGATGGCTCCTTTCAGCAGGAAAGTGAGCCCCTCTGAGCTCCCTTGCCCCGTGGGATGCACGGAAGTGCACAGGGAGGACACTGCGGGCGGAGTGGCTGTAGGGGTCGGGGGGCCTGGTGGGGCCGGGCCCCACCCCCCAGCCCTGGTGGAAACATTTCTTTAATTAACACTCCAGGAAACACCCTCACCTCCACCCCAAAGTGGCAGAAGAGACACCCGCTGGCTGTCACCCAGGTGCGTGCCATGACACACAGGGACGCGGCACCCAGCCCAGGCTGTCAGACGCCCTTAAGCATCGCACAGTGTCACCCACCACACGGACACACGTCACAGACATGCCCCAAACCCCCCAGGCCCCGCCACTTTCAGGCACATCCACACAGACCAGGAACCAAAACTCTCACCGACGCGCTGAGATGCACACAGGGTTAACACAATTATCTGTGGTTTTGAAAACGTTTCTGTGTATGCAGCTTTTAAAACATTTTGGCAAGAAAATTACAGCCTCCAAGTACAGGAGAAAGTGGGCCACGTTAGATGGCGCGTCAACGCAGGACAAGCAGGGTCGAGGTCTCTCCCAGGACAGGTGGCCGGGGCATCAGCAGTGGGGGGCCGGGGGGCCGAGGTCCCACCCCACCCTGATGATGCCTACCCTGCACCTCCCCAGCCCCACTCATCACTGCCTGGGCCAGACAGAAGCCCTGGTGAGGCCTAGAAGAAGACCTCGACCCCATGACAGCCTGGGAGAGGAGCCAGCCCCCTCACTGGGATCTCCCACCCTAGTCCCACAGTCAGCTGTGGCCTGTCTCCCTGGCACACACCTTGAGGGCACACCCTGTCCTCCATTGCCCTCACCTGTCCCCAGCCCCAGCCCAGCACCTGGCACGTGTTCCTCACTTCCTGACATCTCTTTTCTTGCCCAGCTATTTTTCAGGTTGGCCTAGGGCTAGGCAGGTGGGGACCACTAGGCTAGTGATGCTGTCCCCCTCCAGGCCCATGGCGGGTGGATACCAGCCGGCCCTCTACTGCTGCCCCTCCGGCCACATGGCTCAGTGTGGCAGATGGCCGGGCAGCTGGCCATGTCTTTGGAAGGGGGTGGAGGGCTGCGTGCCCACAGGGGCCAAGCTTGTGTCCAGAAGCCCAGCACCCGGCAGCCAACGCAGGCTCAGGGTGGGGCTAGGCACGGCGAGCAACACCCCACTCCCAGCCAAGAGCAGGCACGGGGGCAGGGAGGGGGCCCATGGACACGAAGCTCATGCAGAATGTGTCCCCTGCAACAGAAACCAGGTCTGCCCTGCACAGGGGCTGGGGAACTGAACGGGGGACAGGGCCTAGGGTGGGGGGTGGGGCTGGGACCCCGGCCCCCTCTGCCCACTCAGGCCTTCTGGCCTCTGCACTGCTCCTTGTCCCCTCTCCGCCCCAGACAGAACTCCCACCCTGCCTGCAGCTCGCTCTGCCTCTGCTTTGTGTCTGGAAGGTTCTACCCATACAGAGGCCATGACTCTCCCCTCACCCTCCCTCCCAGCAGGTTGACACAGGGGTCCCACGGAGCCCGTCTGGGTCACTGGGTGGACAGGCCAAACATGGCCACCCAGGACTGCACCAGAGCCAGCCGGAGCCCACAGCCCCCTGACCAGCCCCTGCCACCCCCAACCCATCCGGGGAGCCACCAACCTCCTAATAGTTGATTATTGAGAAATGGACTGTTTCCCTGCCATCCGCACTGCAGCAGGGCAACGGCTGGGCACGGTGGGAGGGGAACAGGGGAGGGGTCCCAGTGCTGCCACCACAGAGGGGTTACATCCCCAGGCCCCAGAGTCCCCATCTGTCCAGTCAGCCAGCTGCTGGCCCCAAGGACAGAACTCATGCAGAACAGCTGTCCTGTGGCATCCTGACCCCTGCCTGGACCAGGGTGGTCAGGGACCCCCCCTCCCTTCACAGCTGCCCACCCACCCTGGCTCACCCAAATCCAAGAGGACCTGGGCTGCAAGGCTAGGGCTGGGCATGGCACCTGGCCACAGGAGAGCCCCAGAAGTACCCTCACTGTTTCTGAACCCAGCCTTGCCTCCACCCAGGACCATCCCCAGACCAACCAGACTACATCTGGGGCTGCGGTAACTGTCGCTGGGGGAGCCCTGAGCACCTGACCCAGAGCAAGGAAGGGGCAGGGAGGCGCCTCCCTCCTCTGCCCAACCCCGGCCGCTTCCCAGGGGCTGCTCAGCCCCTGGCCCTCACTCCTGGGCCCTGCACAGAGCCCTAATCACCAGGATGGTGCTCCCAGGAGACACCCTGCCCCAGGGACTCTGGCCGTAAGCTGCTGACCCCCTGTGCATACCTCAGAGAAGGGAGGCTGCACCCCCAGGGGGGGTGCCCCTTGCCTGTGAGGGCCCGTCCGCTGCGGGAGGGCAGGTGCAGGTCTGGGAGTTGGCCACTCTGAGCTCGGAAAGACCCCAGCACCGGCCCCTCTGGGCCTCTCCTCCCCCAGTGACCCTGCCGCCCGCCTACGCCTTCCTGGCTCCCCTTCTCAGGGCACCCCAGCTCCAAGCACTGGTGACAACAAGCAGGCCTGGTTCCTCCCCTGAGATGGGTCCATGACCCACCGGCCACACAGGAACGGGCAGAGCAACCCTGGGACAGATGGGTACTGACATTTCCCGGCCCCACTGGGACCCAAGGCTGGAGGCCTCAGCTCTGCCCTCAGGACTCCAGCCAGGAGCCCCCAGGGAGACCTGTCCAACAGAGCACGAGGAGTCAATTATGGCCAGAGCCGGCCCATCCCTGGAGAGTGGAGTCAGGACTGACACAGGTGAGGGGGAGAGGGTCTCCAGCCCACTGGCTCCCCCACCACCACCTCGGAGCCCATGGTGAACCTTTCATGGCTCGAATCAAATGTCCTAAAATTTATTTTGGTGATGGTTGCACAACTCTGTGAATAGCATTGAACTGCACATTTCAAATGGGTTAATTGTGTGGTATGTGAATAAATATCACATAAATTTCAGTAACGCTGTTACTTAAAAAACCCAGTGGGGAGGCTGAGGCAGGACACTCTCGGGGAGAAATGGAGTTGGGGGCAAAAACTACCACTCCTGTGGGGGCCCAGTGCCCCCAGGCAGCAAAGGAGCCAGCGTCCCTGGGAAGGCATGTTCTAGCCGCCACCCTGTCGCCTGCAGCCTTGGTCCCCAGCAGGAAGGGCTCAGCTGGCACCTGCACAGGGACAAAGCAGGGTGAGTGTCGCACCCAGCCTGCAGCCATTCTCCCCACCCCTGGCCTCAGCACATCTCCCATGGGTCCACTCTCTGACTGCCAGGCCTCTGCACTCCTCTGACACAAAGCTGGGGCGTGGAGGGGCCAAGGCTGGTACAGGGGCCCGGTTGGCTTGGCTGGGAAATGTAATTGGATAATAAAAGGGAATTGGATTTTCTTCTCAGGGGAGAGTCCCAGAGGGCTTCCTGACTTTTCTTTCCTGGGTTGAGGACGGCATCCACGATGGGGATCAGTGGAGTGTGTCCACCCTGCAGCTGGCAGGGGGCTCCTGCAGGTGCACAGGGCAAAGAGCCCATTGGGGTGGGCTGCTCTCAGAGCACAGGCCACGTTGAGGGACCCCTTCTCCTCCATGCAAGCAGAGGTCACTGAGGAGGGCAGGGAAGGGGAGAAGCAGGTGCTGCCACCACGTAGGACCATCCCCCACACCCTCAGCCCATTCCCCTGTCACTCTGCCACAAACATGGCTCACCTCCCTCACACCCATGGCTGCCAGCTCTGGTCACACTGTCACCTGCAGCCTTCTCCTGTCACACTGCCAAGGGCATGCTGACCCTGCCAGCCGCTCAGTGCTAACCACACTGGTGCCCCTACATTTGGTCAACGTCCCCCACCAAGAGAAGACAGTCCCCTCTTCTCATGCCTGGGCAGAGTTCCAGCTGCACACCGCCTCTGCTGCTGGCTCTTGGCCTCCCGTGTACCCCTCCACTCTGGCCTGGGGCCTGCCCCTCCCAGGAGCCCCCTGCAGAGAAGAAAACCTGCGGGTGACCCCTTCTGGAGACGGGCATCAGGGCAGGAACCTCCCAGGCTGGCCACCCCTCTCAGGGACATCCCCCCTTAACAAACTGGGGAGAGGAAAGCCAGCACCCCAGGATAGAAGGGAGGTGCAGAAAGGCAGACGGGCTTTCTGAGCATTTGGCCTTAACTGGACCTCATGCAAATGAGCTTACAAATGACAGCCTTCTTCTGGGGCCCAGAGCCCAGGCAGGAGCTAAAGCCACACCCCCTTACTCCCAGTTGTGGAAGGAGGGTCCGATCAGGAATTAACAACTGAGCAGGGAGTGTGACCTTGGCATCATGTCTCCATCAACCTTCTCCCAGCGCGACCAGTGGAGCCAGGTGTGACACCTGCCCCAGCCCCAGTCCAGCACCCTCCCTGCCCTTAAGGGACTGGGTGGACCCTCTGTTCTCAATCTTGCAGGGAGGGGACAACCCTGCAGCACCAACACCTCTGACCCTGAACACAGGCACCTCATCTGAGCAAACCCAACCCAACTCTGCAAAAGTTATGGATGCCCCCCCCCCTCATGTTGGATGAGCAGCAGAGGCCAGACCCCTCTCCTGCTGGCCCACCATCCTGCTCAGGCTCGGGCCCAACCAGAGCAATCACCCACACACCCTCCTCTCCCGCCCCACCGCGCTTCAGGAGTCGCGGAACCAACTCCCCTCCTCAGCCCCTCCCTAAGTGTGGTCCCTGGAGCCCGGTAGGCCAGTCTGCTGAGGAGGGGAGGGAAGAAGAGACAAGCGCTGCAGCCACGAAGAGGGAGGGAAGGGGACGGAGGGAAGGCACCCGCGGCCCCGCGCACTGACAGGGACTTAAACCCGGCAGAGGCCAGGCACGGGGCCTGAGGCGATCCTGCGGCAGGTGCGGGACGCGCCTGGTCTCAGGAAGAGACGGAGCAGGGAGAGGATGCGGGGCGGCCGCCCAGAGTGCAGAGGCCGGGGCGGACCCCAGAGGTACCGGAACCCCTCCCCAGGGGCCGATCCAGCCCTGGCCTGCAGAGGGAGCGACGACCCCCAGGCACGCCTCCCAGTCCACGTCCCGGGTGTCCCCCACGTACCCCTGCCGAAGCGGCGACCCCGGATCCCCGACATCCCGTGGCCACTCACCCAGAAGAGCAGGTTGAAGGCGAACATGAGGTACTTGACGCCCTGGAGGCAGCCGCGCGCCATGCTGCAGCGCTTCAGCTCTAGGAGGAAGATGAAGGAGAGGTCCAGATAGAAGACTACGTACTTGTTACCCTTGGGCGACGTGTAGCGCGCCTGGGCCGCCTTGGGACCGGGATTGGCGTGCAGGCCGAAGAAGGCGCCGCCGCGCGCGAAGCCAGGTTCCTTGCCCGGCGGCGACGGGCTGCGCCGGTACGTGGACTCGTCTGTGCTTGAGCGGCGCATCGCGCGGGGCCGCCGGGGCCGCCCCAGGCTCCGCGCCCCGGGCCGCGGTGGCACCGGGCGCGCCGCCCCTCTCGGACCCGCGACGGTCCCCGGACACCTGCCCGCCCGCGGCAGCCCGGGCCGGGCCCGCCCCGCCCCGTGCCCGCCCGCCGGCCAATCCGCGCCGGCCCCGCCTCCGCGAAGACCCCCCCCCCCGCCACTCCTCGCCGCGCCGCCTCGCAAATCCGACCGCGCCGCCCCGCGCGGGCCAATCGCAGCCCCGGGACGGCGCCCCCGCCCCCGGCCCTCCGCCCGCGCCGGCGCCCCTTGGTCTTCCACTTCTCCTGCCCGCCCAGCCCGGGAAGCGATGGAAGGGGCTGGGGGCTGAGGGCAGGGGGCCCAGGCAGCGCTCAGCCCCGGGCACGACGTCCCCGTCCTTGCCCCCAAGCTGGGCTCGGAGACCTCTGACCCACGCAAAATGCAAAGCACTATGCAAATGAGGGGTGACCCAGTTGCCGTCTGGTGGCGACTTGGGGCAGCTCCGGCCCAGACCTCTGGCCCAGATTGAGGGAGCTCGGGGACTACAGCCGGAACACACAGCGGGTGCACACTCTCCGAGCAGCCCACCCTGTGCTGGACAAGGGCTGCGCCAGGACCCGGAAACTCGGGCAGCTCACACGGGACAGGGGTCAGCCTGGGAGACAGACCCCATGCAAAGCTGGCGGCCCACCCCAAGCCCACCCAGCGCTCAACCCTGGCGGCACCCTGCTTCACCCAGCCAAGGGAGCATGGCTGGCTTCACTGGCGCATGACATGTGCAGTCACACAGTTTGATGCTCTGGTTTTGATGCTCTGCAGCCACTGTCTTGAAATTCTCCACAATTTTTGACCAAGGGGCTCTGACTTTCATTTTGCACCAGCCCCTCCCAGACACATCCACACACTCAGCTGGATGTGGGTTCACGCCAGGCTTGCAGATCACAGGTGGCACGCACACGTGTTGCTCCAAAGCCTCTTGTGCCGGGCGTGTGGTGTGCCCAAGGGCTGATGAGCAGAGACACGCACAAGGAGCAGCCCAGAGGGGCAGGCACACGCACCACCACCACAGGTGCTGTGCCCCCACAGCCCACCCCACTGGCGGGGACCCTAGAGTGTGCTGGGAAGACACCAGCATGTGTCCCAGATGCCGCCTCCCTGTCTGCCCTTTGCCTGCGGCCCAGGAGGGGTTGAGCCTCCTCCTGTCTGCACCGGCAGAAGAGCCAGGCCTGGGGGAGGGTGGCCACCACAGGCATAGATGAGCCCTGAGCCCTGGACTGGGTCTACCCTATCCCCAAGGCCACCCATGGACAGCGTCCATCCCATTGGATGGTCCCAGAAACGGAGGGAAGGACTCACCCAAGGTCCGCAGAACTCAGAGGGGAGAGGAGTGGGAGGAATGGGGATGGGGAGATGGTGCAAGGAAGGAAAAGAAATGGGGGGACGAGGAGGAGGGAGGGGGGCCCATCAGTGGTGCTGACAAAGTGATAGATTGAAACTAAGTGGTGCCTGCGGTGGCAAGTCTGGGAGATGTCTGCTGGGCGGGGGGCCTAGTGAGGTCTGGCAGCCCTGCTGTGCTCTGAGGACCACTGCCCCAGCCCTGTGCTGCCCGAGGGCTCTGAGGAGAACTGCAGCTCAAGCCCCAGGGGCAGTGTCCTTATGCTGTCCTCTCTGAGCTGAGCTGGCTCTGGCCGGCAGGGAGTGGGAACAGGAGAACCCCAGTGTCCCTACCCTGCCCAAACTGGGGGCCTGACAAGGCTTCCCAGGTCCCTCTATCCTTCCTCCCCCAAGGATTCTTTGGTGTGCCTGGGCTCCTGGAATGGGACACAACAGTGACCACACACCAGGGGCCCGGTGGAGAAGCAGGCCTTGGAAGCCCCCATCCAGGCCCTGCAGAGACCACTGCCTGCAGCTCTGCCCAGGGAGCAAGTGGCCGCCGGTGACCCCTGGAGACTCTGGGGATCCCCAGCAGCCTCCAGCCACCATTCCCTTGGCCCAACCCAGCCAGCCCCACACGCCCAAGCCAAGGATGGACACTCGGGGCCCCAAGAGTCCTAGCATATGAGAGGGTGTGTGCTCTGTGCACACTTGTGGGCACAGGCAGGCTAAGGAGGACGGAAGGGCATGTCTGTCTCCCCAGCCTGGCTCCCAGGGCAGGGCCTCCGATGACCAGGGTGGGGCCACCCACCTGGGGAGCCGTGGGCTCGGCCCTCCACTCCTTCATCACACTGGAGCTCAGGGCGGGGCGGGGAAGGGGAAGTCTGTTCTGGGTTCCCATACTGGGCCCAGCACCCAGGACCCCCCTCCTCCACCTCACTCAGCCAATAGCATTCCTACAGCCCCTTAAACTCCTGCTAACCCCTGTGCCATCTCTAAACCCTGCACCCATCACTCAGGTGAGCAGGTGAGACTGAGCTGAGATTAAACCAGAAAACTCAACCAAGGGTCCCGGGGCCAGTTGGAGCGAGGACAGGAGTACATCCAGGCTGCCAGGTGGAGCGCTACCCAGCCAGCCCCGGGGACCCTGTCCCCACAGTCAAGCCCTTCCTTCAGCAGGTGGGACCCCAGTGAGACACACTGAGGAGGTGACGTCTGGTTGGCTCAGCCCCAGTTTGTCCCAGGACCAGGAGAGCGGCCAGCCATCAAGGCCCTCGGGCTGGGTGTGGGTGAGACCAGAAGGCAGCCCAGTGCTGCGCCCCTGCCCCGCCAGGCCGGGACGTACCTGGGCTGGCCACAGGAAAGAGGGCAGGCTGTGCCCAGTGCCCCTGGAGGCTGGGCAGCCAGCAGGCAAGCTGGAGCTCCCTGGAGGAACGACTGCAGAATGGAGGCTCTCCAAGGGGATGAGGAACAGCCCTCCACTCAGGACCAGGTCCCTCCAGTGGCAGGGGGGCAGCTGGGGGGCAGCTAGGGGTGTGCTCAGACCTGTGGGCTGCACCCCCACCCACCCTTTGCGTGGCCTTCCAAGACGCCCAGGGAGACACCAGGCTGCTCAAGTGGGGACGTGCAACCAGAGAACACACACGTCCAGAGATGAGGACACACACACAGCCTGAGGGCCGTCCCAGTCCCAAGCGGTCCTGGGCCCGAGACTAACCTGCAGTGTCCACCTCCCCCACGACATCCTCCTGGGCTCGTCTGGGGCTAGCAGACAGACATGCCAAGCCACAGACCTAAGCTCTCCCCAGGAGCCAGCCAGTGATGACTCACGAGGCCCACTGATCTGCCGTTAGTGCTCACGGGGGTCCTCCCCTGAGAGCCAGGGATTGTGGGGAGGGGTCCCAAGCTCACGTGGGGGTTGCGACAGCATCCTGGCCACGCATGCGCACTTCACCCCTCAGACCAGGGCTCCTGGCAGCCTGGGGGGTGGGGCAGGCGGTCTTCCCAGCAGCCCAAGGGCAAGGAGGGGCAGCAGAGGCTCAGACGCCACACTGGCACGTGCCCATCTCATGTTCATCCCCTCATGGGCAGCCCACTGCCAGCCGGTCCACTCAGACCCACACCTGGGACAGATGTGAAGCCACTGAGCCGGTGGAGGCCCCGGCAACCCGAGACCTAGCCCCTCTGAAACCCCAGTGCACCTACCACACAGGGAGAGCACGCCCCTGGGCCCAGGGCCCCGGGCCCACCTTCATCCCCAGCAGTCGCTGTGCCCAGGGATGAAGCATCCACGGAGGGCTTTCAGGCCCAGCGAAGTATGAAGGGTGGGAGGGACACGCCCCACGTTCTTTGATGAACCGGGAGCTGAGGGGCCCAAAGCCCACAGCAACACTGCTGAAGCTAAAAACCATGCATCCATCCAGGCCTAAGGCTGCGTCTGTGCACCCTACCCCCCAGGACCTGGGCATCAGGGGATGGCGCCTCCCAGTCAGGCTCTAAAGGGCAGCTCCAGCAGCACCTGGCATGGCCCGCAACCCTCCTGGGCCCCCACATGTGAGGAGGACCTGTGGCCAACACCACTACCTGGCCACATTCCCAACCCAACCCCCAAGGCAGCCCCTGGACCCTCCATGAATGATCCCGGCACCTTCTGGTCCCCACCATGCCTCTCCATGAATCCAGAGCCCCCACCCCCATCTCGGACAACTCAGACACAACCGTGCAGTCAGGGCATGGGAGCAGGGCTGGACAGGACCAGGGCTGGCTCGCTCCCCAACCCAGGCCCAGCCTCCTCCTCCAGGAAGCCTCCCTGCCCCATTCCCTGCTCTGGGCTTCCTTTGAGCTCAGAGTGGGACAGGCCTGCGTCTCCCAGCACAGCACACACAGCAGGCAGCAGGGATAGGGCTGAACGAGAACACCAAGACACCCCTCCCACAGCCTGCCAGCCCAGGCCTGGGCCTTCTAGACCCTCCAGGACCCTGGGATGGGGGCCCTGGGGGAGCATGAGCCACACAGAGGCCGTGGGCACCTACCCGGCTAGATCAAGGTCCCACTCGAAGAAGGACCTCCCCAAACGCCGAAGCAGGGCTTGCCCACGGCTGACCCGGAGGCCTGGGGCAGACCTGCGGTTCTCAGCAGGGCCGCGGCAGGGGCCTGGCCTGGGAACATGCACCCCAGCGGGGGCAGCTCAGGGTGGAGAGTGGAGCCGGCCTGCCCACCCAGGCCCCCAGCTCTGAGGCGGCTTTGAGGAGCCAGGAGGGCCCCGCCAACACAAACAGGCCTGTGGTGTCGGCCTTCCTGCTGCTGCTTCAGCCCTCCGTGGGCCCCCACCCTGGGGGAGGGGCAGGCAAACCCCCAGGCTGGCACACCCTCCCTGGGAGGAGCCACATCCCCTAGCCCAAACTGGAGCCTCCGGGGCTGGGAGACACCCCCTCCAGGGGAGGAGGCCCCAGTCTGTTCCTGGGCCCCCTGGGTCCCACCCCAAACTCAGGGCCTTCCCCTACCACCCTCTCCTTCCACCCACCACAGGCCCTGGGAGCACCCTTCTCAGGTGCCCACCAGGTATGTTCCCCAACCTCAGCCCCGACACCCACCCCCACCCCTGGGCTGCCCAGAACCCTCCAGAGCAGGGCCCTCAGGAAGCCCAGAGCGGCCCAGGCGTGTCCAGGGGTCTCTATGTTAGGGCCAGTTCAGCTTCAAGCACACCGGCAAACCACCACACCCAACTCCCCAGCCCCTGGGGCTGGGAGGGCTCCCGTGGGCGTAGCAGGTGGGCAGCCCCCTCTGCCCCTGGGGAGGCATCCGGGTGCCCTGCATCACCCCCGTGTGAGCACAACTCTACCCACAGCAATCAGGGCCAGGGGCTGAGCCTGGGACCCCAGGCCCACGTAGCCCCGATTGGACCCTCCAGCTGGGCAGCTTCTGGTTCCACCCACACTTTCGGGCGGTGAAGCGGTGAAGCCGTGAAGCGGTGAAGCGGAGGCTGGGACCCAGGCCGAGGGGGTGGGTCAGCCGACTCCCAGGCAGGGTTCTCCCTGGGCTCAGCCTGTTTCCAGAACACTCAGGGCCAGAGGGTCCCAGCAGCCGAGACTTCAATCGCTAATTGTCCCTTGTCCCCTGCCTGCCCTGAAGTGACCCTTCTCGAGCAGGAAGCAGGGCTCACGGGTTTCAGACCACATGTGAGCACAGCCCTCCCTCCCCTGCCCACACTCCTGGGGCCAGGACACCCCATTCTCCAAACACCGGTGCCTCACTCTCCCTGCCCCTTTCCCAGCCCTCCCTGGAGGTCTGGGCCACATCTGTCCTCACAGCCCACCTCCCCTCCACCCTCACCCTTACCCATGCTCTGGTCCCTGGGGCCTCCCTCCTGCCCCTGCCCACCCTGAGGAGAGCCTGCCCACGCCCTGGCCTGCTCCCCCCAACACACCTAGCAGGACATGGCCACCCAGGGCTGGCCAGGCAGGAGGGCAGGGCTGATCTCTGAGGCTCCCCTATCCTCTGGTCTAGCTGGCTGGGACTGAGCCAGGGCAGAGTGGAGACGGAGGACCAAGTGCACATGAGCGTTGGGACCCTGCACACTGCTCCCCGCAGCCTCCCCCTGGAAATCAGGGAGCTGGAGAGGAGGAGGCCGCCACCGCCCCCACCCTCAAATCCACACAGAGCTCTCAGAATTCCAGGAATGTCAATTTGGCACTCCGTCCCCTCCCTCTCTGGGAGTAAACAACCGCGGGGCAGGAGCTGGGCGAGGCCGACTGGCAGCCCCTCCTCCAGGAAGCCTTCTGCCCCAGCTTCCCCCGTGCTCCCAGAGGCCCACCCAGATGACATCCCAGATCCCTCCCCCGTCTCCCTCACCTCCACAGACGCAGCAGCCTCTACAGCTGAGCCTGGCTATGACCCCAGGCCCCTGTGACTCAAGGTCCCTTTCCCGCCTCTCTGGCTGGGGACAGGATGTGCGTCCAGTCAGCCTGGGAAGGGGGGCAGGGCAGGGAAGTGGCCTCCAGCTCGTGGCTCCGCACGTGGCAGGATGGGGGATGGCAAACACCACTGGGGAGGCCATCCAGGGCCCAGGCAAAGGTGGGGGCTCCAACTTCAGGCAGGCAGCGGATCTGGTCAGCCTCTCCATCTCCCGCCTGGACCTCCATCTCCTTGCCTCTCAACTAAGGCCAGGGTCTATCATCTACCCTGAGAGGGCAGTTAGTTGATGCCTGGGACCCAACACAGGCCCCACCCACCCCAAACTGAGATCCAGACTCCTCAGGCCAGCGAACTGCCCAAAGCCTGCATAGGTGCCTAAGTCACAGGTGCCACTGTGAGACACATCCACCCTCCCGAGTCCAAAGCTTACCTCCTTCAGGGAGCCTTCCCTGCTTCTCACTGTATACAGCCCTCCCCACTACCCCTAGCCATAGGATCAGGGGGTTCACCCCACCTCTTTTCCAGAGACACAGCCTCCCCTCCCTTTAAATCCTTCATGGCTCCTGCCCCATCACCTCCTCCAGCTCCAGGTACAGCCTGCAGGCCTCTGCCCAAGGGTTCCCTTTGCCAGGATCTGTCCTGCTCCCACACACACTCGGGATCTCTCTTCAAGGTTCAGCTTGAAAGACACCTCTTCCACGACTATCCCCTGACCACCTTCCCGGTTCTCAGAGATCCGACCCTCCAGATCGCAGGCGACCCACCCAGCACCGCCTGGCCTGGGACGGGTGCAGCCAGCCCCATCCCGCACCCCTCGAAGCCCTTTCCCCGGGAAGAAGGCAGGAGGGACAGGGGCGAAGCCGATCGCAACGCTGCTGGGGGGCTGGAGCCGCCCGCTGAGCCCACCACCGCGCCAGTCACTCCCACCGCGCCCGCCCGCCTTCAGGGATACAGGCAACTACAGAGCCAGGACCATTACTGTGCGGGCGACTGGGCGGCGGCGCCCCCGAGGGTCCTCCCAACAGCGCAGAGACCCCTCGGGTGCCCGCCGTCAGGGGCTCCAGGTGGGGAGACCCCCTTCCCGGTCTGTCCCCAGCCGGCCCGTCTCCGCGCCCGCCACAGGGTCGCCGCGCCCCTAGCCCGTCCCGCAACTTGTTGCTGCGACTCGGCTCGGACTCGGCGCTCGGGGTCGGAAATCCGCGCGGGCTCGGCTCGGGCCTGGGCCGGATCCCAGCTCGGGCGCGCGGGTAGCGGGACCCCGGCCGCATCCCCTCCGCGGGCGCGGTACCTGCGCGCGCCTTCAGCCCGCCAAACAGCTGTCAGTCAAGGAGGCACGAGAAACGCGAACGCCGCCGCCGAGCCCTTATGGCCTCGTCCGGACGCCGTAGGTCGGGAGGTACTAAAGCGGCGAGCGGGGGGTGCCGACAGCGCCGGCACGGGAGGTGGCGGCTGGGGCGGGCCGGGCATCCCCCGCTCCATGGGCGCGCCCGGGGCGGGGCCGGCGCCGCCGGCGGAAGCGCCGCGGGATCGAGGAGCTGATCGGCTGACTGCTCCGCTACCGCCATGATCATCCCTGTGCGCTGTTTCACGTGCGGCAAGATTGTCGGCAACAAGTGGGAGGCCTACCTGGGGCTGCTGCAGGCCGAGTACACCGAGGGGTGAGGCGCTGGGCCGGCGGGGAGGGGGCTCTAGTGCGGTCGGGAAGCGCTCCCCAAGCCGCGAGCCTGCGGGTCGTGGTGTGGGGGAAGGTTCCCGGACTTCGGTCGGGGCCGGCGTCTCGGCCCGGGGATCAGCGGTCCGGGCCTGCGGGGCCGGCGCAGGAGCTTTCAGTCCTGGAGTTTTCCATCCCTGTTCTCCAGACCTGCCCTCGGGGCAGCGTTGCCGCCGCTCTTCCCCCGCGGCCCCGCAGTTAGTTGGGCGAGAGGAGGGGAGTTAGTTGGGCATCAAGCCGCTGGTGTCTGGGGGCTTCTAGGTGTCTTGACGAGTCCCGGCGCCTCTCTACGGCAAATGAGCCCCCAGCCGCCTCTGCCCATCTGCTCAGTAACTTCTTTTCCCTGCCGTTAGGCCCAACCCCGTGTCCTGCAGACTCACTTGTTTCTTTAGGATGAGCTTCCTGACTCCATAGTCCTCATCACCAGGCCGCTGTTGGGGGTCCCATTTCTGTGCTTGCCCCTTAGCGCTGCAGTCATCGCTATGCCTGTCTGCATCTCTGCCCCCCGACTAGAGTCTGACCTCTGGGCCCTGGGGGCGAGCCACAGGCTCTGCTTAAACGTTGTTGGATGAGAGGGGAAGCCATGGATGGGCTGAGGATTTGCAGCGGGCTCTGAGGAGGCTGCTGGAATAACTGAAGTGCGAGTGAATGTGGCAGCCTGCACGGGGTCCCTCCCTGGAATGCCGGGGGCAGGGGCTGTCCGTCGGCCTCCCCTTTCCCAGGCTGCTGCCTCTGCACACTGGAGGCCTGGGAGGTGACTGGGGCTGCGTCTGTGGGAAATGAGAGACACGGGGAGCAGAGCTGAGGGAAGGTCAGCCAGGGTTGGGGGGAGGCAGTTCACTCTGGCCTGGGCAAGGCCCTCCGTCTGCCAGGACGGCCGGGCAGCAGCCAGCTCTCCTCGCCCGCAGGGATGCCCTGGATGCTCTGGGCCTGAAGCGCTACTGCTGCCGCCGCATGCTGCTGGCCCACGTGGATCTGATCGAGAAGCTGCTCAACTACGCGCCCCTGGAGAAGTAACGTGGACCCAACAGACAGCGTCCTGCCCACAGCTCGTCCCCCCTGGTGTGGGGACCTGGAAGCCATGCCTGCCCACAGCCCTGTCAGCTTGCATCTCCCTCTCTGGAAAGAACCATCCAATAAAGGTTTTTGAGGGCCACCTGGAGGTCCTAACAGTTGGCCTAGCTTTGTTCCTGTGTCCTGCCTTGTGCGTGAGGCCAGCGGAGGTGATTTCAGCCCTCACTGCCCAGGAGGAGGGAGAAGTATGCACAGGGCCCCCATCCACACGGCCGTGCTCTGCCGGGCTGGCTTTCCTGTGGAGGCTGCACTCAGCCCCACAAAAAGCATAGACTGTGAGCGGTTGGGTTGTGGGCCAAGGGCCGTTGGCATCCCCACAGCAGTGCTCTGGGTGCTCCTTAGGCTGAGGACAGAGGTCCTCACATCCTCTCCCCCAGGATCTGAATCTAAAGAACCAGATTCTCTGAGCCCTGAACAGAGTGCCTGCTGTGGTTACAGGGGCCCCTCTGGAGGGCACTGCTGTCAGAAGCTTCCAGGCTCTGCTGGAGCCCAGCAGGCCTGTCCCCTCCACAGCGAGCAAGTGCTGCACAACCTCCACAGGCTGCCTGTAGACCCCGCTGTGGGCTGCAGGTGCCCAGAGGAGGGGCTGGATGAGCTCCCACTGTCCCAGGCATTAACACTCCATGCGAAGAAATGGCCAGAAGCTGCCTTGCAGCAGGGATGGGAGGGGTGAGGCAGGCCCACTCCCTCCAGCAGGCGGAGGGCATCTTGCTCAGGGCCGGCCCAGATGTCTGAAGTGCTCCTCTGACCACAGATGAGGAAACCGGTTCGAGGGGAAGATGGGGTCTGCCTGTGATGGCCCCTCTGGGCCCAGCACTAGCATGTGTCCTTCTGGACCCCAGCTCACTCTTGAGACACCTCCACTCCCCTCCTCCACCTCTCTTCTACCTTCTCCTGCACCTGGTCCCTGCACAGTGGCCAGAAGGACCTCTGGAACCACAAGCGGCCTGAGCCACCTGAGGTCCACCTCCACTTCCTCCGTGGGGCCTTGGCCATACCCGTCACTGGGTCCAAGGACAGCCAGAGCTCTGCACCAGGGCCTGTGCTCATCCCTGCCACTGGCCTCCTCTCCCTTGCGTCCCCAGCTCTCAGCTCACGCCTGGGCCTCTGCACTTCTTTTCTGTGGCACGAGGTGGGTAGTCCTGTCCACCCTGCTAGACATGAAGGCCCTGAGGACCAGAACCATCTCCATCATTAACGTAGAGTTCCCCGATCGGGTCCACAGGCATTTATTGAGCACCTAGTACACAGCAGGAGCAGTCCTAGGCATGGTCAGACAGCAGTGAATAAAGCCCACAGAGCTGCCTCCAGGAAAGGGGAGACAACAGTGACCTGGGAGAGGGCTCTTGCTTGGCTTCCCCAGAGGGGTGGAGGTGGCTTAACGAGAGGCCCCCAATACCTGGGGGCTCTGGAGGTGGGCACATGGGGCGCCTCACCTGCTGCTGCCTGCCATCCCCCTACACCAACCCTCACCAGCCTTGCCCTTCCTGGTGCTGCCCATGACCACTGTCCAGGGGACAGGGAGCACCCTGGGTGGGCCAGCCATTTCTGCCCATCAAACTGGCCCCTCTAACTGAATATACATCAGGGAGCAACCCAAGGACCCAGGACCCCACCCCAAAGGAGGTGGCCTCAAGGAAGGGGGTATTTATTATCAGAACTCAATCCCCACATCCCATCAGCTCCACCCACCCCGGCAGGCAAACAGGCAGACAGAAGGAGCCCTGCCTCAGGCCTTAGGACTTTGGTGTGCAGCTAAAGGCACTTGAAGCTCCCTCTGGGACTGGGGGTCCCCAGAGGTCTTGGTGATGGCACGGCGGCGGGGGCCCAGGCGTGAGGACAAGATCTCCCTGGCAAAGTGGGAGGGGAAGGGGCCGCATCCCGGGCCCGCGGCTCCCCGGCCAGCCGCCCGGAGCATCAGCTCAGTAGTCTACGCATCAGTGAGAAGCGGCAGCTCGGCGAGGCCGGCGGCCCGCGGGCAGGTCAGTAGTGCTCCAGCTTCAGACTCTTATAGAGGCAGCACGTGAAGATCATGCCGAACACCTGAGCCACAGAGCCAGCGTGAGCGGCCCTGGCTGCCAGCCACCAGCCAGCCACCGGTCCCCAGGCCGCCCTGCCCACGCCCGCACCTGCACGCAGGCGATGCCGATGCCCACGGCTCCGATGATCCTCAGGTGCTCCTGGATGAAGGTCTCCAGCTTGGTGATGCAGCCGCCCTGGCCAGGGATGGGAGTGTGCTGAAGGCAAGGAGAGTCCTCCAGGCCCCTCAGGGGCTGTGGCCACACCAGCACCCCCACACCTCAGAAAGCCCCCACCAGCCTACCTCCACCTTATAGATGTTGGAGGCGTGGTCCCGCCGCCCGCAGCCGGCCACCACCGTCTTGCAGCAGCTGTCAGGGACCACGCGGCCGCCTGCCTTGCCTGAACGGATCCACTCGCTGTCCCGCCAGTCCTGCGAGTGGTTGCTGCCACAGCAGTGAAACTGCGGCAAGAACGTGGCCCAGGCTGAGCCCCAACCCCAGGCACCCCCGCAGCCGGGGCCCCTGCAGAGGCCCCCACTCTGCCCACCCACCTCCTGCTGCAGCTTGTCCACGGCACTGGTTACGCCCTCATGGCCCTCCTGGTGGTACCGCTTGGTCATGGTGTCCTTCAGGTTCTCCTTGAGTTCTGCGTTCAGCTGGGGTGAGGTGGTGACAGCTTCAGCCACAAAGTCTAAGGCTCTCAGAGGTGGGGCAGGATGGGGGTGGATACAGACAGGGGAGAGGCGCAGGAGGGCCCCGCGCAGAGCTGGGGTCAGATGCTGGGGTCAGATGCTGGCTGGGGTGGGCAATCCTGGGGGATCAGGTGGGCTGGGAGGGTCACCCAGAGGGCCATGGAAACCTGCCTCCCCCACGGGCCCCCAAGTGGGGAGCTGTCCATCCCTGTAGCCCAACCTCCCTGTGACCCAGCCCCCACCTCCAGGGTCAGCTCTGGAGTGCATGGCGTCCTGTGTGCATATGCTAGTCCCTGCCTGTGCACGTCTTTGTCCTTTCCAGTCCACATGTGTGTGTGTCTCTGGACACACGTGTCCATTTCTTGTGGGTGCATGCCCTGTGTGAGTTCATGTCCCAGTGTGTGGGTATCTGTGTCCTTGTATGGCATGTACGTGTGTCATCTGCCTGCACGTGTCCATCTCTGCATGTGCGTGTCCCTGTGTGTGTCCCTGCATGTCCAGGTCCCCACGTGGCCTATCAGAGCCCCTCACCTGCTGGTAGTAGACATAGGCCAGGACTCCAGCAATGATCTCCAGCAGGAAGATGATGAAGAGCAGGATGAAATACTGGGGGGAGAGGTGGGGATGCCGTGAGGTGGGGTGGGACCCAGACATCCCCATTCCATGAGGACTCCTAGCAACCAGGCACAACAGAGTAGAGCCACCTCCCTCAGCTCCCAAGTGGTCACAGAGTGAGGGCTCTAGGCAGCAGGCAAGGGCTGGGGAACTGCCACACCCACAGTGCTATCTTTCAGGTGTCTTCCTTGGCTGGCCCAGCTGGGATGTGCGGACTCCCAGGTCTGGGTAGGTGGGAAGGGACACCCCCCCAAGTGAGCACAGCAGAGGCTGTCCTGCAAGGTCATGCTCAACCCTGTCAGGGACCCAGAGCCAGCCCCAGGCAGCCTGGCATGGAGCCCCAGTGGGTTCCCTCCCGACCCCCCAACCTCTGTGCTGGCCACACCCTGCTGACCAGACGCAGCAGGTTCCTCCGCTCCTTGAAGGTGGCACAGCAGCCCAGAACACCGGTCACCATGACGACAACACCCGCCACCACCAGGATGTAGGCTGTGGCCAGGTACGTCCCCGAGGCCAGCAAGCTGATGTAGTCACTCTTGAGGGCCAGCGTCCAGATACCCACTGCCATCACGGCCAGACCAGCCAGCTGCAGGCAGTGCACACCAGTCACCATGTCTGGCCCCAGGGCAGAGAGACAGGGCTCACCCCAGGCCAGGCAACTTTCGAGGTCGGGGGAGGGTCGGGGGAGGGGTGCCTGTTCCTCACCCAGAAGCAGCAGTTGAAGGTGAAGAGCAGGTATTTGAGGCAGACAGTGCCGCACGTCGTGGTCTTCTCGCTGAACTCACCCATCCTAGCGGCAGGGAGGTGGGGCAGGGCCCGCCTGGGAGAACCACCAGCCACCAGTGAGGATGGAGGGAGGGGACACAAGTGTCCAGGCCAGCCCCAGGTTGGGTCCTGCCCTAGACAGGGGCTCTGAGACAGTGTCCATGGGAACCACGACACTTCCTGGGAGGGCAGCTCAGGAGCCCCCAGTCCTCCTGTAGTGAGGGCAGACCCCTGGCACCCAGAGCCCAGCTAAAGGACAGAGGGCCTGGCTTCCCTGCCCAGAGCCCAGAGCCCAGCAGTGGGAGCATGAAGGACCCACAGCCATCGGCGGCTGACTCACCTCTGCTGGCAGCCAGGGTAGGAAGCCCCAGCAGGCACCTCCGAGTGAGCTCATGCAGGCTCCCCACCCCACCCCAGCATTCCCTGGGCCCCACGTCACAAGCTGGCAGGAACCTACCGGCTGCTGGAGGGGACTGACCTGCCCCTTTCTAACCTAGTCCTGCGGCCTCAGGGGAAAGGAAAGGTGCGAGGCAGATGGAGCTGGGGCACTTTCAGTGCCGCCCTCGTCCCTGGAACCCGCACAGCCACACCGACCCCAGGGAGAAGTGCAGCTCCAGGCAGTGCTCCTCCCCCGAGACACCTATTCGAGGCACCCACTCTGTTCCGGGGTGTCCGCACTGGGGAGAGTGGGAGGAGGGCTGTGGGGCACAGACAGCCGCTGAGCTCCAGGGCCATATTTCCAGACAGGCAAAGAGCCAACAGAGCTGGACTCTGACCCACCCTACCCTACACTCACCTGGCTAGGGGGGCTGCTCTGTAAGACAGATGGACAGACGTTCCTGAGAAGGCTCCGCTAGAAGAGCAGGGACAGGTCGCACGTCTGACTCAACCCAGATGGGCGGGATCCTGCCACCCCTCTCTGTGGCCCACCCAGGCAGTGGACCGGAGCTGGGCTTCCAGAGCAGGCTGAGAGGGGAGCGGCCAGGCTGCGTATTTTGGTCTGGGCTAGGGAGGGGCAGGGCAGGGCAGAGGATATTTCTGGACAGTCCGACCCTGGGAGGGACCACGCGCCTCCTCCATGCACCCCACTCTGGGCCTCGGCACCAGAATTGTCACTGCCCCTTCCCCCACCGAGCAACAGTAGCAGCAACCTGGGAAGAAAAGAAGGCGCAGACCCCTACCACAGAGCTGTGGGGTGCGGGAGCCTGCTCTGAGGCCCTAGGCTTTCTGGGGAGGCTGCTTCCAGACACAGATCCGGCCCCCACGGCCCGCCCACCGGAGACCGGCCGAGGAGGGGCTGCTCTTTCCGGGAGTATCTGGTGGAGATGATCCTCCCGGGAAAGGGCCGGCCAAAAATAGTTCCTGCGGCCTACGACAGAGCTGTCCCGCCCCCAGCCCCCGCCGCTCAACAGGGCCCGTCGGCGGCCCGCGCCCCAAGGTGGGGGACTCCGCACTCCGCTCCAGCCAGGCCCGGTGAGGAATTCGCGCGTCACCGCGATGAAGTCACCGCGGCCGCCGCCGCCCCCCACGCCCGGGCGCAGCACACGGACCGCCCACTTGCACCGGGCGGAGGGAAGGGGACCAGTGTCCACGCACAGCGAGTGCGGTGCTCAGGTGGAACCGCTGGCCCGAGGGGGCCGCCAGGCCTGATCGAGGACCCGGGAGGCGCCTTGCCCTCGCTCTGTGGACCCTCCGCGCGTCCCGCCTCCCGGCGCCCTTCTCCCTCCGGAAAGGGCCAGCAGGGCCGCGAGGCGCGCAGCTTCTCCCGGTCGGCCGGGCCAGGCGGCGCACTCACCAGCCACGCGTTGGAGTCGGGCCGTCGGCGACGGCGGCGGGGGCGGCGGCGGCTCCGAGCGCGGAGAATGCGCGGCCGGCCGCGAGGCTGCAAGCGAGACGCGCCGGGACGCCCAGGGCCCCGCCCCAGCCCCAGCCCCGCAGGCCCCGCCCACGGCCGCCGACGCCCGGCAGGTCTGAGCAAAGCTCGACGCGCGCGCGCGCGCGCGCGCACCCTCCAGCCAGTGGGACACCGTCTGGTGCAGGCGGTGGGGTCCACCCGAGGCTGCCGAGACCGGGAGAGTTGCAGCCCGGGGGTGCCCACAGCCCAGCCAGGGCCAGCCCCCTCGGGGGGAGCTGCGCTTGTGGCGGGAAGGGGCGGGGGGCGGCGGTCAGGCCAGCGAGGCCCTGGGCTGTGTCCAAGACCCGGAGTCTGCAGGGGTCGGCAGAGCAGATGAGGGAGAGGGTCTGGAGGTATGGTCAGATGCAGAGAGGAGTCCCTCTGGGCGTAGTTTGGAGGACGGCCTGGAGGGGAGGCGTAGGGTCAATGTGAGAGGTAGTCCAGTCTGGAGGGCATCCGCCTGGGAGTGGTGGGAAGATGTGAGGGAGAAAGGGCGGCGCCTGCTGACACGCCGAACTGAGAAGCTGGGAGTGGGAGTAAGGTGGGGAAGGGGAGTAGTCCCAGGCGTGTCTGAGTCTGCACAGTGGGTTGGAGCCGCTCTCCATGGACAGTGGGCAGCGCTCATCCCCAGCTCCCTGCCGGGCTGGCAGCTGCCAGCTCCCCAGGCAGGAAGGAGGGGCACGGGGGGGGGGGCAGCTCCAGGCCTACCCCAGGCGGCTCCACTCAGGACTCCAGCGGGCTTAGCTAGCCCACCCAGGGCCTTGTGAGGACATGGGGTGGGGGCGGCTGACTGAGGCTGGGAGCAGGGAGGAAACCCCATCCGCTGCTTTCTGGGAGACAGTGGCCTCAGTCCCTTTGTCCCTACAGAGTGCTTGTGGGGTGGGGCTTCAGCTCTGACAGACGGTGAGGGCTCAGGGAGACGACCAGGGACACACATGTACCGTGGACACCTAGGTGTACGTCACAAATGCTGTGGCTCACACACAGGAGGCCGAGGAGGTGAAGTCAGTGGACTTTATTTGGACTGGGGGGGCTTGCTGGTTTTGATGGGATGGGGATAGGACGAGGACCTTGAGGGAGGCACATGAGACCCTGACCACCCTGGGATTAGCTCCTTCATGTCTGCAAGTCAGGCAGCCCAGGCAGTCCACTGGGTAGAACCCACACTCTGGATGAGCAGCCCTCAGCCATGATGAGTTGCCTTCAAGGGGCAGCCTCTTCAAGTAACCAAGTAACGCCCAGTGAGTCACCCGGGCCGGTCAGCGGGCACTGGGAAGGTGGCCAGAGCCGCGTCTGGGGGGCCGAGCCCAGCTCCCGCAGCAGCAGCAGGTGGGCCCCAACAGGTGAGCCGTGGTCAGAGCCTTCCCGCGGCCACTGCCCAGCCTCTTGGCCTCACAGACATCCCTCTCGTCTCGTAGCCTTGTGTTCAGCTCCCTGGAGAACAGGAGTCCAAGGGCTCTGAGAGGCCTCAAGAGGCAGCATTCCCGGGTGCCTCTCCGTCATACCAGAAGAGAGGTGTCTGGTGGGGGTGCAGCATGAAGGATGGAGGGCAGACACAAGGAAGGGCTTTCTTGGGATGGGATGGGGTGATCAGGAATGTTTGGGAGCGAGGAGTTCCGAGGGGCTGTGCTGACCCCTTCCTGACGCACCTGAGGAGTTCCAGTTGCCGCAGGAGGCTGAGCTTCTCTTTCTGCATGTTCTTTGAGACGGCGACCACATCTCTGCAGGAGGGAGATAGTGATTTGGACGCAGGGAGGCTCCTTGGGGTACCCCATGACCCCTTAGAGGACCCTGCCCTACGGAGACCCTGGTGGCAGGGCTGGGATGGGATGGGGATGGAAGCCTTCAGCCCCAAGCGCCACCCACCCCAACCTCTCCCCCACCCCCCACCGGCACCGTTGGGTTTGCTCCCGGCGGCCCTGCACGTCGCCCTCCAGTCTGCGGAGCTGCTCCTGCGCCCCCTCCAGCTGTGTCCGCAGCGCCTCGTTGGCCAGCCACAGCTGGGCGTTCTGCGCCTGCGCCTCCAGCTGCTCGGTGGCCCGGGTCTGCAGCTGCTGTTCCAGCTGTGGGTGTGGAGGGGATCGAGGCTAGAGAGAAATCTCCCACGTCCCCGGGGTGCTGCGTTTGCCCCTAATGCCAACAATTCAGGGGCTGGGGATACAGGCACAAGGACCTCAAGCATGCCAGGGAGTGCATGGGTGACGGGGGCGATAGGGGCATGGGCGTGGCCGCTGTGCACCCCCCACCCCGGCCCGGGCAGGCCGGCGGCCGCTCACCTCCTGCAGCCTCAGCCCCGCGCGTTCCAGCTCCTGCTCGCGGCTCTGCAGCTCCAGCTCTAGGCGGCCTCTCCGCTCCTCCCGGGGGAGGTCCTAGGACGCGCGCGGACACCTGAGCCTCCGCGGGTGGCGGAGCCGGGCGGGTGGGACCAGTTCAGAGAAGGCGGGGCTAGGGAGACCCGCGGGTCTGGGATTGGGCCGGGCGCGGGGCGGCGCTGCGGGCCCACCTGACTCCGCAGGCGCTGTCGCTGCTCCCGAAGCTGCTGCTCCATCTCCTCGTACAGACACCTCACCTCCCTCTCGTGCTCGCTCTCCCGCCTTCAGGGAACCGGGGGTGAGACAGCGGCTTCCTACCTGCCGGCACTACAGCCCCCAGCTCCTCCATCTGGCCTCCAGGGAGCCCCCTGCGCCCCAGCCCTCACCGCCGCAGCGCCTGCTCCAGGCTGTCCCGCTCTCGGGCTGCCTCCTCCAGGCAGGCTGATATGCGCAGCAGAACGTCCTCCAAGGAGCCTAGCAGTTCTGGTCGCTCACTCTGCAGCCGGGTCCAGAGAATCCTTATTGCCTGCTGCCTGGAGAGGGCGGGCAGGGGCTGAAGTGGGGAGGGGGGCGGGCTGCCCACTCCACCCTGAAGGGTAAGCCCCCCAGAGGCCCCTGCAGCTTTGAACAAGCTAGGCATCCCTCCCCTGGGTGCCAGGGGTCTGTGCGTGTGCGGGGATTGTGTGGCCAGGTGTCATGTGTACACAGGGCTGTGCCCGTCTGCGCATGGCCATGTGCCAGGTGCAGCCGTGCCTGCTGACTCCTGAAATGCAAATTCTGTGGGAAATCACGCCTGGGGCACTGTAGTTGCAGCTGAGAGGGCAGGACTGGGCCAGAGACCCTGCATGGGAACAGGCTCGCAGGCAGCATGCAGGTAGAGAGATAGCAGATGAGGGCGCTGGGACCCCGCCAGCACCGACTCACTCGCCCAGGACCCGGGCCACCCCCAGTTGCTCCAGCGCAGCACAGAATCTCTCCTCCTCATCGTCCTCCTCCAGGGAGCCCCTGCTGCCTTGCACATCCAACCAGCCTGACTCGAAGGTTTCCTCTGGAACCCGGGAGGGCAGAGTGCCCTGGGCCAACTCCACCCCCACGAACTTCCCTGAGCCATGAGAGGGAGAGATTATCAGGGCTGTGAGTGACACCCACAGCCCAGCCTCCACTCCCCTCCACAACACACATATATCCTGCCCGTTCGCTGAGCAGTTTCCTGTTTTTCTTCCTTATTCTGACCCAGTTCTTGGCCTGGGAATGGGAGGTGACAGCCAGACTTAGGCCAAAATGGGGCATGCCTGGCTCCCAACCCTACCTAGGTTTAGCTCTGGGAGAGGTGTGGGGGGCAGGAGGGTCATCTCCACACACACCACAGCATCGGGGGGCTTTCTGGGTGCCTGTGTGTTCAGACACCTGTGTGCTTTCTGGTGGGAGGCAGCAGAGAGACACGGGCTGCCGTCCACGTGGGCTGTGGGCCCCAGAGTCACACATGTGGCTAGCGGAGGGTCTCTGGGCGGTGGAGTGGTGGGTGGGGGCTCAGGGGCCAGGCTCACCCAGGCCAAGGCAGAACTCCCGAGCGGTGAGGAAGCCTGTGTGGGCCTGGTCCAGACTTTCAAACACAGCCTCAAGCTGTTCAGGTGTGAGGGGCAGGTCGCTCTGCAGGCTCTGGGTGGGCAAGGATGGCAGGGCTGAGTAGCCCAGGTTGGCCCTGGGGCGGGGCAGCCTCTTGGGGCAGGGGACTCACCTGCAGGTCATGCCGGGTGATGAAGCCCTTGGCCTCCTTGTCACACAGCAGAAACAGCTCCTGAGCCTGCTCCTGCATCGCCACCAGTGGCCCTAGGGCACAGCCCTCCTCCTCTCCCTCCTCCTCCTGGGCCTCCCCAGTCCCAGGCTTCCCAGGGCTGGCCATGGTGAGGGTCTCAGCTGCTGGGTGCTGTGAAGCCAAGGAGGAGTCAGGGCCTGAGCAGAGCTGAGAAGAAATGAGGCGAGAGGGGAAGTGAAGGCAGAGAGAGGGTGTGGGGTAAGGGTGTCTGAGGGCGGAGCTGGGGTGGTGGGAGCCAGGAGTGAGCCCAAGGGCCTCCCTGCCCCAGATGGGAAGGTGGGAGAGGGCATGGCAAGGTCCAGAGAGGAGGGGCAACCTGGGGAGGTATGGCCCAATTGCAGGTAGGGCTGCAGATGTTGGTTGTCAGGGGTGGAGTGATGTGGGCTCAGGGCCACCCAGGGAGCTAGAGGCTGTGGCCCAAGGAGGGAGCCAGGGCAGGAGAGGGTGGGCTGGGGGAGAGAGGGTCTCAGTGTATTGTTGGGGAGCAGCTATAGAAGATCTTGTGACGAAAATGAGGAGGTGGCGGCTTGGGTCAGGGCTGGTCAGCCGCAGAGGTGCTGAACAGGTCATGGAGTTGGAGACCTGGAGACGAGGCTGATCTGACTGGGTCAGTGGGAGCACCCAGCCAATCCTGGCTGAGTCCTTAGGCCCTGAGTCTGGGCCTCAGCGCTCTGCCTCCTGCCAGCTGGCAGGCGGGGTAAGCTCCTCCCTCCTGGCCCACAGCTTCTCCCACCGGCACCAGGCCCCTGGGGTGCAGGCCCAGAGTCCCGCCCTGGGCACGATGCCTTCCGTGGCCCTTGTCAGGATCAGCCGGAGTCTATCCTTGCGGCCCCTCCTCCTAGCACTTCACTCTCCACCAGACTGGCCTCCTCCAAGTCCCTGTCCCCAATCAGACCACTTGTCATTCCCACGGCACCCTGACCCTGGATGTCCCAAAAGCTAACCCGCAGTGTAGTAACACCTTCCACCTGGGGTTCCGGACCCCTTGCCCCTCATTCCAGGACCGTGATTCTCTCTCCCCATCCGCATTCCTGGGGATGGGGGCAAGATCTCCAAAGAGGGCAGGTCTGAGGAAGCGCGAGAGGAGGGCGCACGGGGCCCAGAAATAGCTCCCCACTCACACCGCCGCCTTCCCCGGGCGGGTGCTCCACCCCACCGGCGACTCGCGGGCTCCACTAGACCAAAGGGCCATCCCAGCCGGAAGCTGCGCTGCGTCCAGGCAGGGAGGGGAAGGGCCGCCAGGACCCCGCGCCCTGGGGGCCGCGCCCGCCCTGCCCCCGCCGCTGCGCCCCAAGGGGCCCCGGAGTCCCTGACCGCGACCCGGAAGATCGGCGTGCCCAGCGGCGACTGGGAGAGGCGGGAGAGGGCGCGGGGCCGACGCGGGCGGCGGCGGGATCGGGAGGCGCCTACCTGCGAGCTGCGCCGTCCCACCTGCCGCGCGCCGCGCTGTCCTTCTGCGGGCAGCGAGACCCCCGGCGGGCCGGCCCGGGCGGAGCCGCCGCTGCTGCCGCCGCTGTCGCCGTGTCCGCGCGTGTCCCCGCCTCTAGGCGCTTCCCCGGTGAGCCGGCACTCGCCTCCCAGCCCGCCCGCCCTCGCATAGGGCTCCCGACCCCCGAGTGGCTGTCCTCACAGAGCCCGCACGCCTAGTAGGGTGGAGATGCTCCTGGGGACCCTTCTTGAACAAGTGTGGGGGTCCTGAGGAGCCGGTTTCAAGGCACCAAAATGCATGTGCAGGAAAAAGCCAGCAGGAAATAGACCAAAATATTTCCAGTCGTTATCTCTGGAAGTGGGGTGACTTTTTCTTCCTTATACTTCTCAACTTTTGTTTTTTTCCACTTTTAAATAATAAACATGTAATATACTAGAAAATGGTATTTAAAGCAGTGACACAAGTGCCTGTGCCTGTGAAGGTGAGTGACAGGTGGGGGCATCCCAAGCACTCCTTTGGGGGCACAGCCCTGAGGCTGGTTCCTGTTACAGGGTGCTGGGAAAAGGTGCTGGGTGGGACCTGCGTGTGACCATCCTGCTGGGCGAGAAAACCCCAACCTCTTCCCAGGGGTCCTCCTCCCAGCCCCCAACCCACCCCTGCACCCACCTGGAGGGGCTGGCCTGGCAGCTCTGGGGGGCTGGAGGCCTCCGTCTCTCCAGGAGCCTCGGATCCTGCTCAACTGGAACAGGTTGTGACTATAGGACAGGACCTTGAGACCAAGGGGGGGTGGCCCCTGGCACAGGCACACCGGCAACCTGCTGAGCCGGCTCTCCCAGTCGGGCAGTCCCACTACCGACCGTTATTGTTGGCTGGGGGCCGTGGCCACCGCCACCCCAGCTGCCCCATGCCCTGAGGGGAAGGGGCAGATGTGAGCTTAACCAGGTAGGACTAAGAACTCTGGACAGCCAGCGAAGTTCTGGACTCTGTGCCAGCACCCCTCACCCCCACAGGCCCTTTGGGGCACCAAGGAGGGTTGGTTGCATCCCCTCAGACTGCCCAGGGCAGCAGAAGCTTTCAGAAAACCGTATCTACCCCAGAACAAAGTCCAGCCCCCTTCAACTCAGACTCCACCCCACCTAATATCCCAGATCCCTCCTGGACATGGACAGGAGACTGGGTACTCTGCTGGGGGGAGGCTGACGGGGAACAAGGTGTCTGCATCTGGCCTGTGAGGCTGGTCATGACAGGGGAAGACCTGCACCTCCCACAGCGCCTTGGGGGGAACACCCAAAGTGGAGCAGCCCCCCCCCCACGCCACTGCCAGGTCCCCAGCACTCAGCTTGGGAACCTCCTCCGCCACAACCATCCAACCCTGAAATCAGCCCCACGCCCCCACGTCACCGTGGAGTGGAGGTGAAGACACCACCTTTTGTAAACACTTCTTAGTTTTTACTTAGCAAGTATCTTGGTCCCAAATATTTCCACTAGCCCTCGGAAAGCTGTGCCCAAGGGTCCCAGCCAGAAGAGTGAGCTGGAGGGGGTCAGGGGGAGCCCCAGTCCCGGCTGGCAGGCCTAGAGGTGCCAGACTCAGGGAGAGCAGCCCCTGGAAGTCCTGACCTGAAGCTGTAGAGACTGGTCAGCTGGGGGTGGCGGGGGTCGGGGGGGGGTTGTCCCATACAAGTGAAGGAGGCAGGGGCTAAGCTGTCACATTTATTACATCTGCTTTGGCAAAAATAAATAATTCTTCACACACATGCTTCAGCAAAACAAGGAAAACGTGGAGGAAGGAGCAGGTGCAAAGTTCTCAGGAGTAATACTGCCCTGATGGGTGGGGTGTTGGGCAGGGGCGGCAGGTGCAGGAGCCCCTAGCCATGACCGCCCCACTCCAGGGTGGGGTCTGGGAAGGGGAGATTAAGGCACAGAGAGGGGAGCCTTGTGGGGAGGAGTACTCCACGTGCCTGCCTCCTTAGTGCAGCAGGCGAGCGGTCGGCTGACAGCAAAGCCCCCTCTGGCAGCAGGAGGGGCCCCCATCTCCTCACTCTGCAGCGGGGGTGGAGAGGTCGGGGAGGAGGATCTCAGCGGGTCCCAGGGCCCCGTCTCGCCGGGCAGGGGAGCTGGGGGGCCCATCCCTCAGCACCAGGGTCCCAGGGGACTGGGGCAGGCTGGAGCAGGGGCGCTCAGCATGGGGGCGAGCCAGGCGTGTGCTGTGGGGGCGCGGGGCTGGGACCCGCAGGGGCGCGCATGCGCAGGGCGTCAGGCGGGAAGGCCACGTTGGTGCAGAAGAGACTCAGCAGCAGCTGGCGCTGGCGCTCCTCCCACTTGGCCAGCACGTCCCCCAGCGAAAGGCTGTTGCGCATCCAGCTGGGCAGCGCCTCGCTGTAGGCAACGCAGGACAGCGGCACAGAGGGAAGCGACTGGGCGCGGCGCAGCTCCACCTGCTCGGACAGCCTGTAGGCGGGAGGCACAGAGAGGCAGGGCTTTCTTAAGGGCCCCTGAGGCTGCGGGCTGGGGCAGACCTGGAGATGAGGGGCTCACCTGGAGGGCAGGTGGCTGCCCAGCTTCCTCTTGGCACGCATCATCAGATACTGGCAGATACTGCCTGTCTGCTCCTTCATCCACCGGATGTCCTCCGGGACATCGGGCAGCCACTCCAGCAAGCTGGGGCGGGGGTGCAAGGCACCACCTCAGGGGTCATGACCTTACCCTCACACCCACCCCACCCCACCCCATCTCCGTCTGTGCCCGGCTTCTGGGACCCCTGACACAGCATCTCTGCACCCCCTCAGACCAGCTGCCTCCCTCTCCCCAGGGGTGGCCACCACTCGTGGATGATCCCAAGGTTCGACCCCGTGCATCTCCCCCAGCCCCGCACCGGATGGTGAAGGACACGGCGCTCTCCAGCGGCAGAGTGTAGGGCACCATCATGGCTGTGGCCAGACGCACAGGCAGCATGTTGGAGACCGTGGTCAGCAGGTCACTGGGCTCCATGCAGGCCTCCAGCAGGGCTGTGGGTGCGGTGTGGGAGGGAAGTTGGTGGCGGGTGGGTCAGGGAAGTGGAGCCCAGGACCTCTCTGCTCCATGGCATCCCCCACCGCCCTGCCAACCCCACGAACCCTCGTTGAGCCTTGAGGGTAGGTGCTCCAGGATGTGATCCTCCCCAGGCGGCTGCAAGTGACCCTTCACTGCAGTCCTCTCCATGGCTGCCTCAGCCTTCTGTGCATCCTCAGCCTCAGGGACCTGGGGGCAGGCAGGAGGCAGTGCCAGCAAGGGGTTGGGCCGATTCAGGAGACCTGCGTGGGGAGGACCCAACAGGCAATCAGCATGGCCAGCCCACAGGGAATAGCCATGCCAAGCCCACCCCCTAGGCCAGAGGGGCTGGACAAGGCGCTCCCAGCTCCCGGGGCAGCGCCCACGCACCGTTCCGCCGCAGGAAGCGCAGGCCATCCCTGTAACCCTGCTTGCACATCTCTCGAAGCACCTGAGGCAGGGGGGTGCATACATTGGGACGGGGGAGCCAGCCATGCCCTGCTCTGCCTGACAGAGTCCCTGGTGTCTCTGCAACGCCGCCCCCTCCCCACTCCAAGATAACTTGGATCCAGGACCAGACCCAGGCTGGACAGAAGCTGGAGAGCTTGCCCCACAGTGGAGAGGTTGCACAGGCTGTGCCCAGGGGTGGCCGCCCGTGTGGCTCTCCGCAGCTCGTGGCCAGCAGGGCAGGGCTCACCAGGGGCTCGGGTGGGAACAGGGCCTTGGAGAGGCGGTAGAGGTTGCGCAGGTTGAACTGGATGCTGGTGTTGGTGACCCGGAGCTCATGGATGTTGCTGGAGCTGTCCTGTGGGCAGATGTCGCTCTCTCCCGAGAAGGGGGACACTGTGATGGTGTTTCTGAGCTCATAGAGTGGCAGGTTGTCGGAGATGCCACCATCCACGTAGCGCTGGGGCAGGGACATGGGGCCACGCATGGAGGGGCCTGCAGGGCGAGCTGACGGCTCCACCCAGCGGCTATTTCACTTGGTCCTTTCACCCACTGGGCACTGAGCAGATGGCCAGTGACGGGGTTAGGGAGGGCAGCCACAGGAAGTGTGCGTCTGCACCGACTGGCCCAGCTCTTGAGTAACTCCGGGGGAAGTGAAGCAACAGGCAGTGGCAGGAGTGACGGGCTGGGCTGGGCTGGAGGCACAGATGGCTCTCCTCCCCACCTTGTCCCACAGCCCCCACAGGAAAGGTCCTCAGGGGATACTTACCACCCCCTGGAGGGAAGGAGGGATGAGGCCGCAGTACACAGGGATGAAGGTGCTGCAGACATTGGCCTGTGGAGCAGGGACAGAGATAGGGCAGTGAGCAGGGGCCTCGGGGTCCCTACTGCACCCCCAGTGTGGCCCACCAGGGCCTACCTGGATGAGCTCCTCCTTGGAGTTGAAGTGGGTGATAATGACGTTCTCGCCGTCCGAGACGCGGGTCAGGGAGATGCCCAGGCGCCCGCTTGCACGCTCGTGGCCATCAGCAGGTAGTATCTTCAGCAGGCAGCCACGGATGATCTTCACCAGGTTGAAGGAGGGGTGCAGTGGGCCCAAGAACCGCTTCCGGGCCTCCTTTGACACCTCAATGATGTTTGCACCTGCCTCCCCTGGGGCAGCAGGGCCAAGGGTCAGGGGCCAGCACTCGGACTCAGTACACTCCCCATGCCTTCATGCCCAGCATCCACGGCACTGAGACTCATGGCATCTACCCTAGAGGACTCTAAGGCCACCGTGGGGCCTGGCCCACAACTGGGGCTTTTGCCACCTGCTCCGGGGCATAGAGTGGCTCCTGGGAGGGCAGACCGTGGCCCCAGCAGTCTGCCCTCTGCCCAGTATTTCCCAACTGCCTGCCCTGATCCATGAGTCACTGGGCCTGGCCAGACATGACACCCGGCCCGCTTGGGACGAGTAGGAAGCAGAGGCTCACCTCTGACCAGCCTCAGCTTTCTTCCACTTGGCCAGGTCCAGATTCACAGACCCCAGTGCAGCCCAGGGTCCCACAGGACCAGGGGCATGAAGTCAGAAGTCACGGGGCCCCGTCACCCCTGGGAAAACATGGCTGCATCCCACTGAAGCCAAGAGAAAGCAGTACCCCAACATTCCTCTTGGAGCCCCATGGGCACTGGCCTAGGACGAAGTCAGAGCCAAGGCAGGCCCAGAAGCAGGCGGGAGCTGAGGACCTTACCCTCCTCCAGGACCACCACCTGGGTCAGGAGTGGGGTAGTGTGAGGCCAACAGGGGCTCCAGCTGCCCAAGATCACTCCCACTGGTGAGAAAGGGGTTTCTTGGGAGTGGGGTGGGGGAGGCGCCAAAGAAGTCCTGTCGTCAACTAGGTACCAAAGACCTAGGGATGTCTTGAGGCCAGCAGGGGGTCTGAGAAGCACTTGGCTGAAGTTCAGCCTCCATGAGGGAGGGGCAGGGCCACAGTGATGAGTTCCCAGGTCCCAAGAATGTACATTGAGCTTTCCTGCCACCCTCCCCAAGGACAAAGGGCACCGGCAAGATGGCAGGGCAGAACCCTGGACAGGCTCCTGCTGGTTGGGGCACTCCAGAAGCTAATGATCCCTCTGTCACTTGGGCTGCCCTAGTAGGCTGGGGGCCGGGCAGCATTCCCAGGACTCCTGAAGCACTCTGTGTGCTGTAAACACCGTCTGCAGGGCCTGCCAGAAGTGTGTGGGTGGCGGAGCCCCACTAAGGGGCTGCAGAGTCCCAGAGCACCTCTCACCCAACGGAGTGGGCGAAAATGGCTGGCCACAGCTGTGGACACAGGCCCACAGTGGGCCGTGGGAGGACAGGAGAGAGCTTGCGCTGGCCATGCTCAGGCCTGACATGCCACTCCTCTTCTAGGGGCCCTCGGGAGGCCACGGTGCCCAGACACGCTCTTCAGAGGCCAACTCCATACCCAGCACTGGTCTGGAATGGTAGCCCCGGGACGCAGTGACCGCTGGCACTAGGTCGGATGACGGGGCAGGACGGCTGAGGGCCCTCCCCCAGCTCACGGTCCCTCCCACGAGCTATTTTCAGTTTACAATAAAATAGCTAGCGCTGCACCTGCCCACCCCCAACTTTTGCGCCCGAGAGGCGGGCCCTAGGCGGCAGCCTCGGCCCAGAGGCGCGCCGGGCCCTACCCCAATCCCAGGGCACCTTCGGAGCTAAACAAGCCAGGCCCCGCCCCTGGCCGGAGCCCGGGGTTTTTCCCCGGGCCCCGGGCCCGGGCAGAGACCCCCCTCCCTACGGCCCCCGCGGCCCAGTCCGCTGCCCTGTGCAGACGGGTTGGGGGGGCGCTTCACTCTCCCCAGGGGCATCCGCACGGCCCCGCCGGCCCCGCTCACCCAGGCAGGCCCCGGTGACCAGCATGGTGGCCGTGAGCGCCCCAGCCGAGGCGCCGTAGATGTGCGTGGCGTTGGCCACCAGGAAGGGCGAGTGCTCGCGGAGGCAGGAGGCCACGCCGATGTGGTAGACGCCGAGGAAGCCGCAACCTGCGAACGAGATGTTCCACGTCGCCTCCTTGGGGAACATCGCGGCGTCCCGCCGGGCTCCGAGGCTCCGCGGGCGGCCGGCCTCGCTGTGCACTGCGCGCTCACTGCTCGCTCTGGAGCGGGGGCCAGACCCCCGCGGTCGCTCTAACTCGGGTCTCCGCCGGCGGGGTTGGAGACGCTGCGCGGGGAGGTGACGGAGGCGGTGATTTTACCGGGGGGGCGGGACTGAGCCGGCACGCGCGGCCAGTCGGGGTGAGCGGGGAACGGCCGCGCCCTCGGGGCGAGCCCTGAGACCACGCCCCTCCCCGGAAGTCTCCCTCGGCCCAGAGCCCGGGCTCGGAGCCCCCGCCCCGGCCCCGAGACTCGGCCTCCAGCCCCTCCCGCCCGCGGTCCAGGCCACTGGGCCCTGAGACGCCGGCCCAGCCAAAGGCACTGGCCAGGTCTGGACGAGAATCCATGCCCCTGGCCTCTAGCTGCCTTCCCCCACCCCGAACCATCGTGGGCGGCGGGAGGGGACACACAGTGGCCCAGAGGTGTGGGGACCGGGGTCCGGATACCCGCAAAGTTGGAGCAATGGTGTCTAGGCAGCAACCGCCCCCTCCCTCGGGGGTCTGCTTACAACACCCACCCTGGACACTGAGGAACTCGCTGAGGGGCAGGGACTCGAAGGACCTACGGACTCATCCACAGACTGACCCATAAACACACAGGGCTGCACGGGAACCACACAGAGACGACTTCCAGAGAGAACACACCCGTGCCGCAGACACTGTCCCCCAACAACATCCCGGCCCCCGCCCTCCCCGCTGAGCCGCCCCCTCTACCTGGGCACTAACCTGGTCGACCTGTGTCCTGGCGCAGCTTCTTAGGCCGTGGTGGTCTCCGCAGGTGTGACTCGGCCCCATCCGCCGCCACTAATTGCCCCAGCAGGTGGAGCACTCCCGGTGATGTCACCCTCCCGCCCCCTCCCTCTTCCGCATTTTTCTCCTGGACTGTGTGGCAGGCCTAGCCCGGCTTGGCTCCAGGGCCGGCCCTGCACCAACCCCACCCCTCAACCAAGTGCTGGTCTATGCTGGGGGTTGGGTTGCCAGTGTGCGTTTGTCTTCCCAGAACACTCACCCCCAGGCAGGACCCAGCTGGTGCCAGAGCTGCAGCTGGGGGCTGCCCCCACCCAGGCCCAGGCTGAGAAGCCAGAGCAGGGCCTCCCCAGGACACAGCCATCTGGGGTCAGGCCACCCAGTCCTCAGCCTCTGTGCTCCAAGCCACCCATACTTAGCACCATGTTTGCTGGCAAGGATTTGAGCAGTGAGCAAAGTCAACACAAACGGGCCTTACTCAGGGTGGGGTGGGTAGGAGAGATGTTTTCTATAAGCTCAAATAAGAACTAAGATGGGGAAGGGGTGTGCGGATACAGTTAACCTGGGACGGGCACAGGGCCACCGTCCTACAGGACATGTAAAGGCCCTGGGCTCCAGGATTGAGAGGGGAGCTCAAAGCTGGGTGCTAGGAAAGGGGAAAGCAGAGGGGGTGAGGGAATTCCACTGTATGTGGGACCCCAGCCCCCAAGGGCTTTGGAGAGAGGTACAGTACAGAGAGTGTGGTGCTGCTGGAGGCCCTGGGCAGCACAAGCTGAGCCAGGACACTCAGAAGGCCATTTCTGCAACCCACTCCAAGGAGTGGCCAGGGTCCAGGCCCTGCCTGCTCCCGAGACTGGGGGCCCTGGAGGGTGGCGCCGCCCCAGTGCAGGGAGACCTCTGCTCTCATTTCCACATCATGGCCAAATTGCTTTGGATACATGTACCTCCCTCCAGGCCCCTGGGACCACAAGGCCTGGAGCCAGGAACAAGGCAGCCCTTCCTGGAACCCTGGTTGGGGGTGGGACGTGGCCCTGCCTCCTCCCCATCAGCACAGATGAGAAACCTTGGTATCTGATGACTCTGCCAGGCAGGTGCCATGCCCCCACTCCCGTGGTGTCCTCTGGCCCACACAGGGCCCTTCTCTTCAGGGTCCAAGGGTGGTACCCTGGCTCCGTTCCTCTGCAGGTCCCTGTGTCCCTGGGCACCCATTGCTCCACCCCTCATCCCATTCACACTTCCCCGCCTTGTGGCCCACACCGCTATGATCCCTGCAGGGGTCCCCACTCCCCCTTGGCTCCATGTTCCCCCACCACCCCCAACCCCTCCATTCCTAGTCCCCACTCCTCTAGCAAAAGGGATCCTAAGTCTTCCTTCCACCCCACACACACTCCTGCCCTGGGGCCTCTTCCTGAGGCAAGCCCTCCACCCACCCCACCCCGTGTGGTACTCATTACTTTCTCCAGAGGCAAAGCCTTCAGTGCTGTGGCCTGGAACACAGTAGGAGCACACATCACAGCTGGCTGCCCGTCCAGAGTCTTCAGAGGGGGAAGCAACGTGTCTGCTGAGCGACCTGGCATCAGTAAGTAAAGGGAGGGCCCGTCTCCTCTGCCCCAAATTTTGGGCCAGAGCCTAGCAGAAGAGGCACCAGGCCACCAAAGGACATAGGAGCACACAGCCCAGTATCACTGCCCAGGAACCACTTCCACAGCTGGCCAGCAAAGGGGCTGCCCCACCAGACAGCTGGGGACGCTGAGGCTCAGAAGAGCTAAGTGGCTGTCTCAAGTCGCTCAGGGATTAAGGCGGAGCTGGGGCACTGAAATGAACAAGAACTGGGCCCCTGATCCTACAAGGATACGCAGGACCCATACACCCACCACCTCTGGTGCATAACCGGAGGACGCCACCAGTCTTGCAGGAAGTGCTGGTCTCAACTGCCCAAGCCTGGCACACACAGCGGAAACCTACTGATGCTTCTCAAGTTTTCCTGAGTGTCCCCTGAAGGCCTCACTCCCTGGGAAGGCCCTGGCAGTCCACAAGAGCCAGGACCGTGTCCTAGAAGGCTCACGCTCTCTCCTGAGCCTGTTTAAGGTTTGGCCACACTCAAGACCCACAGTGGGAAGTGTCCCAGGCACTCCATTCCACCTCTTGAAGCAAGGGCCTTGGTTCCTCCCAGAATGAGACTAGAGTGCAGAGACCACTCTAATGAACTGCTCACAGACAACTCAAGAAATATGTAAAAAGAGTTTTATTTGCAGGGAGCGAGACTCTAGTCGAACAAGCCAAACCCCATGTCATCGTCTGACTCCTCTGACTCCTCCTTCTTCTCCTCCTTCTTCTCCTCTGCTGTGGAGAGAAAGAGCGTTGAGACCCCAGTGCAGGCCACCCTCCCAGCTGAGACCCCAGTGCACCTGCAGGGGTGGCTGCCTGAGCCCGCACTTACCTACGGCTGGGGCAGAACCTGCAGCAGGAGCTGCAGAGCCTGGGGCAGCTGGGACGGCCACAGCTCCGCCAGCAGGCACGCTGGCCAGCTTGCCGATGCCTACAGAAACCAGAAAGGGGAGGTGAGACCACGGCAGGTGCTTGGCCTGAACGCTGCCTAAGGATAAAGAAACAGTCTGCCCATGTATCAGGACCTGTATCACAGACTTCTGCTCTCCCAGACAGAAGATTCTGTCACTGCTCCCAAAAACTGGCTTTTAGGAATCTCTCCAGCAGGACCACACTGCCCCACCCAGGACGTAAGTCGGATAAACACATCGAAGATCAGGCAGGAACAGACTCTCACCTCTGGCAGCAAGCTCACCACGTACCCAGGGACAGAAACAGCTCCCCAACAGCTCAACTTCCACACAAGCCCCACCAGCTTGATATCGCTAGGAAACCACGTGCCCAGCAAAGGAGAGCAGTGGCTGTGGTCCTCCCGGGCACCCCTGCTCTCTGCTTGGAACGCCTCTCACCAAGAGGAAAAAGTGAGACTTGTTTACAAACAGGCTCAGTGAGAGCACTGCCCCTGGGGTGTCTAGAAGCGCCCGTGAAGTGAGCTCTCTCAAACCCTGCTCACTCCTGCGGGTAAGACTTCTAGGATGCTCTAGTCCACAAGCGAAACCTGGCAGGTCACAGGCTGACCCGCAGGGATTAGGATGGACCATGAAAACAAAAGCTCCAACCACAAGCTCACCCTGAGCAATGACGTCCTCGATGTTCTTTCCGTTCAGCTCACTGATGACCTGCAGTGGAGGACCAGCGCAGTTAGAGGCCCACCATCACGGCCCCTCTAGCCCAGCCATCATGACCCACGGTCAAGAGAGGTAAGTGAGACGTGCCATGCGTGGTGACTAACACCACATTTTTAACACGTTACTTAAAAGAATGCAAAATATCTCAATTTTTATTTAACACATGTTAAAATAACATCCTCAGTAAGATAGATGGAAAAAAGCTGAACTTAGCTACTTTCGTTAAAATAAAAGTTGCTAAACTACCTAAGTTACAAGTGAGCTGTACTGTGTTGTATTCCCACTGAGCCCTACTAATGGGGACTTTACCTCTACCCCAACTTGTTTCCTTTTGGCCGTATCGGTATCTCAAAAGGGCACCCAATGACCACATGCGCTGGCGCAAGCCTCCCCTCAAACCCGCGGGCACGTCAGCCTACACTTTCCCGAAAGGAAGAGAGGGACTCCCTGTGCGCAGGATATAGAGTTGGCCGGGGGCTTCGGGTCCCAGCGGGGCGGCTACCTTGTTGAGCCGGTCGTCGTCTGCCTCGATGCCCACGCTGTCCAGGATCTTTTTGATGTCCTTGGCGCTGGGGGAGGCATTGCCCCCGAGCGCGGCCAGCAGGTAAGAGGCGACGTAGCGCATCCTGAAGTGCGGAGAGGGCGGCGGCGTTGCCGGGAGGCCTCCCGCCCCCACCCCGGCCCGTGCGCGGCCGCGCGTGGCCCGGCCCGAGGGCCCCCTCTGAGGCCCAGCCCGCGCCCTGCTCCGCACCCGGCCCCGCGCCCTGCCTGCCCTCCGCGACGCTCACGACGGCGACTGGCCCGTGCCCCGGCCTCCCCACTCACTCGGCAGCGGGGGAGAGCCTCACGCGTGCAACCTCGGCGGCGTCAAGGACGGAAAGGAAGGCGCCGGTGCTGGGGGCGGGGATAATCCGCTACCCAGAAGCCTCCGGGACCTGCGCGCCGCGCCCCGTGAAGGCGCCGCCGAGTGACGTCACACGTGCTCAGCCAGCGAGGACGCCGGAAACGCCGTTGTCCCGTCCCGCACCACAAAGGCGAAGGGCAGTTCTGGGGCTGCCTTCTTGTATAGGATGGGGCGAGTGTCCCTCGAAGTCCCTGGGGGCTGCGGGGCGAAACGAGGCGCGAACCCGAAGTGCAGCGTTTCTCCCTCAGGGCTCCCAGGATGCCACGCGGCGCCTACAGCTCCCAACATGCAGCGCGGCTTCCACGTCCCGGTCACATCTCTGCAGGAGCAGCCGACGAACTACAAGTCCCATGGTGCGTGCCTCCCGGAAGTGCGGCTGCGCCACGGCCTGAGCGGGCCGCACGTGGCCCGAGCGCAGCTGCTCTGGTCCGACCCGCAGCCCTTCCGGCTCTCCGGTGGTTCCCGCCCGCTGACCGGCGGGGGCTGGTGGCGGTCTTGCCCAGCCTGGCCCAGTGAGGTAGGCGAGCCTTTCCGCGAGCTCACACCGCGGGATCGAGCCGCTGCTCCCTTCCAGGGCCATGGCGGGGGCCTCGGGCGAAGCTGGAGGCCCTGTCACCGCTGCCGCCCCGAGGAGTGGAGCCAGGAGTCCCGACACCCGCGTGACCTGCCCCCGCCTTGGCCCTCTCGGCTCCGAACTGGCCTCAGAGTTCACGCAGACACATCCCACGTCACTCATTCACTCCTCCGTGTCAGGGGCCCTGCTGCAGGCTGGCGTCTGTCCTGAGAGGGAACAGGCCCAGTTCTGCTTGCGCGGAAATTAGGCTCTAGCGCGCAGACACACCAAGTCAATAAACGAGGCCGTCCCAGGCTGAGATAGACCCTGAGGGAAGAGGCGGCGACACGGAGCTGAAGGATGGGAAGGAGCCGGCCCTGCGAAAATCTGGGGCGAGCCCAGGCCAGCGGGATCAGATGCAAAGGCCCTGAGGTGGTCGGAGGTGTGTCCAGAGGCAGCAACCAGCCGATGCGGGCTCAGACGACAAGGGGAACCCACGTGTGTAGCGCATCAAGCGCTAGTGCGTTAACACACACCATACAGCACCCCCATTATATAGATGAACAGGTCAGGCACAGAAAGGCTTTCCCGCTCAAGGTCACACAGCGGGGGTAAAGTGGGGAAACCGTCCGGCGAGGATGTGACTTTATTGCCATCACACAGGGAGGTGGCATGTTGTGATTGTTCTCATTTTTGTTGACAGTAAAATAATACATAACATAAAACTTACCGTTTTACTCCTACAATTTAGCGGCATTAGGAGCATTCACACTGTTGTACAATCAGCACCATCTGTTTCCAGAAGTTTTTTTATCTTCTCAAATTGAACTCTACCCATTAAATGGTAACTCCCCATTCACCTCCCCCAGCCCCTGCACATCCCCACCTCCCCATTGTACTTTCTGTCTCTGGTATTTGATTGCTTTAGAGACCTCATGTAAGTGGAAACACACAGCACTTGTCCTTTTGTATCTGGCTTATTTCATTTACTGTAATGCCCTCAAGGTTTATCCACATTGTAGCCTGTGTCAGGATGTCATTCCTTTTTAAGACTGAATGATGTTCCTGTGATGAATTTTTTGTTTTTGTTTAATTCTCCTGATAGCTCTGTGGAAACTGAATGGGGGCTAAGAGCTGGGTAGAAAGGAGGCCTGGCAGAAACTGCCCATCCTGGTGAGAGGGATGTTGGGAGCTGGGGAGGCTGGAGGAAACAGTGCAGTGCGTACCATGTGATTTGGGGGCCAAACAGGCAGAAGAGGGTGTGTTCACGTGTTCCTTTACAGGGCACCTGCTCTGCGGGGTTAGGACAAGATGCAGGCACGAGTGGGGAATGCTTTCTTGAGGGTCAAACAGACCTGGTTTGTGGCCCTTGGCTTCGGCACTCACCAGCTAAGTGGCATTGGGCAACGTCCGAACTCCCGGAGCCTCCTTTTCCTCTTTTGTGAGTTGTAGCAGAGAAGGACTGAAGGAGGCGCAGCATGTGGGGAAGCCAGATGCTCGGGGCGTCTGGCCCAGAGTGGTAGTCCATAAAGTGGGGTCACTGGAGCTGGGGGTCGGGCTCTGCAGGGCTTGAGAGGAGGCCCTTGGGGCTGGCTGGGGACATTCTGAGAGCTCTTGTCTTCCAGCAAGAGGTGGGTATGGAGCAGCAATGGCGATCAGCCCCCAATACCCACTGCAACCCGAGATCGCACCGGCTAATTTTGACACGGGGTCAGGAATGCACAGTCCAGGAGCAGAGCGGGCCTGAGGGGCCAAGAACCTCTGGGAGGGCGGGTCCGGTGGCGCGCGATGCGGGCCTTCCCGCGGGAAGGCTAGACGGCACGGACGCTTGCGGCCTGGCAGGAAGTTGAGTGCAGCGGGGCGGCGACTGGCAGAGGGAAGGCAGGGCGGTAAGGACCCTGAGGCCTCCGCTTGGGGACCCCAACGCGAGAGGCGCGCTTCTGACGCGGCGGGGCCCGGAAACGCGCCGCCGGGAGCGGGAGCGCAGGTAAAGCGCCGGCCGCGAGCGCGCCTTGGGGACGGCGGCGTTGGGGAGGGCGCTCTCTCCGGGCCGGGACCCGCCCCGAACGGTGGGGGCCGCAACTGAGCGGTGAACCGACCTCCCCAGCGGACCGAGGTGCGAGCTCAAGTGGCGGGAGAGCCCGCCTCCAGGGGTCAGGAAGGGGGTCCCGTCCTCAGGAATCCCCTCACACTCACTGGTCTGACGGACGCGGGCGCGGTCACTATGGTCCTTGCTTGGGCCACTGCCCCCACGTGGTAGAAGAGAGTCCTGGACCTCTGGTTAAAGCTGATGGAGAAGATTGGAGGTGGGGGCTGGACCCACGACTCTTGTGCGGGAGCAGGAGAGGGGCAGGCAGCCAGGATACCTGACAGCCCTAGGAGTCCCTTGTCTAAGTTTCCAGATTTGGGAAGTGAAGCCTCACTCCTCCCCCATCCCTCAAGCAGGTCCCCAGACCCATCTGCACACAGGGGTCTCCCTACCTGCTGTCTTGCCCAGCCCCATTTCAGCGATGACCTGTCCAGCCTAGGCTTTGGATTCTGAACCAGCTGGCCTGGCTCAAGGGCTCCCCCCAGCCAGAGTCCCCCTTCCTACCCACTCCTCCCCCTGACCTTGCAGCCTCCCTGGGCCCTGCCTGAGCAGGCCTGCCTGGCAAGCTGGGACATGTCTGGCCCCCGAGGACGACTGGTGGGTGATGGCTGCAGTGGCGGAGGGGCTGGAGACCGAGTCAGCTGCTGTAGAAGATGCTGCAAGAGATGCTGCAGATGCTGTGGATGCAGGGCTGGGGGTGCCCCCTCTCCTGGCTGGGAACCGGCTGAGCCTGGACCTGTACCCCAGGGGCTGCCACCGGCTGCTGCACCTGTGTGCCCAGCAGGTCCCTCAGCTGCTGGAGGTGGAGTTCCTGCAGCTGAGCAGCCACGAGGACCCTTGGCTGCTGGAGGCCACCCTGGCCCGGCTGCCCTGGAGCCTGCCACGTCTCCGCTCCCTGGTCCTCAAAGGTGAGCCCTACCTCCTCCCAGCCCTGTCCCAACCCCATCTCTAGCTCCTGCCTCTGCCTCTTGGTCCTCACGGGCAAACCCGATCCCATCCCCTCCACTATTCTCTGCACAGCTCTACCCATCCCATTTTCCCCCAAGAGGGAGCTGGCTGAGCCCCACTCCTGGGCCCTGCAGCTGCCCAGTGGGGTCCCCAGAAGACCCCTGCGTGGGTATTTTTCCTGGATGGGGGCTATCTGCTGAGATGATCCTGCGTTGTCTGTCCCTGTCTCCTCTACCTGCTGCTGTCTCTCCAGTATCTCTGTCGATCCTTGTCTGGTGGGGTTGGGGTGGAGGTCTCTGTTTCCACGCACCTATTTCCATGGCTAGCAGGGCTGAGCTGGGACCTAGGACTCTGGCTCTGAGGGTCATGTCTGCCTTTCCCCCATCCCAGGTGGGCAACGCCGGAATGCTCTGGGTGCCTGCCTCCAGGGCTCCCTGACCACACTGCCTGCCAGCCTGAGTGGCCTCACCCACCTGGCCCACCTGGATCTGAGCTTCAACAGCCTGGAGACGTTGCCAGCCTGTGTCCCACAGATGTGTGGCTTGAGCGCCCTCTTGCTCTCTCATAACTGCCTCTCAGAGCTGCCCGAGGCCCTGGGGGCGCTCCCTGCCCTCACCTTCCTTGCCATCACCCACAACCGCCTGGAAACACTGCCCACAGCACTGTGGTCCCTGTCCACCCTGCAGCGCCTTGATCTCTCTGAGAACCTTCTGGACACTCTGCCCCCTGAGATCGGAGGCCTGAGCAGCCTTGCTGAGCTCAATCTGGCCTCCAACCAGCTGCAGAGCCTCCCTACCTCCCTTGGTGAGTTGCAGCCTTGGCTCACTGGGCCTGGTGGGGAGCGCCTGTCGGCCACTGCCCGGCCTGCACTCTGCCGTGGCCCCTATCTCCTCTGCGGGGCCCTGCACACACAGGCTTGCCCACTTTTGAGCCTTTTCCCCCTTGGCAGCCCCCAACTTCCCTGGCCTTTGAGGCTCCCTGCACAGGCCTGCCTGAGCTCTCTAGTCCAGCCACAGGGCAGAGACTGAAAGGGCTTCTCTGGGAGGCCCTAGTGGGAGCAGCCTGCCCTGGTGCTCCAGGCCAGGGATGGCACTGAGCAGTCCTCTGCTGGCCCTAAGCCAGTGCCTGCCCGCAGCGGGGCTCCGGTCCCTGCGGCTCCTTGTTCTACACAGCAACCTTCTGGCCTCGGTGCCCGCCAGCCTGGCCCGCCTCCCACTGCTCACCCGGCTGGACCTGAGGGACAACCAGCTCCGGGACGTGCCCCCCGAGCTATTGGACGCCCCCTTTGTGCGCCTACAAGGAAACCCCCTGGGCAGGGCCCCCCCGGCCCCCCACAGCCCCCCAGGTAGGCTTATTGGCGTGCAGGGGCAGACCACAGTCAGGACGCAGCTGTCCCCACCATCCTAACAACTTGCCTGTCTTTCCACAGGGACACCCGTGGTCCCAGAAATGCCCAGACTCTTGTTGACCTCAGATGTGGACAGGTATGGTGTGGGGGAGAGGAGGGGCTGGAGAAGCACCTGTCCACGCCTCGGGGGTCTCCCTTCTCAAACTCGCCTTTCTCTGTCTGACCTGATACCCACTCTGTCCCCTCTCAGCTTCCCCGTGACCCCTCAAGGCTGCTCTGTGACCCTGGCCTGTGGCGTCCGCCTGCAGTTCCCTGCTGGGGCCACTGCCACCCCTGTTACCATCCGCTACCGACTGTGGCTGCCGGAGCCCCGCCTCGTCCCCTTGGGTCCTCATGACTCTCTGCTCAGTGGTGTCCTGGAGCTGCAGCCCCACGGGGTGGCCTTCTTGCAGGCACAGCCAGGGCGGCTCGGGGGGCGGGTGAGGAAGGCGCGGGTCTGGCCCCAGCGCTCATGCTGCCCTTGCCTGGCAGGAGGTGGGCCTGTGGCTGCTGTTTGTGCCACCACGGGCCCGGCGTTGCCGGGAGGTGGTGGTCAGGACCCTGAGTGACAACAGCTGGAGTGACCTGGAGACCCACCTGGAGGAAGAGGCACCCAAGGTGAGGGCTGTCCAGGCCTGTCCGGGAGGGGGAGCAGCTCTACCCTAGCCCCGACCCTGTTCTCTCTAACCCTGCCTCCGACGCCCAGCGGCTCTGGGCCCGCTGCCAGGTACCCCACTTTTCGTGGTTCCTTGTGGTTTCGCGCCCTGTGTCCAACACCTGTCTGGTGCCACCAGAGGGGACATTGCTGTGTTCCTCGGGACATCCTGGGGTCAAGGTCACATTCCCCCCTGGGGCCACTGAGGAGCCCCGGCATGTCCACATGCAGGTATGGGCTGGGCAGCTGCCAAGGGTGGTGGGCGTGCCTCAGCACCGAGCTGAGTGTTCGGGTGGCCTGCCTGCTCCAGGTGGTGCACGTGGGCAGCAGAGGACTGCCAGCCCTGCTGGAGGAGCCTGAGGCAGCCGCGAGCCCCTTGCTGTGCCTCACCCAGAGTGGTCCCCCAAGCTTCCTCCAGCCGGTCACTGTGCAGCTGCCTCTGCCCCCCGGCATCACAGGTGAGAGGCAGCGGCATGTATCCCTGGACTTGTGGCCCCGGGGCGGGCAGCGATGCTCAGAAGGGGAGCCCTGCCAGGGTGGCCTCAGCCTGCGGCCCCTCCCACCCCAGGCCTGAGTCTGGACCGCTCCCGCCTGCACCTGCTGTACAGGGCCCCTCCTGCAGCCGCCTGGGATGACATCACGGCTCAGGTGGCGCTAGAGCTCACTCACCTGTACGCCCGCTTCCAGGTCACACGCTTTTCCTGGTCAGTGCTCCCTCTGGCTTCCTCAGTCCCTCCCCACCCGCCTGTCTGCACTGCCTGCCTCACCCCCCAGCTTCCCAGGTACTGGCTCTGGTACACCACTGCGACCTGCGTGGGGGGCCTGGCCCGGAAGGCCTGGGAGCGGCTGCGGCTCCACCGCGTGAACCTGATCGCGCTGCAGAGACGCCGGGACCCCGAGCAGGTCCTGCTGCAGTGCCTGCCCCGGAACAAGGTGCGGGGTGGGGGCCGGAGGTCGCGGAGGGCCTGTCAGGAAGCCAGCCAGGTGGGGTCCAGGGGCCAGGTGGGGGCGCAGGGTGTTGGGCTCCCAGCCAGTGGGTACCCCCCAGGTGGATGCCACCCTGCGGCGGCTGCTGGAGCGGTACCGCGGCCCCGAGCCCTCAGACACCGTGGATATGTTTGAGGGCGAGAAATTCTTCGCTGCCTTTGAGGGAGGCATCGACGTGGATGCCGGTACGCCCCCTGCCCCTGGAGAACGGCCCCTGCGGTCAGCCCCCTGGGTCCCTGCTGAGCCCGCCCCTGCCCCCAGGCCGTCCGGACTGCGTGGAGGGCAGACTGCGCTTTGTCTTCTATTCGCACCTGAGGAACGTGAAGGAGGTGTACGTGACCACCGCCCTGGACCGGAAGGCTCAGGCTGTGAGGGGCCAGGTGAGCCAATGGGGTAGGGCCCCCTGGGCCACCTGGGCAGAGGCAGGAGCACTGAACCCCACCTCATCCCCCCACCCAGGTGTCCTTCTACCGGGGAGAGGTGCCAGAGGAGGTGCCCGAGGAGGCGGAGGCTGCCCGGCAGAAGAAGGGCATGGATACCCTGTGGATGGCCACTCTGCCCATCAAGCTGCCGGTGTGGCCTGGCGGGGGGCAGTGTGTGAAGGGGCAGGGGGTCGCCAGGGGTACAGGGATGGAGCCTGGGGGCAGGGGCCAAGGCTCACTGCCACTGCATCCTCCCCACAGAGACTGCGGGGGTCTGAGGGGCCAGGGCACGGGGCTAGCCTCTCCCTGGCACCTCTGAACCTGGGCGACGCTGAGACTGGCTTCCTGACCCAGAGCAACCTGCTGACTGTGGCTGGGCGCCTGGGCCCCGACTGGCCAGCCGTGGCCCTGCACCTGGGCATGCCCTACCGTGAGCTGCAGCGCATCAGGCATGAATTCAGGTGAATTCCTTTCAGCCTCCTGCCACTGGTCTCAGGCCAGCCTCAGGCCTGGGCCTGGCAGCCCGGAGGGCCCTGCTTGAGGCTGGCTGAAGTTCCGTCCACAGGAGGTGGAGCCAGGGCAAATGGGCAGGGAAGGGAGGGTCTGCCCACCCTTAGCCTAGGGATTGAGGAACCCATCAGGGGAGGGTGAGCACCACCCTGGGTGTGGTGGGTGGTCCTGGGCTGGGCTGGGCTAGGCCGGGCCCCTCCCTCCCCTCTCTCCCCTCTCTCCCCTCTCTCCCCTCTCTCCCGTCCCTCCCGTCCCTCCCCTCTCTCCCGTCCCTCCCGTCCCTCACCATACCCCCATCATCCCCCCATCATCCATCCCCCCAGGGACGACCTGGATGGACAGATCCGCCATATGCTCTTCTCCTGGGCTGAGCGCCAGGCTGGGCGGCCAGGAGCTGTGGGGCTCCTAGTGCAGGCCCTGGAGCAGAGTGACCGGCAGGACGTGGCAGAAGAGGTGCAGGCCATTTTGGAGCTTGGCCGCCGCAAGTACCAGGAGGGCATCCAGCGCACAAGCCTGGCCCCCGGGGACCTTGGTCCACCTGGCCCTTCAGCGTTGCAATCCCCAGAGCCTGCCCAGGCCTAGAACCCACCGACTCTGGGCTGGTCCCTGACACTCCCTGGCCAGTGGTTGGAAGCTCCCACTTTCAAGCCTTCTCTGGGCATGGGGACAGTGACCCCCGTGTGTAACAAACGTGTAGTGTTCTGGCTGCTGTCTCAGCTCAGTTTATTTGTTGGGTGGGAGGGCAGGTGGAAGGTGAGGGGTGGCTGAGAGCAGAGGCCTGGCCCTGCTGGGAGGGGCCCTGCGAACAGACTCTCCCACAGCCCTTGCTCCTGTCCTGCTCCTCCTCACATGCCCTGGGCCTCCTCTTGGTCCTGATCTTCTCTGGGAGTGGTTGGGAGCCCCAGCTACAAAGTAACGGCTGCAGCACCGATGGATACAAAGTCACCAGTTAGCGGGATTGCGCATCTGCCCTTGGGGCAGGCTGGTGGGTGTTTGGCCAGTTCAGTACCCTCTCAGCTCCTACTTTGTGGCCCAGGACCGCTCCTACCCTAGGACACCTCGTCCCAGAGCGCCCCACCATCCGCTGGCCCTTGGGGGAGTAGTCCTTGGGTCCCAGTCCATGCAAGGGCGCAAGGCCAGACCACAGAGGAAGACCCTTGGGGACCTGGGGTGCGCGCTGGCCCGGCCGGGCGCAGTGGCCGCGGCGGCCGGGAGGGGGAGCCGGAGCCCGCGTGCGGGCCGAGGGCCGGGGGCGGAGCGCGCGCGGCGCCGAGCGGACGCGCCTCCACGTCTAGGTGCAGCTGGGCGCGCGGCGCAGCGGGGAGGCGAGCGCGGCGGAGGCGGCGGCAGAGCGCGCGGTGAGTGCCCGCGGGGCGGGTCCCCTCCGCGGCGCCCACCCGAGTGTGGCTGGGCTGCGGGGGCCAGGAGCGTCACAGCGGCTGTGGGAAGTGACATCTGCCGGGACAAGGCGGCTCCTGCGGGACTCGGCGCCGGCGGATGCTCCGACCCGCTGCCGCCCGAGTGTAGGAGGCCGTGCTCGGCCCCGGGCGGTGTCGGGCGCGCTCCTCGCGCACACGTGTCCTCGCGGGGTGGGAGACTGGTGCCGGTGCCCGAGGAACAGAAGCCGGGCCGTGGGGGGGGGGGGAGGAACACACGTGGGACCCTGCGGGACGTACGCGGACACGTGCCTGGCTGGAGCCTCATCGCCTGGCGGGGGACAGCGTGGCCGCCCGGGTCCCGTCTGGACCCCCTCTAGGGGTCGAGGAGCTGAGCCGGCCTCCAAGACGCCTTCCTGAACCCCCACCTCGCGTCTCCTTTGTCGGCGGATTGCAGCCCATTGGACAGAAAGTGCCTCCCCAGGGGGAAAGGGCTGGGGGATCAAATGGCCAGTCCCAGACGCAGCCTCAGTCCCACTGCCCTTCTTGAGGGCTTCATTTGTGGGAGATTTTACCTCTGGGGTGCCTGGGAGCAGCAGCATTGTCTTGTGGGTAGTCTCTGTGACCCGAGCCTTCCACAGCCTTCCACAGCCTTGCCTGCAACCTCGGTTTACCAGGCTGCAGAATAGGAGGGAGGAGACAGGAGACAGGGGAGAAGGGGAGGGCTGATGGCCCTGGGGCCTCTGGCCTGGGTGGGACTGCGGGGTTTCTATAGCAACAGGGGGGAAAGGAGAGGGGCCTCCAAGCTGTCTCCCGAGCAGGGAGTATGAACTACTGAGTGAAGACAGAGGAAAAAAGGGTTCTCCGTCCAGAGGACCCCGGGTCAATCTTCCCCCGGCAAAGCCCCTTCTGCCCGACAGTTCTCAATTCTGCAGCCATCTTCCCCACTCCAGCCAACAGAGTGTGATGTGGGACCCCAGGGCTGACTGTCTTCTCAGGCTTGGGGTCTCCAGGCCTTCCTCTCATCCTAGGACAACTGCTCCCCTCCCCACCTTGCCTGACTTCCCGGACCCCCATCATCCAAGTGTCCCTTATCCTAGACAGGAGGTGGGGTCTGGTGATGCTCAGTCCCCAGAGGGCACAAGGGTCAGAGACAACAGAGAGAATCAGCTGTGGCCAGTCTGCACCAGGGAAGTGGAGGGGTTGGGAGACAGGGTGAGGTTGAAGTGCAGAGGTCACTTCTCTGCAGGCTGGGGCATGGAGAAGCTGGTCCCTAACACTGGGGCCCTGGGTGAATGGGGTGTGGGGGACAGCTTGGCAGGGCGGAGGGTTCTGGGAGTGCCAGTTCTCCTGCCCTCTGGACCTGCCAACTGAACAGGCCTGTGGGTGGCAGCCAGGGGCCTCCGAGCCCCAGCAGACAGGCACGTCTTCCTCTACTCCAGCCTGAGATGTCCCTGAAATGCTCCTTCCCCCAAAAGACACACAAGTCTCACAGACACAAGTGGGCACAGATTCATCTCACTCCATGACACTGGATTTCCTGTGCCTGGACACGGGGAGAGCCCTGTCCATGGGGTCCCAGGACCCTAGACAGATCCAGCCAGCACACTGCAGCCAGGAACCCAAGGGGCAGCTGGGGGCACTATGGCCCGGGGCTGAGGTCCCTGTGAGCAGGTTGCCTGGCTTGGCTGAGTCAGCCTGAATCAGACCCACTGCCCCATGGGCTGAGGGGGGTTCTGAGGCCAGTCCCTGCCTCGCAGAAGCTGTCACACCCCTTCTCATCTCTTCACCCACAGCTGCAGGGAGCCTCATCCCGCCCGAAGTGAAAGAGAAAGTCCCCCTCCCCCGCCAGCCCCGCCCCGCCCCGCCCCGCAGCCAATCCTCGCAGCCGGCACCTCCTTCGGCTTCGGATCTCCGCGGTGAGCCCCAGGCAGCAGTCCTGGAGGAGGAGCCGAGTCCTGTGCACCTCCGGGTGAGCCGACCTGGGCCGGGGCGGGAGGCGGCCAGCGGGGCGGCGGGGATGCTGGGCAGGCAGGGGAGAGCGTGGCCCAGGAAAGCTTGAGGGGAAGGTCACCAGTCCTCGGAGGGACAGCTGGGCTGTGTGACCCTGGGTGGTAGCAGTTCGGGTGCAAACTGGTGACAGCTGGCCTCTGAGGGGGCCGGAGTTGGGGAGGCCCCCCCACGGTTCAGTTTTATGCCTGTGCCCCTCCATCAGAGGCCCCGATGTTGGCTCTGGCTCCCCCACCCTGCTTCTAGTGAGAGAGACTGCTTGCCTGTATCCCTAGAGTAGATGGGGGGCCCAACCACATGGAGCCTCAGAAGGTCAGCCACCCCCTTACCAGAGGTCCTGACAGTCACTGCATTTCTCTGTCTGTCTGTCAGTCTGGGAGTGAAATTCTTGGGAGGGGTGGAGAGGTGGGTGGACACAGGGCTGATTATGGTTGAGTTGGTGCTTCTCTGAGGGGAGGGGATGGTCAGGGGTCCAGCACGGAGTTGCCATGGAGTAGGGGCCACACCTGAGTTGGCTGTGTCTACCTGCAGTTGTGATCTGGGCCCAGGTAGGGGTCCTGGGGCACCAGGAAGGAGGAGACCCTCACCCCCATCCTGAAGAGGACAGGCGCCCACCGCCTTTGCTCAAGGATGGGGGCTTGCCACAGCCCAGTCCAGGGGCTGAGGTGCCCTGACTGGCGCTGTGGCCCCATCTCCCGATGCTGCCTCCCGCAGAGGCGCCTGGCCCTTTAAAGGGCTCGGTGTGCACGTGAGCATAAGCGTGAATGGGAGCCTGGGCGCCTGTGCAAGGCCAGCTGGGAGGACGCTGCTGGTGGAGGGGGGGGCTTGGGGTGAAACTGGTGGCCTTGGGGATGGGGCCAGGGGGCGGGTGCCTCCCCCGCACACCACACGCCCAGAACACGTGGCAGCCCTGGCCTCGGTGGTTGGGTGAGGGGCTGGGTGCTGGGAGGAAGGCTCTGGGAAGGCTTATTGCTCTGGTGCGCCTCCAAGCCTCTGCCCACCCCCGCTGATTCCAGCGCCCTCTTTCTCCTAGGACAGGAGTGTGGTTTTGAAATTCCCCTGAGAGGAGAAGACCACCCCTCCTCCTCCTCCACCACCTCCCTGTCCGGCATCCTTCTCTGCCGCCCCTACCTGGTTGCCCCTGGAGTTAAATGGCTGATAAGCAGATCAGGTCAGAATGCAACCTTTCACCACCTCCCACCTCTGCCCTGTGTCCTGCCCCCTCCCCCGAGTCCCAGACCTCTGGCCCGGGTCAAGGTCCTGAAGCTCCCTCTGCCCACACAGTCTGACAGCCAAGCTCATCAATGGCGGCATCGCTGGGCTGATCGGGGTCACCTGCGTGTTCCCCATCGACCTGGCCAAGACGCGGCTGCAGAACCAGCAGAACGGCCAGCGCATGTACACCAGCATGTGAGCCTCCGGATTGGGGTCGGGGGTGCAGAGCCAGGGGAGCGGGCAGGGCAGTCTTCTGAGCTCTGCTCCTGTGTCCCCACAACCTGTGAAACTAAAGGAGAAACTGAGGGCAGAGCAGGCCTGAGGGAGCTCCTACCCGGCTCAGGGCTGAGCCCCTCCTCACTCCCACCCCCTTGGCTGCAGGTCTGACTGTCTTATCAAGACCATCCGCTCAGAGGGCTACTTCGGGATGTACCGTGGTGAGGCTTGGGATGGGGGAGGCCTGGGAGCTGCTCCTGCAGCCCCAGAGGGGTCCTACTGTACCTGCTGGGAGGCAGGGTGGTGGGCAGGGCAGAGCGGCATGCCTGGGCCTGGTGTGTAAGTTGGAGCTGTCCCATGTGGCTGGCTGCACTTGTACTAGGGGCCAGGCGCTGGGTGTCAGGGGGGCGTGAGGGGACAGGGAGGGATCTCTGGGGAGTGGCAGTTCTCAGCCCTGTCCCCCTCTCACTACCAGCACCTGGCATGACAGGACACTAGGTCTCTGCCACGGTGGCTGCAGCCTCCTCCTCTGCTTCCTGGGACAGGCGGGACCCCGTTGTGCTGGGAGACTGGGCGGGGATGGGGGCATTACTACAAAGCAGCTTAGGAGACAATCTCCCAGCCTGGATTTGCCCAGATGCCGTACGACCCTGAGTCCTCGCTACTGAGAGGGGCTGGTTGCTGCCTCCCTGGGCTCTGACCCACACCAGGCCTAAGCCCCCCTGGGGCGAGCACCTTCTGTGCCCTCAGGGGGCTGTTCCTCAGGGGGGCCCATCCGCCAGAATGGGAGAGACCTGTGGGAGGCTGAGAGGGTGCCTGGAGGAGGAGACACTGCCCCATGCCTGGTCCCCACCCCCGCTGGGCACAAATGTGGGTGAGAGGGCAGGAGGAGGCAGCCAAGCAGTGACTGGGGTAGGGCTTTGCCAACTGGGAGGCAAGTGCTGGCTGGGAGCCTCCCCATCCCTGGCCACTGAGCTGTCTGTGCTGCCCCCTGTGCCACACAGGGGCCGCCGTGAACCTGACCCTCGTCACCCCCGAGAAGGCCATCAAGCTGGCAGCCAACGACTTCTTCCGATATCAGCTCTCCAAGGACGGGTGAGGGGTCTGGCTGGCTGCTGGGGGCTGAGGTCCTGAGGGGGAGGGTCTGTGCCTCCAGACAAAGGACAGAGGCTCTGGCCTCCTGTGGGCCCCTCACCTTGACCTTGTGGGGGCTCCTCTTCCTCCTCCTCCTCCGCCTCGCCCCCCCCCCCAACGACCACCCCCCTCTGTCCTCCTTGTCCCCGCATGGGGCGGAGTGAAGCAGGTGCTGACTCAGCGGTACTCAGGCCCCTGGGGTCCTTGGCCCCCAGCCACTGCCTGTGCCCCTTGTGGGTTAGGATGGGGTGGACACCCAGCAGTTTTCTCTGCCCCCGAGGGTGGGACTGAAAGGGTAGGAGTCCCTTGGGGCACTTGAAACGCCCTCCAACCCCCAAGTCCATTTCTCTTTGCTCAAGAATGGCCCCTTGGCTCTTCCCAGGCCCTGCCTGTGACCATCTGTGTGCTGGGCTCAGCGCCTGTTGCTGGAGAGCCTGGAGGGGTGTCTGGGGCTGGGGGTTCTGCACCCCCACAGGGCTGCATCTGCCTGCCCCACTCGCATCCCCCTTCACACCCAGTTGCAGTGGGCGGTCCTCTGGGCGGCGGGGGCCTCTGACTCTTCCTTGCAGCCCCTGCCTCCTTTCCCGCAGGCAGAAGCTGACCCTGTTGAAGGAGATGCTGGCGGGCTGCGGGGCGGGCACCTGCCAGGTGATTGTGACCACCCCCATGGAGATGCTGAAGATCCAGCTCCAGGACGCAGGCCGCCTTGGTGAGGGCAATGGGGAGGGCAGCGGGCCACAGTGGACCCCATCTGGACCCATCCCTGCCCCCAGCTCGTGCCAGGAGAAACAGCCAGCAGCCCATCCCCTTTCTCCCCAGCTGCCCAGAAGAAGATGCTGGCTGCCCAGGCCCAGCTCTCGGCGCAGGGGGGCACCCGGCCCTCAGTGGAGGCTCCCGCTGCCCCGCGGCCCACAGCCATTCAGCTGACCCGGGACCTGCTGCGGAGCCGCGGCCTCGCTGGCCTCTACAAGGGACTGGGAGCCACGCTGCTCAGGTGGGAGAGCAGGAGGGTGGGGGGTCACTGCCCAATGCCCCCCCCGTGCCTCCCAGTTGGTCACCATCGCCCCCTCCACAGGGACGTCCCCTTCTCTATCGTCTACTTCCCCCTCTTTGCCAACCTGAACCAGCTGGGCCGACCAGCCTCTGGGGAGAAGTCTCCGTTCTACGTGTCCTTCCTGGCAGGCTGTGTGGCTGGGAGCACAGCCGCCGTGGCCGTCAACCCCTGTGATGGTCAGTGCCGGGGCCTGGGCCCAGGCTGGGGCTGGGGGCCAAGGGGCTGGGTGGGAGGGAGGGCCCCACGCTGACCACACACCCACGCCCCCTGCAGTGGTTAAGACGCGGCTCCAGTCGCTCCAGCGTGGTGTCAACGAGGACACGTACTCGGGGTTCCTGGACTGTGCCAGGTGGGCCCGGTCCCTGGGTGGGGGGAGCGGGGGGTAGCACCAGCCCTGCAGCTCTGACACCTCCCCCCCCACAGGAAGATCTTGCGGAACGAGGGCCCCTCTGCCTTCCTGAAGGGTGCGTACTGCCGCGCCCTGGTCATCGCCCCGCTGTTTGGCATCGCTCAGGTGGTCTACTTCCTGGGCATCGCCGAGACCCTGCTGGGGCTGCCGCGCACCCAGCCCTGAGCCCGGCAGCCACTCCCCACCCTCCAGCCGAGCAGGACCAGAGTGGGACCAGAGCCGGGGGTCCACCCAGGACCGAGCACAAGTCTCTCCCCATGGGGGGTGGGGGAGAGGAAGTGGGTGCAGGATCCACACGGTGGTGCAGGCACTGGCCTGGCGAGGTCCTGCCTGCACCACCACTGGGATCAATGTCTTATTTATGTAGAAAACGCAGAAATCTTTACATTCCTGGCGCCAGCCCTGCCCTACCTTTGGCCCAGCCTGAACACCCCCAGGGACAGAGCTGGTCTCTGGACTGGGGGCCTCGAGGCCTGGGCTGGGCTCTCTGGACCCTGCCTTCCAGTCTCCCAGCACCCGTCCCTGGGGCTTGGCCCCCGTCCACAGAGGGGACCCTGCACAAACCTGTTTATTACCTTGCCGAGCACAGGCGGCCCTGTCCGTCCCTCGTCTGTCCGTCCAGCCCCCGCCACCCCCTCTGCTGCTGTTCTTGCCTCAGCCAGCCTTGCCGGAGGGCGGGGCTCTCTTACCCCCGTATTGAGCCAGGCATCCTAGGTTGGGGGTCGCCCTGAGTTCTGATCCCCAGGGCAGGTCCCCTGCCCTCACCGTGGGACCCAACATCCCTCCTGGTGGGCCCCTCCGCCCCTCCCCCCAGGCAGGGGCCCTGCGTGTGAGGCCTGTGTATGTGCAAATGCTGTGGGCACAGGTTATGCCCACCAGCCCTCAGCTGGCCTGGTCCCTCAGGGGTGGGGCTGTGGGGGGCTGCTGCCCTTCCTCACGTGGCCAGGCTGTGTGTGTGTGTGTGTGTGTGTGTGTGTGCGCGCGTGCGCGCGCATGTGCACCCTAGGCTCCCCACTGACCCCGTCCAGGAATTCATTTCTCCGGCCAGCCCCTCCTGCTGCACCTTTAGCAGACCCCTCTTCTGAGACCACCACCCTGGGTCCAAGGGAGGGCAGGCATGAGGACCAGTATCTTCTCTGCTTGCAGGGGCCCAGGAGCTGCCCCTTCTGTCTGCACAGGGCCCACCCAGCTCTCTGGGCCTCTGCACGAGCCTTGCCCCCACCGCACTTAGTGAAGCCCAGCCCTCCAGGCCCCGCCCCCATTGATATTGTGAATTGAGGCAGGCCGCCCTGCCCTGCCCCCAGCCACGTGACCGTGCTGGTGACTGATCCCGACGTGCTGGTGCTGTGTCGTCCCCCCCACCCCGCCCCTGCTCGGAGGCCCCTTCCCAGTGACACCACCTGGGGCTCAGGCCTGGGCCCCCTGGTTCACGGGTGTTCCTGAGGACTGGCGGCTCTCTCCTGTCACGTCTGTACCTTGGAAGCTGCTGCTGCTGCTTACAGAATTATATTTTTTTCTTTTGAAGAGTTTTAAGGAGTTGTAACTTTTTGTGTCTTGTCACGTAAGAAGATAAATAAATATTCTAAGTAGATGCCTCGCCTCATCTCTGAGACTCTGTTAGAGGCCAGGAACGGAAGGGCACCCCCTCTTCTGGTAGCCTGCTCCCCTCCCCCTGCAGTCCTTGGTCCTGCCGCCTACCCACTGACAGGCGCATTGGCCTGGAGGGGGTCCTGGGCGAACAGCCGCCTGACTCCCTTGCAGTCTGGGCTGGGTGTGTGGGAAAGCCAGCCTCAGCCTCTCCCCTCCCTGACCCTAAACAACCCTTGGGATCAAAAGAGGAGCTGGTTTGGGGGACCCCAGAAGTCTCAGCCAGCCCAGGGCGCTGTGGTGGCCAAGAGTAGGGGGGCGGAGCCAGCGCTGATGCCGTCCCCGCCTCTCTTCCTGCGTCGGGAGCAGAGCAGTGCATTGTGGGAAACTCCCAGTCCTTGCATCCACAGCCGCCGGTCGCCGCCCGCCGCCCGCCGTGGTCCCGCAGAGTGCGCTGCACCGAGGTGGGAGGCCCAGAAGCAGCAGCGTAAGGCGGCGGGGACTCTGCAGCCTGGGATCTGGGGCGGGATGGGGGCGCTGGGTCCGGCGGGATGAAGCGGTGTTTCCCCTGCCATGAAGGTCATCGGGGGCGCTCCTCCTGGCCCCTTGCTCTCTTGGGCACCGCGGCCTGGAGGGGGAGGGGCAGCTGGGTGACGTCAGTATGAAACCAAAATAACCAAGGGTCTGGGGAGGAGGGTGGGGAGTGGACCACCTGCTCTTTGCAAACCTGATGCCCAGCAGCTGGGTGACCCTGCAGACTGGCAGGGAGTGAGGGCCACTGGGGATCCCTGGGAGGTGGGACAGCAGCTGGGCCTCTCATCAGGACACCCCCATCACGCTGTGACCTTCAGGCGACCTTCACGGTTAGTGTGCATCACCAGGGTGGGGAACTCAGGCTGCCGCCTCCCACCTGGACTCCTTCTCCCAGGGGGTAGAGGTGGGAGTTTCAGCCTCCCGGAGGAGAGGCAGACAACTGATGTCCAGGTCTCCAGGGAGGGAGGACTCGGGTCCAGAATGGCTCGGCCCCCAGCCCCTCCTCTTCCCCAGACATTGAGAATCTGGGTCAGGCCTTTCCTATGGCCCCATCCTCTGCCACGTGTCAGTCAGCCTGGCCCAGATTCAGGGATGCTGAGGCTGACTGACAGGGCATGTGCCCACCCTAGGGTCATGCCAGGTATCCCCTCTCCCACCAGAGGCTCAGGAAGGACTTCCTGTCCGTCAGCTGGAGCAGGCAAGGCTGGTCTTGGGGTTGGGTGCCTGGCACTAGGGAGAAGATGGCCAGCCGGGGGACACAGGCCTGTCGCTGCCCCCTGGCTTATCCAGCCTTCTTGATTTTGTCACATCTGGGTCCTGGAGGCCTTGGGCCCATTCCTCCCTACCAGTGCCCATTCCTCCCTGCCCAGACTCTGAGTCCCCACCCTGCCCTGCCCCCCATTTGGACCCAGCTCCCCTCCTGAGAAGGGTACACGGTCAGTTCTGCATGGGCCCACTGGGCTGCAGCCCACCTTCCCTGACTGCATACCCTTCTCAGGGCTGGGGGGCTCTCACTTCCCTGTCAGGACTGCCCCTCCCTGGGCTAGTGTGATGGGCACCACATATGTATGGGTTTCACAGATAAGGAAACTGAAACCTCTGGCTGCTCTCATCTGGACACCCCCAGCCCAAATGGGGGCATAGCGCCTGCCAGTGTGGTTGGAGGGGCTTCTCAGGAGGTTGTCCAGGTCCTGGAGGGGTCTCGTGGAGTCTAGAGAACTGAGCAGGGTCTCTACAGGGATGAGGAGGTGGAGGATGGGCAGGAGGGCCAAGTCTCTGGCCATAGCCTCATTGTGTCTCTCCAGGCCCATAGAATGCCCAGAGGCGAGCTGTCCTGAGCTGCTGTGGTCTAGACACCTGCCCACCCACGCACGCCCACCATGGAGTCCAGAGGGAAGTCGGCCAACAGCCCCAAGGCTGACACGAAGGCCGCTGCTGAGGCCAGAGCACCCCCGGCTGCAGATGGGAAAGCCCCCTCAGCTAAGCCCGGGAAGAAGGAAGCCCCAGTGGAGAAGCAGGAGCCTCCAGCGGCCCCCACCCCACCACCTGCCAAGAAGACCCCAGCCAAGGCAGACCCTGCCCTTCTCAACAACCACAGCAACCTGAAGCCGGCCCCCTTGGCCCCCAGCAGCCCCAATGCAGCCCCTGAGCCCAAGGGCCCTGGGGATGGGGCTGAGGAGGACGAGGCCCCCAGTGGGGGTCCCGGGGGCCGAGGTCCCTGCCCTTTTGAGAACTTGACTCCCCTGCTTGTGGCTGGGGGTGTGGCTGTGGCAGCAGCAGCCCTGATTCTTGGTGTAGCCTTCCTGGCCCGAAAAAAATGATGGCTGGTACCCAGGTCGGGCACAGCCACTCCTGTATAGACTTGGGAATCTAGTGCATGCCAAGTTCACACACAGCTATCTCTACACACGTAACATGCATACTTGTAGACCCCCAGATTCACACAGAAGGAGAGAGAAACGGGCAGCCCTCAACCCGCCCAGCGGTGGAAACCAAGCCCGCTTGGCTGATCGGCCCCCAGCACGTCCCCCGCCCAACCTTGGCGGAAGGCACCCAGGCGCTGGGGTTACAGAGCAGCAACATGGGTAGAGGGCTCGGCCTGGACTGGGGCGCCTGGTGGCAGAGGAGGGAGGACCCCTGAGTGTGGCCGCCCATCCACGGTGGACACACCCACATGTCAGTCTGTCCTAAGAAGCCCGAGCAGTGCTGTGGGCTTCCTGGCAGCAGCGTCCTCATGAGGCCATCCTCCAGGGCTAGGCAGGGGCCTGGGATGGGCTCTGACCTGGGTCCGGCCCACACAGGGACATTAAAGGTGTGGTTGTTCTGCTGCCCCCATTTCTGCTCTTTGCTTGCAGCTGTGGGGTGGGGTGGGGGTAGGGATCCATCTGGGTGGGCCTGACTCCCTGGGGCTGACCTGGGGCAGGTGGTCCTATCATCAGAGCTTCAACACCACCTGGCTGGTGGCCTGTGCCCTGGCTGTGTGGATAAATAGCCCAGAGGCTGATGTTGGGAGGGGCTCCCAATATCTACCTTCTGGCTGGGCTCCCACAGTCCTTGCCCTGAGCCCCTTCCCCGTGCTGTGGCAGTTGTCCTGGGGGCCGCTGAGACTCCAGCAGGTGGGCGGCAGTGCCTGCCCAGGCCCCACAGACACGGCCCCTCCTGCCTCACCCGGCGTCCTTGGAGTCTCACAAGCATATAAATGCAGTAACACGGGTAGAGCCGCCGGGCGGGGAGCCCTCACCCATGCCCACGGCCCCATCGTGCCTGCAGGGAGGCAATGCCTCAGACCTGCCCTCGTGCCTCCATTCCAGCTTGGCCCATGGCACAATGGCAGGGGCAGTCTGTAAAGGTGGCAGCAGGCACGGTGGGAGCCCGATGGGCCCTTGCCTGGCCAATGGCCACTGGAACCCTGGGCCCGAGTGGAGGCTGAGTCTGAAATAAACTGTTCTCTACAGGCTGGGCCGGGGTCCTCACCTGCGTGCGGCCAGGAGGGGGTGTCATGTATCCACACCCAGGGCTTTACAGGAAGGTGCAGGGATCCCCAGGTGCCCCTCCCAGCCCCTCCTGCCACCTCCATGCCCTTGATCCTGGTGGGCTCTACCCACAGCCGCAGCCGGGCCTCCCTGCTGGCCCCCACCCTAGATAGACACCCGAGGCTGCAGGACCCACCCCTGCGCCCAGGCTGCGGCCGCAGTGCAGTGGGCCGAGCCGGACTGTAGCCACAAGGACGTGGGGCGGGGAAGGGGACCTTGCTTGTCAGGCTGAACTCTTCTGCTGGGGGGCTCTTTCTGCCCCACCCTCTACAGTGATCTGGCCCCCCAGGGGTGGGCTGCGGAGCCCCCTCAAGGGGAGGGCTTCCTCCTCTCCTCAGCTACCCACAGCTCCCTGAACCTGCTCTGGCCAGGTGTCCATCTGAGGAGCCTGTTGGGGCGTGGGCTTGTGGGTAGCAGGGCCTCCTGGGCTCCAGAAGTGTCCCTGCAGGCTTTGTCACCCTAGGCCACTCCCCTTGGGATTCCTCAAGCTGGGGGGGGTGGGGGGCCATGTGGCACCTCTTTCCCGTCTTTTCCCAGTACCCCCCCGAGGGGCACATCCCGTCCCTACACGCACACTTCAGGCCCAGACAAGTCCGGAGAGCTTCCCTGGGGTGAATACACCCCAAACAGACCTGACGCCCTTGCCCTGAGCCCGCCCCTCCTCCGCACCCAAGCCTCCTGCCCCTGAGCCCAGCCACCGAAGGGGAGGGGCTGCCCCCACCTCCAGCCTCCTGCCACCCAGTGCCCCCTCCCGTTCTCTCTGCTCTGTGGCTGGTAGCTTAAAAGGAAACAAAACTCTCCTGACACTTGCAGGGACTTGGGGAGGGGCAGAGGTGACTGAAATGGGCTCTGTGGTCATCCCCCAGAGGCCCTCCCAACGCTGAGACGCCCCACCCAGGATGCTGCTTCATCTCACTCTGCGACTCGATTCTCCATTAAAGCACGTGGAGGCTGTTTCAGGACGTTTGCAGCCTCAGACAAAGCTGTCACAGAAGTCCTCGGCCTCCCCCCTGCCCCCTACCCTGTCTCTGGGCATCCTGCAGGCACACCTTTTTTTTGTTTTATTGTGGTAAAATGTGCATCACGTACAACGTACCATTTTATCTCAGCCCCTCAGGTGCACAGATGGTTGGCATTAAGTACATTCACGTTGTTGTGTTAACATCATGCCACCCATCTCTGGAAACTACTCAGCTCCCCAAACTGACACTCTGTCTCCATGAACACCCACTCCCCGCCCCCTTCTCCTCCCCTGGTCCCTACTGTCTGCTTCCCGCCTCTATGAGTCTGACTCCTCTAGGGACCTCGTATGAATAGAATCAAGACAGCACGTGTCCTTCTGTGTCTGGCTTATTTCACTGAGCATCACGTCCCCAGGGTTCATCCATGTTGTAGCTGTGTCAGAATTTCCCTCCTTTGAAGGCTGAATCGCATCCCACTGTGTGGATGGACCACGTTTTGTGGATCCACCCATCCGCTGCCGGACACTGGACTGGCTCCACCTGTTGGCTGTTGTAACGCTGCTGTGAACACAGGTGTGCATACACCTGGGACCCTGCGCCCACCCTCTCTGGGACACACCCGAAGGTGGATGGCTGGGCCACGCCGGGTGTGCATCCTACACTCTGCCGCTCGGTCTTGTGCCACGGGCTGGCCGTGAGAGCAGCGCTGCCCTCGCCCAGCGACCAGGAGCGGCGAAGCACCCAAGGCTCTACAGGCCGAACGGGGCAAGCTGGCCACTCCTGGTGGTTTCCGTTTGCACTGGTCCAACTGCTACCGCTTGCCAGGTTCCCGGCCATCTGGGCCTTGCCTCTTGTGATTTTTCCTGGTGGTGCCATTTGTCCGTTTTTCTATTGATGGGATGCCTTCTCCTCATTTACCGGAGGACGCCTGTCTGTGTTTTGTATTCCAAGCCTTTGCCGACCTGCACTTGTCTTCATTTGCTGGCTGCCTTGCCTCTCACTCTGTTTCCTGAGTCCAGAAGTTCCAAAACCTCAGCTGCTCCCTTTACCACCAAGCTTCTGCGGTCTTGGTTTCAAGGATAGTCTTCTCATGCTAGTCTGACATTCTTGCAATTTACTCGCATTTAGGCCTTTAATCCACCTGGACTTCAGGTTTTCTGTGGAGTAAGCTGCAGAATTCATGTTGTCTCCTTCCCACTAGCAGATGCGACAGCCCAGCCTCGGGAAATGGATGGTCCCCCTGACCCCACAGTGATGCTGTCCCCTGCGGTTCCTCCTGCACAGCCAGGGCCTGTCCTGGGCCCGCCTGCACCTGCCACAAGGCCACACTGCAGTTTTGTGATATCACATTGCAATGAGCTCCCGTTTCTCCATCTCTTATGAGTTTGAGTCACCAGTGTCCCCTCCACGGGGAAGGCTCAGACTGGTTAGCTGAGGTCCCTGGGGCCCCGTGTGAGTTCTGACTCTCAGCCTCTGGTTCATAGCATCCCCAAGCTTGAGTAACGCAGGGGGGCCTCCAAAGTGGAAAAACAAAAACACTCTCAGGGACGCCCAAGGTTGGCTTAAATATACTTTTGTTACAGAACTATTTTCAATGTCCAAAAAAAATACCAGATATAAAAAGTATCCAGTGTCCAAAAAGTACACACCGTAAATTCCCCTCAGACTTACAAGGACATCTGAAAAACGGGGACCTCGGATGGGCGGCAGCAGCCCCAGGGGCAGGCGTGCCCATGGCTGGGCACTGAGGATGCTGCCGGGCTGTGTTGTGCTCACGTGGGATCACCTTACAGGGATGCAGAGGGGCCCAGCTGGCTTTCCTCCCTAGCACCCTTCTTCCCCTAAGAGTGCCTAACTCCCCTTTGGGGGCCCCTACCCTGAAATGCATTCTTGGTGCAGTGGTGGGGAGGGCTGGCCAGTGCTTCAGGACCCGCCCTCCCCAGACACGGGCACAGCCAGGTAGGGGCTTCCAGAGCCTCTCTTCCTCCATCAGGGCAGAGTGACTAAGACCTGGGGAGGGCGGAGGTGGCCGGTGACTCACTGCTCCAGACCCTCCCTCTCCGTGGCTGCTGAGTCAGGCCTTCAGTGCCCCCTGTCCTGGGCCCGCAGCTCCCAGGCCTCAAGGAGGTCCCAGGCCCAGGCAGGCAGAGGCTCTCTGTGTCCCAGCGACTGGTCCCAGTGTGCCTGGACCTCCTGTCTAGTGTCTGACCCGCGGAGCTGGTGCCGGCTATTGGAGGGTTGAACGGAGCAAGGTGCACTGCCAGCTCCTGCTCTCCAGCACTGGGGACCTGCCCTGGCAGGAGAGAGGCTTACGCCCATGGTGCTGCAGAGAGCGCTGAGGTGACATCCTGAGACCCACCCCTGGCACGTGGGAGCAAAGCCTGGGTGGAAGTCGGCCCCTCTCCAGCCCAGTGGTCCCCAGAGGTGTGTTTGGGGGGAACCCTGTTCCGACCCTCCTCTGGGTCCTCCCGGACATCCGCTGCTCCTGTCCTGATGGACATTGGGCTGGGCCAGCCTGGGACAGAGCCTATCTCCATATCACATCACCCCACTCCAGGCCACAAAGCACCATTGCCTGCCCACATGTCTGACATCTTCTGGCCAGGCCCCAGCAGCCTGGGGGCAGTGGTACCGGCTGCTCCACCCTCCCAACAGGACTGCTGATGCCCCCTCCCTCACCGGGCAGAAGGGCCCAGCACTCCAGCTGGCCGCAATGGCCTCAGCAGCCCCATGCTTTCTGGGTTGCCACCTGCCACCCTCTGCTTTCTGGTGCAGGGTCTGCACAATTCATAGGTGCTTGGGGTCTAGGTCTCGGGACCCCACCCAGCCCAGCCTTGGCCAAAAGCAAACCAGGAGCTGAGAAGCCTGTGCCCTGATGGGAAGAGGGACGCATCTGCTGGCAGCCTGGGTAACTGGGCTTCCTATGACACTCTCACCCTGGAGAACCCCAGTCCCAAGCCCCACCCGGGACTTGTATGTGAGGCCCACCCGGCAGTCAGGCTGAACTAACAAAGGACACTCAGTGCAATCCTGTGCAGGGGTGTTTTTCCAAAGAAAGTACAGGGTAGACAGTGCCTTGGTGCCCCTGGGTTTTGAGGGATGGTTAGGAGTTTGGCAGGCAGCAAGGAGCTCCAGCATTTCAGAGGGAGGAATAGCAAGGGCAAAGGCTCCTAGGGAAAGGCTCAGACATGCTCCAAAAAGTTGCCAGGGGAGGAAGCAGGGGTGACCTGAGGCAACGGCCAGCCCCACAGGGCAGAAAGTCCCGCAGGACACTCGCCCACTCACCCATCCTTGGCCTCTAGCGTAAGCAGAGGTAGGAATGAAACATCGGTGCAGGACAACAGGACCAGTGATCTCCATGTATCTTGTGCCTCGGGGTCCTAAACAAATGCAGAAGCCCAGGTTCAAGAGCGTCACAACCCCCAGCAAGAGAGCCCCCATGCTCCCCCACCTTCACCGGCCCCACGCGGACACTCACTATCGGAGGATGAGGCACCTGAAGAGCAGGTAGACGATGCCCAGGGAAGGTGGGTAAGCCCACACCTCGGGTGTGACCCTGGGCCAGGGCTCTCGAGGGAGGCTCAGCACGACAGGGAAAGGGAGCCTCTTCCCCTCATGTCTAGATTCTGCCCAGGAGACAGTCACCTGGGCCTAGACTGCCAGCTGCACACCCATCTGGTCCCCAGGCCCTCCTGCACTCTGCCCTGGGAGGAGGAACCGCCTGTCTTAGCAGCCACTGCCATGCCGAGGTGTGCCCTGTCACCTGGCCCAGGTTACGGCCGGGCCTCAGTGACATGCCCCTCCTCATCCACTGGGATGGGGGTATGAGGGGCAGGGGGCTGACCCCTAGAATGGGAACTCACTCAGGAAGGGGCAGCAACAGAATACAATCCCTGTGGGCACCCTAATCCCCAGGACAGGCCCTTGGGAGTCCTCCTGTCTGTGTCCTCACCACTGCACACAGGGGCAGACATTGAGAGGCCGGCCACTGACAAGCCCAGAACGAGGATTCTGGTCGTTGAGGCCCTGTGCAGTCTGCCTACCCCAACTCCAAATGCCACGTGGGACCTGTGCCTCACAGGCTGCCCTGGACTGGGCTTGGGGTCATGTGCACGTGGGAGACCTGGACCCGAGATCCTGGAGTTGGAGGTCAGCCCCCCAGCCTGGACCCCGGGTGTGCACCTGGAGCATCCTGCCTGCCACACACCAACCTCGCTGCAGTGTCATGGCCCCGGCTTCCTCCTCCCTCCTCTTCCTTAGAGACAGAAATGACTGGGCGTCAGATGTCCCTGTGCGCTGGGTGGAGGCAAGGAGGCTCCTGGACACCAGGCTCTTCCCTACCTTCTGTCCAGCACCGGTGGCTGGCTCAGATGCCCTGGCGTGGTGCAGGTGGGGCTGGACCAGCAGGGGGACCCCATGGCCCCAACTCAGCCTGGCCCCTCCAATGCTTGGGTCTGACACTCATGGACCCAGAAAGCTCTCCTGTGCAGGTCTCCATCCAAATCCCACCCACACCCAACTCAGGCACTGCCTGTGGGTGAGGACCGGGTGCTCCTGACTGTGCTGCTGGTGGTCAGGGCCCCTGGAAGCAGGGGACAGGGTGGGCAGAGGGAAGAGCTAATGGTTGTGTAGGGAGGGGGTGCCCAGGAGGAGCACCTTGGCCTAGACTCGCCCACTTTGGCAGTTCCCACCCATGACAAGGATGTCTGCAGCAGCCGCTCCTCTACATTGGAGCAGGGACTAGAGGGTGACCTGTGGGGCCAAGGGGCAGGGCCAGCCCTCCTAACCACCAGCCTGTGCCCAAGCTCCTCCACAGGCCTCCCCTTTCTCCAGCCAGTCCCTAAAGACCCACATGTATACCCCCACCTGACTGCCCCCTTGCTCTCCTGTGGAAAAACTCCTTCAAATGCAGCTCTGCCCAGTGGCATCTTGATTTTCCTTCTGAACTCAGCACCCCTGAGGCATCCCCATCGCAGGAAGTGACACCCGCATTCTTCCAGAGACTCAGCTGAACCCCAGAGACCCTGGATACTTCTGTGCCCTTACAATCATCCACTCCACCTCCACCTCCACGGACCACTTCTTGGTCTCTGGGCTCCCACCCTCGCCCTCACAGGGACCCACCAGCACAGGCCCACTCCCCTGCCTGGAGCCATGTGGCTCGGCCACCTCTTCTTCCAAGCCTTTACCCCTTCAGACATGCCCCCACCACTTCCGTGGAGCTCCCAGCCTCTCCCACCCTTGTGTGACCCTCCTTTCCCTGTCCCCCTGGCCCACCCCGATCGCTCTTCTCACCAGCTGACGAACAGTGCAGTCACCTTCTGGATCCAAGGTCCAGCCCCACACCCAGGACACAAGCCCCACTAGCAGAGCACTTTGCCTCTGGCATTCCATCTTGTGGCCCCGGTGTCAGCATGGAGGGAGACACAGGTGGCTCTCAGCGACGGAATATTAAATGCCCAAATCGACGGGGAGGAACTTCCACCCATCCGCGGCGTAGGCAACCTAAATGCACAGGCAGGGGACCTTCATTCACAGGAAGGGACCTTGATTCACGGGGAGGGGGACCCTCAACCACGAAAAGAGACACCCGTCCACGGGGCATGGTTTTCTCTCCTGATTCACGCTTCTGCCCCAACTGTTTCCTGGCCAGAGTAAGGGACGAGCGAAGGGGAAGAAAGTATGTTTCCAGCCGCGAGTAGGAGTCGGGCCAGGGGTTTGCTCAGGGCTGCTGAGGGATGTGGCCCAGGAAGACCCTCGGGGGCCTCCCCTGAGGTCCTGCGGCTAACCTCAGGCCCCTGTGCAGATGCGCCGGGGCCAAGGGCAGAGTGTGTTGGGGGAGGGGCATGGGGACGCAGCGAAGCCGGGCGGACTCGGACCCTGACCCACGCGGGGAAGAAAGGCAGGGCGGGGAGGGGCTGGGCGGGGCGGGAGGGGCGGCTCGGGCGTCCGGCGCAGCACAGGCCCCGCCCCCAGGCTGCCGCGGCACGTGACCGCGTCCCCTGGCCGCGCGCACGCACGCACGCACGTATGCTCCGCGCACGCGCAGGCCTCGCGGGCTGCCCCAGAGACCATGGCTTCCGAGCGGCTCCCGAGCCGGCCCGCCTGCCTCCTCGTGGCCAGCGGCGCCGCCGATGGTGAGGCTCGCGGAGGGGAGGGCGGAAGGGGTGGGCGCCGGGGCCGGGGGCCTCCCGCCGCGAGCGCTTCCGCCTGGGCTCGGCTTCTGTGGAGACGGAGCCAGGTCAGTGCGCCGGGCCGCTGCCCTCAGGGACGCGGGGCGGCCGGGGCGGTGCGCCGGGCGGTGGGTGTTCTGGGCAGGCGGGGCCGGCCTGGCGCGCGGCCCGGCGAGGAGGGCTGGAGAAGGGACTGTCCGGCGGGCCGGGAGACGGCGGGGGTAGAGCAGCCCTCGCCCTGCCGTGGCAGAGGCGCCGGGAGAGCTCGGGGGCCCGCGTCTCTCGCACTGTTTCTCGGTCGGGTCCTCGGGGTGCTCAGGGCCAGCCCGGAAGGGTGAACAGATGAGGGCGCCTGGTACTGTCACGAGCACTTACCAGAGCCTCTGTGCCTCCTCTGGCTCCGAGGGAAGTGATGAGCCCACGGTCGAACCGCGGGGAGGTGGAGAGACAGGGCTGGGACCTAGGGTCCGACTCTGGGGCCTGTCTCCCTCTTGACGTCTGTAGCTGCCCAAGTGGGCGAGGCAGGGGACTGCGGGTCATGGGGTCAGTGTGCTGAGCCCCAGGGCCCCGAGCGGTGGGCCCAGAATGAGGGATGGAGGACCTGAGGAACGCCCACTCCCTGCGTGGAGAGTTCGAGAGTGAGCCTCTGAGAGTGGGGTTCAGTTCTAAAGAGGTAGGCTGGGGGTTTTGGAGCAGGGTAAAGGGTGAGGAGAGGTAGCATTGGCCTGGCTGTGCCGTGGGGAAGGGGATGCTGAGGACATCCGGTCGGGGCACAGCTCTGAAAAGGCCACTAGGCTCTGTGGGCTGGACGAGTGGGCCCTCCAAAGACCCTTCAGAGGACCCTGGGGTGAAGCGGGTGCTGGTGAGAGGGTTCGGGGGCTGGGAGGGCAGAAATGGGGAGACTGCAACATATGACTCTTTACGATGAATGTGTGTTAATTGGTAATTGTGAATAAAGATGAAAGTGACGCTTAGGGACTGAGTTTCTCGGTTAAAATAACTGTAGAAGAACGCAGATCAAGTCCCTTTAGAAGGAGGCATCTCTGCTGGGGCCTCAGCTCCCAGGAGCCCTGTGGACTGGGCATGGGCAGAAGAGGACTGGCTACAGCGCTGGGGATGGGGAGATGGGCAGGATCCAGGAGCGGAGTGTCCTCTGGCAAGGGTAGGGCTGGGTGCTGGCCTGTGCGGAGGAGTCCGGCTACACCCACCCTCCTGCTGACCCTGGCTGTAGCCCCACCTCGGTGGCTCCGCTCATGAGTGTGGGGGGTGGCGGCTCAGTCCCTGGTGGTTCAGTGAGTGGATGAATTGAGTGTTAGAGAACCTCACATTTGGGTTTGCCTTCGGGCTGGGGAGAGAGCCCGCCTCAGGGGGTGATGGGCCAGTGGGCTAGGGTTGCTAACCCCAGGGATGTGAGAGGAGACCCTGGGTGAGGTGGGGTAAGAGGCTGCTCCTCAGGGCGGTCTGGGCCGGGAGTGGGGCTGTGGCGCCCTGCACCCACTGGGGACGCGCTCTCCTTGCAGGTGTGTCGGCCCAGTCTTTCCTCCACTGCTTCACTCTGGCCAGCGGTGCCTTCAACCTGCAGGTGGCCACCCCCGGGGTAAGTCCAGCCACCCTCTTAGAGTGGTCGAGCAGGGTCCCTCCCTCTCTGGGGTCTTGGCCAGGAGAGTGCTGTCACTCCCTGGGAGGAGCAGGGAGCCCAAGGCCGGTGTGAGCCCTTGAGGGCTTGCCACCAAGCACTGTGACCACCCAAGGAGGGAGCCAGCTTGGGCTGAGGGGTACTGTCAAGTTCTGGTCCTCACTTTCTGGGCTCTGAGATCTTTGATAGTGTGTGTTCGGCATGCCTGCACTCGTGAGTGAGGGTAGCACAGACGGTCCATCAGGAGGACTTCTTGACCCTCGATGGTGTGGGGCTCGGTCATAGTGGTGACCCTGGATGCTTCCAGTGTCACCTCTGAGGTGGATGGGATACTTGCTGCTGCTTCATAGGCGGGAGACGGAGAACCAGGGGCAGGTGGTGGGGGCGGCGAGGCCTGGTGACGGGCAGAGCTGTCCCGAGGGACTTGTCGGCATTTGCTCGGGTCTGTGCTCGCCAGCGTGGGGTGTCTTGTGCTGACCCTTGGCCTCTGGGCTCCGCAGGGGAAGACCATGGACTTCGTTGATGTGAATGAGAGCAACGCCCGCTGGGTGCAGGACTTCCGCCTTAAGGCCTACGCCAGCCCCGCCAAGCTCGAGTCCATCGACGGTGAGCGTTGGGGTGCGTGTGGGGCTCCCACGGGGTTCGTGGCCCCAGAGCACTCTCTCGCTCTGTTCCTGGAGCACCCAGGGGCTTGCCACCAAGTACTGTGACCTGCCAAGGCAGTGTCCAGTCCTGTAGCCTGTGGCCAGAGTTCCTGAGCTTGGCCTCGGGGAGAGAGGTGGGGGCATGGAGGTGGCTCATGGCCCTCAGGAACCTTTGCTTATGTGGGGAAAAGTGACAAATGATGACATCTGGCCAGCAGGAGCAGAGAGGAGCCTGGCTGGTCACCGTGCAGGACCAGACCCTGGCCGGGGACCTCGCTCTCTGTAACTGACTGGCCTGTGGTCTCCTGCCAGGTGCCCGGTACCATGCCCTCCTGATTCCCAGCTGTCCTGGGGCCCTGGCTGACCTGGCCAGCAGTGGGTCCCTGGCTCGGATCCTGCAGCATTTCCACGGCGAGAGCAGTAGGTGGCCCTCGGAGCTGGGCTTGGGGTGGTTCTACAGGTTGATGAAAAAATGGGGCTCCCCCCACAGTAGGGAGGGGCAGGCCACACCAATGAGGGGTGTGGGCAATGGTGGCCATGGAGTGTGGGATTCAGGTTTTGGTGCTGGAAGTGCCCTGACGGCAGATGTGAAGAGCCTCTGACCAGTGAGTGGGCAGGTTTACTCTGTGTGTGCACACACGTGGGCAGGGCATTCCCTCCCCTTGACTTTGTGCCCATCAGGTCGCTGCCCCCGTGGTCCCTCTGCCTGTCTCCCTCAGGGGCTGGTGGCTGCAGATGCCCCCCCCTTCCCTGGCCCCTCCGAGGTGGGTGGGCAGGATGCTGGCTTTGCTTCTGGTGGGGCTTGGGGTTCAAGCCAGTGGCGGCTGGGAGAGTCTGCTCTGTGGGGACACCGGGCTGTGCTGGACAAGTCTGTGGGGTGGGGGTGGGTGCTTATTAGGGTTCAGCAGACAGCCAGGGGCTCCACACAGCGGCCTTTGTTGGTGGGAATGGGGCCTCCTGTCCCCAGCAGGGTCTGGACAGGCGTCAATTGTCCCTGGCCACCTCAGCCGTGGGAATGCTCTGGTGCCAGGCTGCCTTCTAAGAGGAAGGCTCTGAGCCAGGGTGACTGCTCAGCGGGTGGGGGTATTGCCTCCAGTGGCCGTGAGGGGCAAGACTGGGGCAGGGCGCCTTCCCCCAGCACAGAGGCTTCCTTTGCATTCAGAGAAGGAGGAAGGGTCCCAGGTGGGCTGCCACACCGTGACAGTTGGGCCGTTTGACATCCATCCTCAGGCCACATCTGAGCCTGGGGCCGTGCAGGCGGTGCTGAGGGGAGAGGGTGGGAGCGCTCCAAGTTTGACCAGCGGACCCCAGCACTCGCCTTACTCCTTGCTGTCTGTTTCTAGGTCACCGAAACAGTCCCAGTTCTGAGACGTGTCTGGGGAGTGGAAAGGGAGGGGGGAGGGTGGGGGGTGTTGGGAGCTGGGTGGCCTGAGGCCCAGCGTCACCCCTGCTTTCAGAGCCTATCTGCGCTGTGGGCCACGGCGTCGCCGCACTCTGCTGTGCCACCAACGAGGACAGGTCATGGGTGTTCCAAGGCTACAGCGTCACGGGGGTGAGTGCACTGCAGGGGCCCTGGCGGTGACAGGCATGGACAGACCTGCCCCTGTGCCTGGAAGCATGAGGACAGGCCAGGGACCAGCTGGGGGTCCCTCTGGTGGGGGCACTGCTCATTGCCCAGATGGGGCTGTGGAGAATTCCAGCACAGGGTTGGGGGAGCGGCGAGGAGCAGGGGCCATTCCCGCCCTTCTGAGGTGCCTGTTGGGTGTATTACTCCTTTTCTGGGTGGAGGGCCTGACTGGACAGGGAGCAGAGGAAGGGTCCTGGGGGTGGGTCCTGGGGCAGGATCTGCAGGGAGAGGACCGAGGCTGGCCTAGCCGGTGGTTCTGGAGCAGGGGCTCCCTGTCTGCTTGTGTGGCCCCTGGGGGAGATCACGGCTGTGACCCCTCACATGGCCCTGTACCCGGTTGGGACTTGCCTGACCTGGGGCAACACCCCTTCCCCCACAGCCCTCCGTGTACGAGCTCGTCAGGGCCCCCGGCTTTGCCCACCTGCCCCTCATTGTGGAGGACTTCGTGAAGGACGCGGGCGCCTGCTTCAGTGGTGAGCTGGGTGGGCACTTAGGGGTGGCGATGGGCAGGGGCTGCAGCCGCAGCCTGCGATCAGCCCGGCCAGGCCAGCCTTCTGGAGCCGTGTCCAGTGGACCTCAGGGGCCAGCACCCGAGACCAGGCAGGCCGGCCCACCCCCTGACCACCGGAGTCTACCTGCAGCTCACGGCCTGGGGAGTGGGGTGGGGCCACGCCCAGCACGTGGCACTGCCTGAGGCCTGTGTCCGCGGGTCTCCTGCAGCCAGTGAGCCTGATGCTGTACACGTTGTGTTGGACCGCCACCTCATCACCGGCCAAAATGCCAGCTCCACTGTCCCGGCTGTGCAGAACCTGCTTTTCCTCTGCGGTAGCCGGTGAGGGCTTTGGGCTTGGGGTGGCAGGCGGGTTCCTGGCTTGTGAGCAAGCCCTTTGCTGGGCCAGGTGGGCAGTGATGTGCTGGCATTGCTGCCCAAGCCTTGACCTGGCATCCGTCCTACAGGAAGTGAGGCGGCCGGAGCAGCCTGGCAGCAGGTGCTGCCACCTCCAGGCGTCCCGGGTGTCCCCAGAGGCAGCTGGACTCTCGGGCCTCCTGGGTCTGCCTCTGCGACACCTCACCTGGCCCTGGGGGTGGAGGCTGAGGACCGTCCCTGAGGGCTGTCAGCTCTGGGGCGGGCCCAGCCCCGACCCCAGCACCGTCTCCTTGGGGAGGAGGTGGAGAGCGCCGAGACTGCCAAATGGTCCTTGAGAATTCTGTCTTCCACAGAGAGCAAGCTGTGATGCCCAGTGAGTCGGCTGCGGGGCTGTCCTGGCCCCTCTCTGCTCTTGTTCTGCACCCATGTAGGGGAACAGAGGCTGAGCCCTTCTGGAAGCCAGGATGGCGGCTAGCTGGGCAGTGACAGGCAGGGCCCCAGGGTCCCATTTCTGGGGCCTGTATGCGGTCTCCCCATCGCTTTGGGTGTTGGTGGGGGCTGTGTGGGGAGGGGCCTGCCCGCTGGGGCTGACCCTTACCTGGTGCATGGTTGCCAGTGTGAGGGCGACCCCACGTAAGGCCTGGGTGGACCTTGGGGTGGACGCTGCGGTGCCACCATGTCCCTTCTGATGTTGAGAGGAACACTTTGATTGTGAATACACCACCCTAGTCCTGCCCAGGGGCCTCCAGGTGGTGACAGCCCAGCTGGTTCTGCAGCTGCTCTGCCTGGTGGAAGTGAGGGAGGCCCGAGTTCCACTTGGAAGGAAGCCCTGGGTGTGGCTGGCCGGCGTGGGTTGGCAGGGGTGGTGGACAGTCCTTACCTCGCAGGCCCTGGACTGACCTTTGCTGGGTACGCCAGGTGGCGGTCTGGCTGGCTGGCTCCTGGTGCAGCCCGATCGCTCTCCAGCTTCCCTGGGGGGGCCTGGCCTGTGGCCCTTAGGCGGGTCCTCCTGGAGCTGCATGTGTCCCCAACCTTTCTCTGTCACCCTCCTCCTTGTTATCTCAGCCTGACTGGCTCTGCTGCTTCCAACCCCTCAGAAGGAAGCAGGGCGCCCCCGGGTCCGAGGCTGCTTCCCTCCTGCTCCACAGACCAGGCTGAGGTGCTCCCTGCATGCGTGCTCCTCCCTGGCATCTCCCAGAATAACAATTTTGGGGGCCCCAACACCTGCTGGCCTGCTCTGTGTACACAGTGGGCCTGGCCAGCCCCACCAGGGGTTCAGTCATCCTGTGTCTGCAGTCCTCACATAGTAACGGCTCTGACAGTTTTTTGGGGTGCCCTTAGGGGCAACATCTGTTATCTTTGAAGAGCTTCTGCTGGGCCAGATCAAGACCCAGGTGGGCCCTGCAGGGGGCCCTCCACAGCCCTGTGCCCTGGGTGGCTGAGTCCGCCGTCTGTGGCTTGGTCCTGAGTATGCCAGGTCCAGGGACACTGGGGTTGGGGCAGGGGGCAGCCCCTGAAGCTGGGAGGTGGCCGATGGGTGGGTGTGGATGCCTGGGGTTTCCCCACATGCCCAAGGTGTTTAAAACAGACCCAGAGGTCTACCCAAAGAAAGAAAAACCTACAACACCACAAAAATGGTGTGTGAATGTCCATGGTGTGATTGGTGACATTAAATCATAGCTTCCATAAGCAGCATACTTATTAATGGATAATAACCTCTGTAAAGGTGGAATGCTGTTTGGCCGGAAAACAGTGAAGTTCTGACAGCACTGTGATGTATAAGCGAACCTTGAAAACGCTCTGCTAAGTGAAAGAAGCCAGACGGACAGGAAATACCCAGAAAATTCAAAGTGGGTTGGTCACTTGTGAGTGCGAACAGAGGCCGATGGACATAATGTCTCCTTTCAGGGGAACAAACATACTCTAAAGCTCAGTGCTACTGGCCACACAGGTTGTACACTGAGTGGGTAGGCTGCATCCTGAGGCCTCTGGCCAGGCTGGACTGAGATACCTCTGTCCCCCCAGGACAGCCCCTTGACTGCTCAGGGGGAGGGGGCTGGGGTTGCTTGGCCCCCAACTCAGTCAGGCAGCTGAGAGCTGGGAGGGGCCCTGCAGAGGTGAGAAGCCCTGTCCACCACTTGGACCCTTGGCAGGTCCCTGTGGTTTGATGTCCCGCCCCTACCCAACCCAAGGAGGCCTCTTCAGCACCCTGATGAGCTGGATCAGCCGGTCCTTAGATCTGCCCTCTCTGCCCAGCATTGCTTTTGCTTTTGGGGAGGGCGGCTGGAGGTGGCTCCAGAACCCCCAACTCCCAGCCCTTCTGCTGCAACCTCCAGCAAATGGGCTTAGTGAGCTTGGTGCCCCCACAACCCTGCAGGAAACTGGAGAACAAGCGTGTTCTGGCTCCCAGGATGGGAGAGTGGCTGCCAGAGGGAAGTAGGGATTGGGGGGCACAGGGGCTCCCTGCTGACCCTTAGCTGGAGCAGGGCTGTGTCCAATATACCTGTCCTAACACCTGGCTCCACCACTGGGTCTGGAGGGCCAGCTGGGCTGCCTCCATACTGGGGGTGGGGTGGGGTGGGGGGTGCTGGCCTGTGGCTCCCATCCTGCTCCTGGGCAGCCTCATCCAGACCCTTGTCCCTGCCTTGCTGTGTTCAGGAGCAGATGGTGGGGCTCCTGTGTGGACCACCTGTCACCAGCCCCGCAAATGATTCACCACCCCTCACTCTCGATTTGAGGTTTTGAAGCTGTCGGCCAGTGCACTGTGCCATCCCCACAAGGTGATGCCACTGCCCCACAAGGAACCCAGGGTGTGTGGGGGGTCCTCCAGGCTGATGCTTCAGCCCCAGGGTGGTGGGGACAGGAGGCCCTCAAGCAGGGAGTGGGGCTGCTCCTCTCCTGGGTGCCCGCAGCTGCCCGCCCTCTGCCTGCACACCCTACTAGCCTGGGGGGCCACTGGGGGCTCCAGGCCAATCCCCACCTTCAGTGTCAAGGCTTCCAGGTCACTGCCCAGCAGCAGGCTTGTGATCAAGTGAGGGGCTGTCACTCCTGAGGGCCTCATGGGGCTTGTAACCCGACCCCACCCCCGTTGGGGCTGCGGTGGCAGCCCAGGGTAGGGTGGTTGGTGTGGAGAGGGGAATGAAGCCCTGCAGGCAGGAAGGAAAAACGAGAGCTTTAATGCACCGAGCAGAATTTTACATAAAATCAGAAGTCTGTGATTCATCCCCACTCCAATTAGTAAAAAAGGCAAGATTCACTACTAGGCGTGTGCAGTCGGACCCCTGGTTCTGAGGAGGTGCTTCTGAGACGGCGCGGGTCTGTGGTCCAGCCTCAGGCGCCGCTACTTTCCGTTTTCTGCGCTGAACATCCGTTCCTAAAGACAGACGACGTGAGCCGCCACGCGCCCCAGGCTGCTCCTCACCCGCCTCAGCAGGGTCCCCTGAGGGAGCCCCCCAGACCCTGGCACTCACTGCCAGCATCCGCTCCAGCTTGACAGCGTCTGCGGCAAACTTGCGGATCCCATCCGAGAGCTTCTCCACGGCCATGCGGTCTTCGTTGTGCAGCCAGCGGAAGGCCTTCTCGTCCAGGTGGATCTTCTCCAGGTCGCTGGCCTGGGCTGGGGAGGACATGCACAGGACGCTGAGCTGAGCCCCCAAGGCCCAGCGCAGCCCCAGCTGGAGATCCCGCCCCTCAGGTGACTGGGGGACGTACCGGCCTTAGCTGAGAGCATGGGCGTCAGCTTGGTGGTGTCCTTGAGCAGCTCCCCCAGCAGCTGGGGCGATATGGTGAGGAAGTCGCAGCCTGCCAGCGCCTTGATCTCGCCCGTGTTGCGGAAGGAGGCACCCATGACGATGGTCTTGTAGCCGAACTTCTTGTAGTAGTTGTAGATCTTGGTGACGCTCTTCACCCCTGGGGAGACAACCGAGCTGACCGGCAGCTCCCCGCCCCCGCCAGGCTCAGAGCCAAGGCACCAGCTTCCCTCCACCTCTGGCCACCCCCCTTGTCCATCCCCTCTGAGGGCAACTCACCGGGGTCCTCCAGGGGCTCGTACGACTTCTTATCCGTGTTGGCCACGTGCCAGTCGAGGATGCGCCCCACGAAGGGGGAGATGAGCGTCACTCCTGCCTCAGCACAGGCCACGGCCTGGGCGAAGGAGAAGAGCAGCGTCATGTTGCAGTGGATGCCGTGGTGCTCCTCCAGCTGCCTGTGGACCGATGGGCAGTGTCAGCGGGCCTGTGGGCGGCGCCAGGCGTTCCCGCCCAGGACTGCAGCGAGCCCCATCTGACCCCAAAGATGTGCGCAACTCAGTAACGGGAGAGGCGGGAACAGGGTCATTCCACTCTCCTTAGGAACAAATCTGGAACATTCTCCAGGCTTCTCTCCCGCTGGTGGGTTGTGGGTGACCGGAATTTCCTCCAACAAACCCACATTCCAGAGGTCCCCTGTGAGACACAGTGGGTCTTCCTGCCAGACCCCAATCCCTCACTTCCTCACAGAGCCACCAGGGCTGCAGATCGCCAGCTCATCTCTTGAGCATGGCACTGTGCTGCCCTCTGTCCCACTGGAGCCCGCAGCCTCCCCTGCCCTCCTCCCCGAGCAACCCTGCAGAAAACCTGTCAGTCCACGTGACGTCCTGGGGCCTCGGCCACACTCTGGGGCGGGCGTGGGCTGTGGGCTGAGTCTCTGCTCAGGCCTATCCGGCCCCAAGTGCCTGTCCTGGGGGACAGTTTCAGAGGTGCCCCCGCCGCTTGGCCACAGGGAGGTGGTGACAAAACACAGCTGCAGGTGGTACAGGGCAGCTCCGCCAGCCAACACTAAGTGACCATAGTACCCAGCAACCTTACTCTTAGGTGCGTGCCCAGCAGACTCGGCCCCAAAACCCGAGCATGCACGCCCATAGCAGCATCGGCCGATTGCTGGGGGACAGACTTGTAAAATGCCTGGTAGACACACGAGGGGACAGCAGCCTTAAAATGCACACAGCCCTGACGCACGCCAAGCACAGGAAGCCAGACCCGGAGGCCACGGTTTCTGCAAAGGGTCCAGAACAGGCGCGTCCGGGGGCAGGCGGCAGATCTGTGGCCGCGGGTCAGTGGAACGAGTAACCCAGAGGCAGCGGTGTGGCCCCTCTGGGCGAGGCCCCAGAGCAGCTCCCGGCCGCACCTGTCTCTCCATCCTCCATACCCAGCGCGGTCTGGTGGGACACAACTTTTTTTCTGCGTGCTGCAGGCATCAGCACACTGGGCTGCTAAGGACGACACTGCGGGCCTCTCCCAGCACCTGCTCCTCTGCGAGGCCCCACCCGGGGAGACTACCCCGGCCCCCTCCTCGCCGGGACACTCACTTTCCAGCCTGAATGCCTTCCCAGGTCGATGACAGCTTTATGAGGATCCGGTCCTTGCTGACCCCGGCCTCCTTGTAGAGCTCAATGAGGCGCCGGGCCCGGGCCACCATGGCATCCTTGTCGAAGGAGAGCCTGTGTGGAGGGGCCTCAGCTCAGGGCACCCACCAGCCAGCCCAGAGCCGTGCAGCCGAGCACCCCCCCCCCACCCTGATCCAGTCTGCTCTGCGGCGGGTTCATGTACAAGCACAGGCCGCAGGAGAACTACCTGACAGGAAGCAGCTGCCACCGGACACCTGGACGCCACGTGGGAACCTCAGACCCAAGGGTGGCTGCCCCTCAGCCCACCTGACCCTGTGTCGGCCCCACCTCCTCACCTCGCATCCACTTCTGTGGATACGCGGCCAGGAATTTTCTTCAGTATTTCGGCTCCAAACAACACAAAAAGCTTATCAATAGCATTTGTAATCTGTTCCTCCTGTGACCTGAAATTCAAGGGAAAAAAATCAGCTTAGAAACTTGTTACGTTTAAATGCACAGGATTCTACATAACAAATTCTGTTATTTCTTTGTCAAATTCTTTTCCCTTCATTTTTTTTCTTAAAATAAATTTTTTTAAATTGTGGTAAAACATACATAGCATAAAATCTGCCATCTTAACCATTTTTAAGTGAATGGTCCTGGGGCATTAAGCGCATTCGTGCTGTTGTGCCACCATCACCACCGTCATCTCCACAGCCTTCTCATCTTCCCAAGCTGAACCCCTCCACCTTCTGGCCCGTGAAAAGGACAGTCTCTCCAATCTCTGTAGTCGCCTGGGCAGACGAGTATATACACAGTGCTGTTCCAAGATGGACTGAAAGCTCTCCAGCCTGTGTGTCAGGGGCTACAGCCCTCTAGGGGTCTGGACGGGAGCAGGGCAGCCTGGCAATCACCAAGGACACCACCTCGTCACCAGTTCCAGGAACATGGAGAAGGGACAGGGAAGCAGTGACACTGGGTGTGCCCAGTGGTGAGTGGGCGGGGGCAGTGACAGAGCACCTCAGCAAACGATGGGGCCAGTAAAGGGCAGGCCAGCCCAGGATGAGCTCCTGCCAGGTTACCCCTATTCCCTGCAGGCCGCTTCCAGCTGGGCAGTATCAGCCTGATGGAAATTTAAATTTAAATTTAAAATGGCACCAGCAAAGGCAGACCTGTGGAGGGGAGAGCCAGGCTGCGGTAGCTGGGGACAGCGGGGGCCGGCCGGGAGGTGCCTGTCCTCAGAGACTAGACTGTGGCCACGGCTGCACCACTGCATACATTTATCAGAACCAATCGGACTGTGAGCTTAGACAGTGAGTCTCACTCCAGTAAAGCTGCTGAAAGATAGCAAAATGAGGCGGGGCGGGCATCCAGCTCAGGGACAGGGCACATGCTTAGCACGCATGAGGTCTGGGGTTCCAACCCCGGTACCTCTGTTAAATTTAAATAAATAAATAAATAAGCCTAATTACCTTCCCCCCAAAAAACAAAACAAAATTATAAAGAAAAGTTAACAAAATGCCAGGAAGCAGGCCCGTAGCTACCAGGCGTGGGGGACCGACGACAAAGGGGAGGGAGATTTTGGGGGGGGGGGCCTGCAGCTGTTCTGCATCTCAACAGGGTGCTGTCTCTACACGCTCCTGCAGCAGGGGTGGTCGGCTACGTGGAAATAACGTGTTGGTAAAGCTGACAGAAGTAAACATGAAAACAGACCTTTCCTTGAGTCTAAGACCCCTGAGAGTTGGGGGGAAGCAGCTGAAACAGCCCCCGACCCGGCCTCACCCGCCCAGCCTCCTGCCGTAGGCGATGGCCTCCTCCACCAGCTCCTGGTAGGCGGGCATCTGCGCAGCAGCCAGGATCAGGGATGGGTTCGTGGTGGCATCCTGTGGCTTGTACTCCTCGATGGCTGGGGAAATAATTGCGGACAGCAGGAAGCTAAGTGGGGTGCTCGCTTCCTCCAAGAGATCTGAGACAACCCCCTACAAACCCTAAACACAAGAAGAGCCAAGAATGTCTTCCGAGCGCACATCTCCCTCCCTGTCCTAGAGGACCGGCCATGGGGCAGCTGCTTGCACAACAAGCAATGTCGGGGACTAAAGCCAGGGATCAGTGTGGGGGGGGGGGGGCGGGAGCCCGCCCGACACATTGGGGGAGTGCACACAGCATCTCCCCCGACTGCTCTGTTCTCTCAACTCTTCTCTCTTGGAGCACACCAGTTCTTCCTTAGTAACCAGGTGAGGATTGCTGAGAAAGCAGCGGGCTGATCAGGAGCCTCACACCCAGGCAGTCAGGGCAGCACGGAGCTCATGTTCAAACTGCTCAGCTTCCAGGATTAGCTGGTTCAGTAAGTTGACTTGGCAAGTTAGTATTTTCAAAGTATCTTTTGATGACAAAGCTACAGAGATGAATAAGGGGGTTCTTGGGAGCTGGAGGGAGAGCTCTGTGTCCCAGCAGTGCTGGTGGCTACGAGACCTTCCGTGCTACCAAACCACCACAGACTGCCCTCTCTGCTGTGCAGGTGGAAACTGAAGACTGGGCAGGCCTGCAGCCTCCTCACAGTATTGTGCTGGTGCCAAGTTCCTGGTTCTGATGTCACACTGTGGTCACACAGAGTGTCACCACTGGGGAATGAGAGGCAAAGGATTCATGGGTCTGTATGGGCTAATTTTACAACTTCCTGTCTATAATTATTTCAAAATGACACGTTAAGAAAAAGTGCTCTGGAGCGGAGAAGCTTACACAGATGTGTTGAAACTCACAGAGCAAGGCACCGAAAATGGTGCCTTTCATTGTATAAAATTATGCTTGATGAAGCTGACTTCTGACAAAATTGCAACTGAAACCAAAACCTGTCTGGAGTCAACAGAGGGGCTTCAGGGTCCAGGGACTGTTAAATAGCATGCAAAGCTGGGGACGGGGCATTGTTCTGAAAATAGCGTCCACTGCCTTGATTATATTGTCAGAGGCCCAATGACTTGCCTAGAGTAAGAGCCTTCAGTTCATAAAATGACCATAAAACCGGATGCCCTGTTTACAACTATGTAACATTTATGGATATACATTATCAGAGCATGTATTTTTTAATAAAGTTAGATTTTTAATAAAATCTAAAAATTTTAAATGTCAGTACTTGAGTTTAGATATTTCTATAAAGGGGGGTAGCAAGCATTCCCCAGGACCCCCTGCCTTGCAGGCCCTACACGACAGAAGGTGACGGACTAGCCACCCTGCCCCTGCCGCCAGGTGAGACCAGAGCTCTGTCAACTGAGAAAGACGGAAAATACTCCAAGCTAAGAAGGCGCAGGAAGACGTGCAGCCACTTTTCCAGCACTCTCTATCCTACTGATGTCATTGTCAGAGGCCTGCACCACGGAGGGCGGGGTTGAAAGAGGATGGAGGCCTCCTGGGAGAGCAGGAGCTGGAATCTCCCAAGGCCCCCCAATTCTGACCGGGTGAGGACATCTGTCAGATGGTTTAAAACACAGGCTGGGCTCAAGCCAATCACTGTCTCCATCTTTTACATTTAAGCAGCCAAACATGCTTACTCACTCTGCTAGGCTCTGCCAGATAAAGACTTACTGTTACCAAAGAGGAGTTAAAGCCTGTTTCTCAAGTCACCATGAGAAAGCAGAAAACAGAGGAACTCGTCTGTGTGTTGTGTGCCTCACAGCGCTCATATCCATAGGGAACTGCAAGATTCTCCTGAAAATCTTAAACTTCACAGCCCAACGGAATGGAGGTTCACCTAGTCTGGGCGCTGCAGAGGGCAGAAAAGCTTAGTTCTCCAGTTCTCTCCAAGGAACGTGATTCAAACCGGGGAAAATCTAAATTTGGGACAAGCTTTGCTCTCCTCAACGCATGAGGTTTTACCCATCCAGTTCCTGGGCCCCAGGCGGTGAACGTCTAACTGGTCTGCACCCTGCCACAGTCACCAGCATGCACAGCTGTCCCCTGGGTAGGGCTGGAAAGTGTGTGCAACAGGAGGTTTCAAAAGCGAGTGGTGTCATACGCAGTTTCTGGTCTTTCTGGGCCCAGAACTAACTCATTTTCCTGCTCGGCGGTGAACATTCGCTTAACAAAATTGCCTAGTGTAACCACCAACTAACCGCGAGAAAGTCAGCTCCAAGGCGGGCCTTGAATCTCCCCAAATCAAAGCATTTGGTCACCGTCCCCTGACCCGCTGACCCACTGACCGTTCACAGCCGGCTCCCGCGGGCTGCCAGCAGCTCGGAGAGAACCTGGGCGCCAGGCCCCGCGACTGCTGGGTCCCGAGGCAGACCCCCTCGCCCCGGGCCGAGGGCGGACGGGGAGCCGGGAACGGGGCTCTAGGGAGAAGGGGGGCGGAGGCCGGGGGGATCGGGGGCCTGGGGGGGCGGCGGCGGACTTCGCGGCCCGGGACGCCGAAGGCCGGTGGCCCCGCTCCGCCCCCCGGCGCCCCTCACTCGCTTGCCCGCACCCCGGCGCCCCTCGCCCGGTCTCCCCTCACCCCCGGGCCGGCCGGCGCGCGGCGTCCACGAAGCCCCCGCACTGCCGCCCGGCCCGCTCCTGGAGCGCGGGGCCCCGCGTGGTCTCACCGTGGAAGTCGCCCGTGTCGGCCACCACGGTGGTGAACTGCTTAAGCTGGTCCAGCGCGCTCTCCATCCTCTGCCGCTTGATCGGGGACCCCGACATGGCGAGCGGCGGCCGGAGCAGGAAGTCCACAATGCCCCGCGGTCCCGCCCCCGGGCGCGGCCAATCGGAGCGCGGCGCGGGAGGGCCGTGCGCGCCAGCGCGGGCGAGGCCCCGCCCCGGAGACCGCGCCCCGTGGGCTGGGCTGGGCGGGGCCCCTGGAGCCGGGAGTGCGCTGGAGCAGGGCACCCTTCCAGTGATGCGCCCCGAAATCGGTGTACCCGCGGAGCGAGGCGTTGAGCTCCTCGGAGCGTTGAGCCCGGAGTGACGCCTCCCCCAGCACTGATGCGCCCCTGGGGCAGTGATCCCCTGAGAGGTGCTGTCCCCGACGAACGCGCCGGCTCACTTCCCTCCCGCCTCCAGTGCGGAGAGAGCTGGAGTAAAGGTCGACGAGGCTCCACCGAGTTCAGGCTGAGGCGTTAAGCCGATCTCGGGAGAGCGGAGTCCCAGAGAGGCCTGGACAGCTCAGACCCTGGGCCACGGCCTCCGCGGACGGTGAAAAAGGCCTTTCTTAGCCCTGTTCCCTGACCGGCAGCCGCTCCGGCGGTCAGGGCGCCTGCGGCGAGGGGCGGCCGGCGCGAGTGCGCTGGGGGTGTGCTCGTGGGTTTGGGTTGCCGCCCCCTGCCAACCCTCGTGGGGCTGGGGGCACCCAGGGTGCGCATCCTCTCCTCAGGCCTGGCCGCTCCTCCGGGCCCTGGCTACCTCAGGCGGGCCTGGTGCCTGGGGAGGGGCTTGGAGGGGCGGTGAGGTGGCTTCATTTTCTCCAGGATGGGTCAGTTGCCTCCTTGCCTTGATTCTGGGAATCTGCCCCAGATGAATAGTACTATGTTCAGAAATACGAAATAAAATTCACATTTTATGGCAAGACAAGAAAAATTTAAACATAAAAAACGTGTTCTCTGCCACTTGGCCTCCTGTCTCCCCTCTCTTGTGCATTGTGTATCTGCATTATGCGTCGAGCTCCCCATCAACAGAAATACTGCTTAACCATAAAGAGCAACATTGTCCCAACACCAACAAGACAGCTCCTTGGAGATAACATTCCTGTCGTGAACACAACTCAGCAGTCGGTGTTGCGTGCAGGTTGGTAAAAGCAGGTACAAAAGGCAAAGGGTGAGAACAGAAAGGAGTGTGTTAGGTCATGCTGCCACAGGCGAGAGGGGCTCATGTGAGCCCCGAGGGCCGGGTGTTGGGGTCTTTTATCAGGTCGGATCACAAGGTAGCCTGATCGGCTTGTGCACACGTCTCTGATTGGCTGCAGGTGAGGTAAGAAGTTTAGGGTCTATGGCTCTGATAAGGTGGAGGTGTGGGCTGAAACAAGCCAGCCGGAGCTGTTGTGAGGTTAGGCATGACCTGAGGCTGTCAGTTTGTTGGGGAAACACGCCCAGGAAAGAATGTACTTTATCTGTTCAGGGATTGATCGCAGGCGGACGTCTGAGAATGGTGTCCTTGGACTTGAAGGATGTTGGCCCCACAATTCCTTCTTGATCTTGTAAGGAGCCAGACCTGGATTGTATAGACTGTCAACAATGTGTCATTTAACACCCTGCCCTCCACCTCAAAAACTGTGCCTTGACGTCTAATGGGCAGAATGATTCTCGGGGCTTTCTGAGGGGCTGTTCCCAGGTTATAATCCTCAGTTTGGCTCAAACAACATTTTCCGTTTCTTTCTTAGATCAACTGCTTAGTTTTTCATCGACAGAAGGTGTCCCGGGCAGTACAGCATCAGTCGTAGGAAGTGTTGCTGAAGGCAAGTTCACGTGCCCCACGAACAGCGAGGCCAGACAAACCGAAACGCTGGTGTCTGGAGCAGAGAAAGGTTTACTGCAGCGCCGGGCGAGAACCGGTGTCTTGTGCTCAGAAGCCCAGAACTCCCCCATGGTTTTTAGGGAGAAGTTTTCATAGGTAAAATTGGGGGTGAGGGAGGCAGGATGTGTGACTTTCTTCTGATTGGTTGATGGTGAGGTAACCAGGTGAAGTTTCCAGAATCTTGTGCTCAGCCAGAAGTTGCCATCCTCCACCTGGGTGGGGGCCTTAGTTCCTGCAGAAAAACAAGATAATTTTCTGCATGTTCCTTGAAGAGGAGCCAGGACCTGCCCCAGCTGCACTGTAGTTTCTGGGCTCTTCCTCCCTTGCGTCTGCACTCCCTCCCCCCCTGTGTAGCAATTGGCCAAATCTGCCCTTTGGCACTCTGGAGGGCCAAGAAGGCTGAATGAGGCCTACTTCCTGCAAACAGGAAACAGGGGATTAGGAAAGGGTTTGTACTTGGAACTGCCCCATGGGGCTCTGCTCAGTTTCACAGAGAAATGTAGAAGCAGGAACTACACTTCGCAGAAGATATGTGTTAATCAGAGAAATGCATATTAAAACCACAGTCTCCTTTCTCTCACTCAAATGGCAATACCAAGCGCTGGTGAGGTTGTGGAGAAACTGGAACTCCCACGGCGCTGGAGGGGACACAGCATGACACAAGGTGAACTGCTGGGGAAACGGTTTGGTGTTTTCTCATAATGTCAACCACGTACTTACCATGTGACCCGGCACTCTCACTCCTCAGAAGAACGCATCCACAAAGATCTGCATGTGGATAATCACAGCAGCGTCACTGATTAAACTTCCCAGCTGGAAGGGACCCGGATATCCATCAGCAGAAGCGTCATGCAGCAGAGACACCTGTCCAGGAATAGTGATGGACTAGCGATGATACAGGAAAAATGTAGGGCACGAGAGGATGGCCGTGTCCCAGGTCTTGGACGAGTCCCTGGGATGCACCCTGCCCAGTGAGGGTCCTTGGGTTTGCACAGGAAAGAATTCAAGAGGGAGCCACAGTTGAGTAAAAGTAGATTTATTTAGAGAGATGAATGGGGAAGGGGTGGGGTAAAGTAGAAATAGATACACACTCCGTAGGCAGAGTGCAGGCCTTCTGGGAAGCCAGGAACGACCCCAGGCGCAGGGCTGTTAGTCGCCACGTGCTGACAAGTGGGGGGGGTTATTCCAGCTACTTTGGGGAGGGGGCAGGGATTCCCAGGAACGGGGCCACCCCCTCTCCTTCACCTTTCATGGTTAGCCTCGGGTCACTCACCAGGCTAACACGTTACAGTGTGTGTAATGAAGCTCAAGGTCCAGTGGAGGTCAAATCTCCCTCATCTTGGGCCTCCGGGTCTACTGGGAGTTGACGTTTCCGCCATCTTGGTGCTAATTGCTGTGTCATTCCTTTAATGGCTGTTCCCCACCCCCTTCCCTCCTGTCTCATTTTTTAAAACCTTTTTTTTAATTGAAATCTCCTGTCTCATTGACACCTGCAACAACTCATTTAATTCTCACAAGCATTACAGTGAACGAAAGTGAGACAGGAAGGAAGGGGGACAAGGTACAGCTAAAGCCTCAGGGTCACAGAAGGAGCAAGGGGTTGGGGAAAGGGGGCTGGGAGAAGGCTCTTGGGGGTGCCTGGCTAGCTCTGATCCATCCAGGTGGGCTTCCCGTGGGTCCAGCACCTGACTCGGCCCCTTCCCAGGGTGCCCCTAAGCCCTGGCCCTGTGGCCCAGGTGGTGGAAGGCAGGGAAGACTCCCTGGGTGCTCTTGCATGGGCTGGAGGAGACTCCTCAGGGGCCTCGGTGCCCTCTGGGCGTCCCCACCCAGGTCCCCACCCAGTACACTGATCCCTGGGGACAGGTGGAGGGTTGGGTTGGGTCGTGGGCAGGTGGCTGCCCTGAGGAGGTCCAGCCTCACTGCAGGCCCTGAAAGCGCAGAGCACAGCATCCTCACAGCCGGGGACGGTGGGCAGGGAGCGCTCCAGGACTCTGTCCCAGCAGTACCAGGACCCTCCTGTGGACCACGCCAAATAGGAACTCCGTGGGGCAGAGGCCATGGGCCTGCGAGGGGTCAGGGGCATCCGGGGAAGCTTCCTTGAGAAGCTGGCCTTTAGCAGACACCAGGTTCTGGGGGAGAGCCAGGCAGGGCACTGCAGAAAAGAAACGGCCAGTGCAAAGGCCCTGAGGCAGGAGTCACTGCTTGTCATAGGAACTGTAAGAAGCTGAGGTCTGGAGGCAACAGGGGACCCCTTGAGATCACCCAGCCCTCTGCAAAGACTTGTTTCAGGAGCCTGGAGGGCTTGGAGCAGAGGAGGGATGAGATAGGACTTAATTTTAAAGGGTTTCTTTGGGTGCTGTGTGGGGAACAGACTGAGGGGGCGAGGGTGGAGGCAGTGCAGGGCCACTGCTCTCCCTGGGGCAGGGACAGTGACCAGAGGGCGGCTAGGATGGAGTGGGTGCAGAGTGGACATGAGAGAGGGGCCAAGACAGCCAGCACCTGAATCCCAGGCTGATGTGAGGGAGTGCACCAGGTGGGGGGCAGAAGCTTCTGGTTTGGGGTGTCTTGATGCTAAAAGCCAAGCTGCAGAGGGTTTAGGGTCTTGAGCTTAGTGGGTGCTTAGCCTGGAGAAGCACATTTGAGAGGCACTGAACCAGGGCACCTGAAGCCAGGAGGCAGGATGGACCATCCAGGAGAGAGATGGAGAAGGCCAGGCCATGCGCAAGGTGGAGCCTGGATCTGGGAGGAGCATCTGGAAAACTAGGTTCCCTGGGGGTGTGGGAGGGGTGCTCCAGGGCCTTGAGGGTGGCCTCCCGCTGGGACTCTGTGCTGACTTCGCCAGGGACCACCACGGTCAGGGGTGGGAGGAGGAGGTGGGACAAGGGTAGAGTCCTGCTCACTCAAGGCTTTGGGGCTGTGAAGGGAGCAGAGCTCATAAGGGCTGGGGTGGGGGCACTCATGCAAGGCTGGCCTTTGTCACCAGACAGGGCATCAGGGGTGATGGGAGGGGCGGGCAGCAGCCTGGGCACCGACGGGCAGGGGCAGAATGCTGGGGACATGTGCGGAGGCTCTGCTGACCACTTCCGTCTTCAGGGATGTTCCAGGAGGCCAGTCACCAGCCGAGAGGGCGGGGGTTGGAGGAGGAGGGGCGGGGTTGGGCCAGTGAGATGTGGCGACTGGGCTTGGCAGGTGGGTGCCACCTGTTCCTCCAGCAACTCTGGGCGGGGTCAGGAGGGGCAGAAGGTGGATTTGACCTCAGTGGGGCTTAGCCCAGAGAAAAGAAGCTGCTGTGGGTGGAGGAGGGGAGCATGGACACAGGTGAGGCTGAGAAGGGCAGGTCCTGGGGGGGGTGCTGGGTGGAGGGCGTGAAGGTGACGTCACGGCAGGTGAGTCAGGCGAGCACGCAGGGCAGGTGTGGAAGGCTGGGGCTGCTGGGTTGAGCAATCCCTGCCACTGGCCTTAGTCACAAGGAAGGAAGAGAGTCGTTTCCGTGGGTCAGGAACCCCACGAGCGCAATGATTTTTTGGATATGACACCAAAAGCACAGGCAATAAATGAAAAATGTGATAAAGGGAGTGACATCAAAATTTTAAACTTTGTATCAAAGGATGCAGTCTGCGGGATGAAGGAGCAAATCGTCACATCTGATGAGGGTTGGTGTCAGGAGACACAGAGGGCGCCTACGACCCCAGCAGAAAACAAACAACCTGATTCAAACACGGGCAAGGACCTTTCTCCGAAGAGGACACACAAATAGCCCATGAGCAAAGATGCCCGAAGTCACCGACCACCAGGGAAATGCAAGTCACAGCCTCAAGGAGGCACCACTGACCCCCGTGAGGGCGGCTACTCTCAACGTAACGGAAAACACAGGCGTCTGTGAGGGTGTGGGGAAGGGGACCCCCGCCCCTGCCCTGCTGGTGGGGGATGTTCCCACCGTGGAGGACGGTGTGGAGGGGCCTCAGAAAACAACAAACAGAATTCCCATGTGACCTGGCAACTCCACTTCTGGGAACATCCTGTCGACCAAAGCACAAAGCAGGAGGCTACAAATAGGAGAAGACAGTTGATCTGGGGTCTTAAGGACTGTGGTTCAGGAGACACAAATTTGAGTGAAACAGAAAGAGGGTTCAGGGGAAGAGGAAGAGTCCAGCTTTCAAAGACAAGAGCCGGAGGACGTTGAAGCTGTCTGCTGAGCCTGGGGACTGACTCTGACATGAGTCAGGAGGTGCTTGTCCCTAAGGAGTCAGCTGCTGTTTTAGGGTCAGGGTCTGACAAGTGTCTTGACTTTCTGGCAATGTTCCGGATGGCTGCATTCGGGCAACAAGCCCAAAGGTCAGACTCCATCCAGACTGAGGCGTGCACAGTCCCACCTCCTCAGGGAGCTCCTGGCTTTGCTTTAGAGCTGGCCCTTAGCAATACCCCTTCCATTTTTATTTTCCTTCCACAATCCCCAAAAGAATCAAAAGCAGGGTCTCGAGGTATTTGTACACCCATGTTCACAGCATCAGTCACAACAGCTAAAACATGGAAACCACCACGTGTCCATCGACGGACGACGGACAAACGAGACATGGTACAACCCTATGTGGCAGTGTGATCTGTGGTCAATACAGGTTTGACCTTTGTCCCCAGTTCCTGGCTCACACCCCCCCAAACCCTCGGAATTTCCTAAGAGCAACGGGAGCATCTTTTTACGACATTGGGTCTTTTGGCCTCAGTTCCTGAAATCCCCTCGGAGCCAGGAAGTGAGACGGGTGTCTTGATATCCATAACAAGCCTCCCACGACCACGCGGAGTCTGTGTTAATGAGGTGACTCTAGGAAATCCCCCAAGGATGGGGGTATGGTGGCCAGGGGAACCACCCATGATTAGAGGGGTGGAGCCTCCATGAAAACCCATAAAGGGGGGCGTTCAGAGAGCTTCCAGGTTGGCCAACCAGAACGGGTCCACGTGCTGGGCTCCAAACTCCGCAGGGACAGAAGCTCCTGTATTTGCAACCCTTCCAAACCTCGCCCTGTGTATCTCTCCTCTGGCTGTTCATCTGTACCCTTTAATATCCTTTGTAATAAACCAGCAATCTAGTAAGTAAACTGGTATCCTGGATTCTGTGAACTGCCCTAGCAAATCAATCGAACCAGAGAAGGGGGTCGTGGGAACCTGCTCCTTGTCGTCGGTTGGTCACAAGCACAGCTGGCAACCTGGCTTGGCACCTGAAGTGGGGGCCGTCCCGTGGGACTGAGCCCTTGCCCTGTGGACTCTGGTGCAATCTCCAGGCAGACAGAGTCAGAAGAAGAAGTGAGTTGAATTGTCTGACCTCCAGCTGGTGGTGGTGGAGGAGTGCTTGGTGGTTCGGGGAAAAAGCCGCACATGTTGGGACTGGGTGCAGAAATGTGGTCTGTACGAAGGAACGTTGTTCAGCCTCAGAAAGGGAGACAGTTCTGACACACACGACATGAACGGACCTCGGGGACGTGATGCTCAGTGAAATAAGCCAGACACAGAGGGACACATCCTGTGAGATTCCTCTCACGTGGGGTCCCCAGGGTCACCATTCACAGAGAGAGACAGTAGGACGGTGGGGGCAGGGGCTGGGGGGCTGTGTTTAATAGGGACAGGGTGTCACTTTGGGAAGATGGACAAGTCCTGGAGGAGGATGGTGATGGTCACACAACAGTGTGGAAGAGCTTAGTGCCCGAGCTGCACAGACAAAAACGGTTAAGCGGGTACCTTTTATGCTCCAGGTATTTTACCACAATTTAAATGAAAGACTGTGAGGGTGGCTGGGCTGGGTGGCTCTGGCTCTGTCCCAAGGCTTAGGCTGTGTCACCTGAAGGCCTGAGGGGCAGTGGGGCAGCTTGCACTGTGCTGCCCACAGGCTGTGGCGGGAGGTCCCTGTTTGTTACCTGGTTGGCCTGTCCTCACACGTGGTCTGGCACCTGTCCGGTCTGCAGCTTGAGGGGGAGCGGCAGGGAGGTGAGGCTTGCTTCAAGGTCCTGTTCCCCAGAGCTTTTAAACTTCCCCTTTAAAGACCTGCACAGCGATGGGGTGCGTGGACACAGGCCTTAAAGTTCAAGTGTGTGTGTAGGGGAACCCCAGACTCAGGACAGCAGTTCCTTTCGGGGCGTAGGTGCTCACGGGACTGAGGAGGGACCCAGGGATTCGACTCCGGAGGCTGGGGATGAGCGTTTGGTTGGTCACAGAGCCCGGCTTCACCTGCCCAGTTTCCCCTGTCTTTACTGACACATGGACGCCCTTTCGGGGCCGTTCCCTGCCCCTGCAGAACTCTTCCAGTCCTCTGCATGAGCTTCTGCAGAATGCAGGTTGCTTCTAATACTCGCTCAACCCTTTTCCTCCCACAGGCACCTGCCCTGCTGGTTGCGCCCCATCCTCGCCCCTGCCTTCCTCTCTGGTGACTTCTGCCGCCTCTGTCCCCTCCCACACGCACAGCGGTGTCCTCTGGAGACTTCCCAGCGCGGCCTGGCGGGCCACGGGCCCAGGCCAGCGTCTGGCTCTGCCACCCGAGAGCTGACAGGCTTGTTTGCCCCTTCTGATGGCCGACTGTCAGCACCTGCTCAGGCCGGGGGGCACCCAGGGTCCCCGTGACCGCCCCCCACGGCCTTGCCCATTTCCCGCTGGGATCACCGGCTTTGCCGGCCGTGTGGTCTCCCTGCAGACTCTGTGTCAATGCCTCTCGAGGTCTGGGGCCTCGATATACTTTCACACACTGACAAATTATCGAGGGCCTCAAAGAAGTCTCTTTTACGTGGGTTATTGCCGTCGGTATTGACTGTATCAGGAAAAAACCCGGCAAGAAGAGTGGCATCAATACACGTTTTTGCAGGTCTCCTGGACGCGCCTTCACAGCAGCTGGCGCCCGTCCCTGCCCCCGCCTTCCGTCTGCTGGGGCCCGTCCTCCAGGCTGAAGGCACGGAGGGAATCCGGCCGCGCACAGATCTGCACGTGGAAAGGCAGGAGCACGTGGATGGCCATCTCGGGTCATCGTGGACTTTCCCCTTCGGTCCGACACCAAACCCCCACAAGCAGCGTCTCCCGCGGAGCTGCCATCCGGCACGTGGTCCCCCCAGGGCAGGTCTCGCCCGGGCCTCGGGAACCCTCGGTCCACCTCGCTCTGTGACGGGACGTTTGGCCGTCGTGATGCTGTGACATCCTGTGTCAGAGTTTCACATTCCGCGTCCGCGGAACGCACGCTCTCCAACACCATCCGCCCCTAGAAAGCTCTTTTTTCGGGAAGCGGTCTCGCTTACGGTGGCAGGTTCCAAAATTCTTAATTTCCACTAGGAAGCTCGAATTTACCATGACAATAAAGGCTGTCTTCTGTTTTTCTCTTTCTCTTTTTTAATTTTTAATTTTTGGCAGGGAGGTAGTTAGGTTTATTTACCAATCTTTTTTTAACGGAGGCACTGGGGGTTGAACCCAGAGCCTCGAGCGTGCTGAGCACACGCTCTGCCACTGAGTTATCCTCTCCCCACCTGCCTGTGCCTTTTCCTGAAGTGACAGGTCCCTCCCTCATTCTGGAGAAGCCGGCTGCCAGGAACCCAGGTGTGACCAGCACAGCCCAGGGGTCGCGCTCAGCTCGCACCTGGCCCCTCACACCCCGGGGCGGCACCACGTCCGCGCGCAGCAGGGTGCCGTGGGACCCGGTTCCTCGCACTCCGGGGCCGAGACTGGGCTCAGTCCCACGAGGAACGTCTGTGGACCCACCCGGACTCTGGTGCTTCTTTCCCTGGGGGTGTGTGGTGGGGAAGATGAGGGGCCCTGCCCCGCCGGGCCGGCACCCAGACCCTGGCTGAGGGGCCAGCAGCCTCGCCCGCTGGGGCTTCTGCACCGTCTGTGCCAACGTGAGCCCAGAGAAAGCGGCAGATCGCTTCGTGTTAGCTCCTGGGGCTGCCACAGCAAATTACCACAGACCGCCTGGGATTCACGGTCTCCCCAGCCTGCAGGCTACAAGTCGGAGGCTAAGGTGTCCACCCAGGCAGCTCCTCAAAGGCTGGGAGGGAGCATCTGGCCCAGGCCCCTCCCCCGACTGCAAGCTTTGATAACCCTTGTCTTGTAGAAGCATCAGCCTGATCTCTGCCTCCATCTTCACATGACCTCCTTTGTGTGGGTCTGTGTCCAGATGTCCCGTTTATAAGGACACCAGTCATGTTGGGTTAGGACCCAACCTAATGACCTAACCTTACATGATTCTTGGGGGATACAATTCAACCTAGAGCGTACTCTGCCTTGTTATGAAACTCATTCAGAGCTCAGGCCCCCCGACTAGGGGCCTGGGGACCCCACCTGGGATGCTGCTGTTCGGGGGTCTGTTCCATTTGGTTTCACTTCTGAACAGGCCCACAGCCCCTCAGCTCCCGCAGCCCCTTGGGGTCCTCCGGTGAACGTGTGTCATCATTCGGATGAAGCCCAGCTCATCCACCCGTTTTGACGTTTTGCGCAGAAAGTTCCTTGTCAGTTTCATCACAAAGATACTTCCTGCAGTTTCTTCTACCATCTTGATAAGTGTGCCTCTCATGTAATACTTGAGGAAGTCAATCATTTTGGGGGGGAGGGGCTAGGTCATAGGAATCCTTTTTATGTTTCTCTAAACACAGAGCTGCTTTCAGCACCACCTTCAGCTGTGAGTCCTCTTCTCCGGCCAGCCCCACCTTCTCCAGGTTAACGGGTGTGCCTCTCACCTCAATTCTGTCCCGGGCAGCTTGATACGGGTGTGAGGGACATCTTACCCTCATGCTATTCTGTGCACGAACCTTGCAGTAAATCAGATATTTTGAAAAAGTTGAAAAGGAAAAAGCAGCTTCACCCGGATGGTGTGGGAAGCCCCTCTGGCCTCCGGGCCAGGCCTATGGGGGTGAGGAGGGGGTATCAGAGCCCCACTGGGAGGAGGAGGTTCACAAAGACACGCCTGTTCCGAGGACAGAGCTGGCCTTGTTCGCCGGGACATTTGCTGGTGCACAGTGCGGCGCACAGAGCGAGCCCTGGGGCTGGCAGCTCCCCTGGAGTGATGTTCCTGCCCAGCCCATAGTCAGACCCTCCACAGCCTCCCTCTTCCCGGCCTGACCACTGCGGAGTGGGAAGTGGGGAGGTGAGTGGCTAGGACACAGATCGGGCCAAACTGCACTGAAGCCAGGCCCTGCCCCACCCTGGGCTCCGGCAGGCGACCTGGCCCCTCTCTGTCTACCTCACGGACACTAACATCCCCGGGGCTCCAGGGAAGGTGGTGCTCAGGCACCCCTAACCTGGGGCCCTGGATGGTGATGCCCTGGGCTGGGGCGCAGAGTGACCCGGCACACCTGCCCTGACAGCTGTGTGACTGGGGCTGCCCAGGGCTGCCTGCTCTTGGGAGGGGCCCAGCAGTCAGCGGGGAAGGCCAAGGCCTGAGCAGATGGGCGAGGCCGGGGACCCCCAGGACCAGCAGCTCTGGCGTAGTGGAAGCCGGCCTGGGGCCCTGGGGGTACAGGGGGCTGGGATCTCCTCAGGCTGTCCAGGAAGCACGGTGGGGCACACAAAGGGGGACAAAGCAGGAGGTGGCCTGTGGATGGACTGGAGGAGGGGAGGGAGGGGTGAGAAGAAAGCAAGTGGAGGTCCTGGGGCTCGCAAAAGATAAGCGGCCCAGCTCAGAGGCAGGCTCCCCAAAGCCCAGACCCCCTGCTGAAGATGGAGCCTTGCTGGGTGGGGGCAGAGGGTGGGCAGGTGGGGGCTGCCCTCTGACCTCCAGTGCTGGTTTGGGTACCCCTGGGCCAGGAGAGGCCTCCTTTGGAGCAGGAGGAGCTGGGGTGCCCACCCCTACTCTGAGCGAGGGGCTCCACCAAGCAGGGTGGGGAGGCTGCCTGGTCAGGGTATCCGTTGCTCCTCTCCCAGGGGGTATGGCGGTCAAGTCTTGGTGTGGCCCAGAGGGCATCAGACACACCCAGTTCCCCTTGACTGAGCCCTGCTTCTGAGTCTGGGGACCGGGCCTGGCTCAGGGCTCGACTAGCAAGAAAGAGGCACCCCATATCCCCCCCGAAAGGCAGAGCCTGCCCTGTGTCTGCGCTTCCTGTGGTTGCTCCCGCCCATCGGGTGGAGACTCCAGAACCAAGCCCTCCAGACTCCCTGAGCCAGGGTTGGTCCACCGGCCACTCTGGGAATACACAGGTCAAGACGCCTCCACCCTGGCCACTGCACACCACAGTACACAGAGCCACCAGCAGAGGGTGCCAGAGGCCTTCTCCAAGGGCAGGGTCTGGGGGGCTCAGAGACCCTGGCCAAGTGGTCAGGTGCCTGCAAGAAGTAGGGTGCAGCCCACCGTGTGCTCGGGGACCCCTCTGCTCCTGCACCGACCCCAGCCCCGCCCACCGCCTGCCCGGCCCCACAGGCCCCACGTCCTTCCTGGGGCACCTCCCTCACACTTGGGGCTTAGCTCTCTAAATCTGGTTTCGGCCTTGCCCCTCTGACTCATGCCCACTCCCCGGCCCGCCTGGAGGTTTGGCAGACCCGGTCTCCACCACTCCCACTCGGGCCTTCTGCTCATCTGGCCTGGGAGAACAACGCAGAGTGAGCAGGGGAGCCCTCTCGGCCCTGACTTCCCCGGAACGTCCTCTGGGCCCTCTGGGATAGGTGTGGAGGGGAGGATCTCCTGGGTCCATGGCCTGGCCTCGGCCCTGTAGCTCTTCCAAAGGGTGCAACCTCAGGTGGTTCCAGAACCCACAGTGACCCCACCCCCACCTCCAGAAGACAGACAAAGGGCAGCTGGAGGCTCAGATGGTTTAATGACATGGACTCTGAGCCTCGGCCACCTCTCACCTCTCAAGTGTGACCCGCAGAGTCCATGGCTTCGAGACACTCCCACCCTGCCTCCCGCACAGCGTGCCAGGCGAGGCTGGTCTGAGGCTTGGTCAGAGAAAGTTCCTGGACTCTGATGAGGCGGTGGGGGCAGTGGTGGGGTGGGGGTGAGGGGTGCCTAAGACCAGTACTTGGGTGAGAGGTGTTCAGTCCATCCTCTCGAAACGGTAAGGGGAGCACAGCGTGCACCCACCCCAGGGGGGCCTGGAGCACCCCAGGGCCACCCTGGGGAGCAGTGCACTGGGGGGTGCTGTGGGCAACGTCTGAGGGCAGGAGTCACCAGCCTGGCCAGCTCAGAGCCAAGGGTGGCTAGGCGGCTGACCAGAAGGGCAGTGGGCGTCCGTCCAGAGGGGTAGGGGTGCAGTTGGGTGCAGGTGGCTGCAGAAGTGAGCGGCCGTCATGGGTGGGACGATAAGTGCCAGGAGGAACCCCCGTGTGGATGGAGGCAGCCAGAAGAAAAGTCCCTGCCCTTCCTGGCAGGTCCTGCGGCCTCGGGGAGACGTGTGGGGAAGGCCTGGGCCAGGTCTGGAACGGCCACAGCTCTGGCCTCAGGGGGCAGGTGCAAGAGGGCCCAGCACCTCCTGGTGGCACGTTTGGCTGAGGTGGGCCTCAGGGTTGGGTAGGGAGGGTGGGCTGGGGCGTCGCTGAGCCTGAGGACAGGCCCCACCTGCCAGGAGGTGGGAGAGCCGGCCCCCAGCCCGCACCACTCTCCACCCGTGTCCACGGTCCCAGAACACGGCAGGCACCGAAGCAACGCCTCCGCAGGTGGGGCGGCCCCGCGGCAGCCTAGCTGTCTTCTTCTGCCCGCCTCTGGCTCTTGGAATGGAACTTGCTCACGAGCTCCTCCAGCTCGGACCCACCTTGCTGCTTCTGGGGCGGGAGGGGAAGGGGCCAGCTGCTGCGGTCAGGGTCCCGCCGGCCCCCTTCCCCGAGAGCCCGGGGCGGGGTTGGGGGGACGGCCGGCTCACCTCCAGGACGGCCTTCTGCACGGAGAGCTGGCTGTACACGCGGACGCCCTCGTCCCCGCACACCTTCCGCAGCTCGTCTTTGTTGAGGGAGAAGAGCTGGGGCCCCGTCAGGACGCCCAGGTTCTCCACGACCCTGCAGGCAGGAGGGAGGTGGTGGTGTGAGCCTGGCCGGGGGCGCGGCGGCCTCGTCGCCCCCACCTGTGGCCCCCTGCCCGCCCTGGGCGGCCGGCTCACCGCGCGCTGAAGGCCTTGGCTTCCAGCCAGGCACGGACCTCGCCGGGGCCGGACTCGTAGGTGAGCGGCAGGTGCACCGGCTGGCTGCGCTCCACGCGGAAGTGCCTCTGCGGCTGCGCCTGCGCCTTGATGTGGCTGATCTTCTTGACCAGCTCGTCGTTGACCTCGTCCATGTGGTGGATCAGCTCTAAGAGGCGGGCGGGCAGGTGGGGCGCCGGCGGCTCAGGCTCCGCCGTGCACGGACCCCAGGGCTCCCCTCCCCCTCCCCCCAGCCGGCTCTGGGCCCTTTGTCTGCAGGGGTCTGGCGGCCCCCATCCCTCACCGTCTTTGTTCCCAGCGAAGCTTGGGGGCAGCTTGTGGGTTGGGCTGGAGGGACCCCAGTATTTCAGACTGGCCTGCAGGGGTGCGGGGAAGAGCAAGGTTGGGAGGTGCCGTTAGGCTCAGCTCATCACCACCCCTCACGGCCTTGACCACCCCCCCCCCCACAGGGCTGGAGTAAGGAGAATGGGAGGCACCCCTCCCCACCTCTCCTCCCCCACCTCCACCTCCCAGGATCTGCCCCAGCTCCCACATGGTAGGTGGGCCAGCCCTTCCTCGTCCTGGCCCAGACCCCCGGAGCCACGACACCAGCCCCTGCAGCAGAGTCCAGGCTCAGGGCTGGGTCTTTCCTGTCCCTTCTCACCACGCCAGCCACCTGGCCTGACCCTGCAGTGGGACAGAGCAGACTCCCCCTCACCTGCTCGAGGGGGGCATCCTCCGGCCGGATCTCAGCCAGGATGTTGCCGGGCACATAGCCTGCCTGGCCACTGCGATTTCGAAGCTTCCACCACTGGTGGCTGTCTTCCAGCACCTGTAGGCGCCACAGCCCACCATCACCCTCGACCCACAGCTCCCCACCCTCCTCCAGCCATAGGCACCACTGCAGGGTGCTGGGACCACCAGTGTGAGCCCCCCTTTACAGACAAGCCAGAGAGAGTTCCAAGAGTCTCCCCTGAGCCTGTCCCCTCTAGTCCTAGTGTGATGGTCACACCCCCTCCAGGTGCCCCTGGCCCACCTGGCCTCCCATCCCACCTATGGGGGCCCCCTTCCCTCCACCCACTCTAGCAGCGTCCTGAGCCTCCGGCCTGGTTGTGGATCTGGATCACCACCCCCCCACCTGCCCGCAGCTGCTCCACTTTCCCTCCCACTGTGAGTGGCCTGGATTCAGGGATGGTCACCCAACACAGATGGTGCCCCCGAGCGTTCCCCCCAGGGTGAACATAAATGATGAGCCCCTGCTGGGTTGGGGGGACCCCCTTGGCACAGAGAGGGCCCACCCTCCAGCCTGAGCCCAGTGCAGGGGTCCCTGAGCCCCCTCCGAGATCCCCAAGACACGGAGGCCCCTCAGCCAGGCTGTGCTGGGTGGGCACCAGGCTGCAGTCCTAGATTGCAGCCCTGGGGTCAGGCCTCCCCTGGCTCTCCCCCCATCCCCGGGCCCCTCCTCACCTCCAGGACTTCGTCTTTCAGCACTGACAGCTCGTTGGCATTGCGGGCTGTGAAGTCATACAGGACCTTGACATACTTGGCCATGGCCGGCGTGGGTTCGTAGCCCCTGTGTGGAATGGGATGGCTGAGGCCCAGGGCTGGGCCTGGCACAGGGCCGGGGGCAGCAGCTTCCCAGGTCCTGCCTCTGGTTCTGCAGTGGAGGGAGGCTGCACTGTCAGCCGGGAGCAGAAACTGTGACAGCCTCGTTGCGTCTGGGGCCCCTGCATGGGGGGGGCAGCAGAGGTGGGTGGGACGTGGGCGCCCGTGGGCGCGGCAGGGCCCGCCCCTGCCCAGGCCACCTCAGGGGCCTCCAGGCCCAGCCCCCCTGGGGACCCACGGCCAGGCATGTAACGGAGGAATGACAGGCTGTCCCTGGAAAGCAGCTGCCCATCGAGGGAGGGCCGGATGCTTTCAGTCACAGCCCTTCCAGCACTGCAGACAGTGCCCAGGCACACACGGCGGAGGACCACCCATGAGCTGCGGGGTCATGGGGTGTCCCAGCTCCCACATGGAGCAGGCCTGTGGCTGCCGCCTGGGCTGGGCCATCCCTCCTAGTCAGTCTGACCCCTAACCATGAGGGCGGCTCCCTCTCCAGGCTCAGGCCTTGGGACCCCGGGGAGGGGGTGTTGGGGGCTGAGCCTGAGGTGGCCCCTGGAGCTCTGGCTGGGGGCTGTGTCAGGATGGGCCAGGGGGAACCCGCTAGGGGCTGGAGGTAAAAGGTGGCCCAGGCCAGGGAACAGGGGTATCAGGCTGGTGACTTAGGGCAAAGGGAGGGGCACGCTGGTTTAAAACAGGAATTCCAGCCCCTCCTCTCCTGAAACTGATCCTGGGGTCTGGCCAGGTTTCAAATCCTGGGCCAGGATTGAAAACAGAAAGAAACAGGGGAGGTGAGGACGGATAGGGACTCCCCTGGGCCCAGGATTGTGGGACGTGTTTGTGAAAGTGCGTGTGAAGGGAGTGGGGGCGGCTGTTCCAGCCCAGACCCTCCGGCTCCTCCTCTGGCTCTGAGGCTGCACCTGAATCAGCCCCAACAGGGTGACAAGCATTGGTGAGGCCACTTCAGTTCAGCGGTTCAGTAGATTCCTAACCAGGACTCTAAAGCACAAATATGGAGGTGCCGGAAGAGATGGCGCATCAGGGCAGCGGATTTACGGGCGCTTTTGACGTTTTCCCCACACCTGTACACAGCAGAGTTGAAAAGAAACCTGGCCCTAGTGTGGAAAATGTGATTTTGACACGTTGAGAACAAGGCATCTGCCGCCACCTGGTGGCAGCGTACCTGTAGCCGAGCCTTGGAATTGAGGGGTGAGCGGAGGAGAGCTTACCTGTGAGCATGCGGGGAGCTGACCTGGGAGAGGACGTCTCCTGGGGCTGTGGGCTCAGATATGAGGCCGTGCTTCAGGGAGTTTCGAAAGGACTGCCGGCTCACTGGAGTTGGCTGTGGGAAAGTGACCACGTGGGCTGGGTGTGTCAGGCAATGTCAGGGCCTCGAGGGCAGGGGGCACAGAGGTGGAGAGGGGTGGGGCTGCAGGTGCTCTGACCTCCTCACTGGGGGCGGACGCCAGCCCCTCCACCTCCCAGGGAGCCTCCTGCAGCACGTCCAGGGGCGGCTCCCAGCCGCTGTGGAACTTGGGCATGTAGGGGAGCACCTGCGGCTCCCGTGGCCACTCGGAGCTGGGGTAGGAGGACCTGGGTCAGCCGAGCCCACCACCAGGGCTGGCCCCGCCTAGGACCCCCATCCCATCCTTGTGTGCTCCTCGTGCCACTCGCTGCCCTACCGGGGTCGTGTCCAGGTCTCCCCCAGGGACTCCCACAGCGCCATCTCCTTGGGGACTAGGTGGCCGCGCAGGAAGCCCACGGCGTCACGGGAGAGCAAAGGGCTGGAGACGGAGCGAGCGATGTCTGGGCCACCACAGGTGCTGACGATCTGGGGCACAGGGCGGGTCAGAGGGGCCCACCCCCCACCTGCAGCACCACAGGCTGGCCCACTGCGCCCACCACTTGGAGTGTGGACGCCGGCCCCAGCCACCTGCCAAAGGTGAGCACTTGCTTCCCCCACCGCTGGCCCCCGCTCCCTCCCCCCAGCCCCAGGCACCAGGTCCAGAGGCCCGAAGAGGAAGTGCACCAGCTCTGCCGCACTGGGGTTCTGGATGTGCTTCTGCAGCTTGGCCTGGGGGTGGGGAGCAGGCAGACAGATGGGGGTGGAGCAGGGGACAAGCAGGGACCCCCCTCCCCCAGTGTCAGCACAGAGCAGCGGGGCAGCCTCTGCACTCACGAGCAGATTGATGGCCAGCTTGATTTTCTGGAAGCAGTCAACAAACTCGGCCTCAGAGGGGGGCCGTGCCCGCAGTGTGAGGACGCCCTCTGCACAGGAGGAGGTGGGGTGAGCCTGGCGGGCCGTCTGCGCCCGGTGGGTCTGGCCTCAATCTGCTGCCACTCCTTTGCTCTGACCGGACCTGCCCCGGCTCAGGGGCCACCCACCCGTCCCCAACCCCACTCCTCTGTCCGCCCCGCTGTCCACCCCCTGCCCAGGGCCCGGAGCCGTGCCCGCACCTGCTGGCCCCTTCTTCCCCTTCTTCTTGCCCTTCTTCCGCTGGTTCAGCTGCTTGAAAGCCTCAGCGGCCTTCTGCAGCCGGGCCACGAACCACTCAATGTCGTCCAGGCCACAGTTGAGGATTTGCTGGGGTCAGAGTAGGATGGGGTCAGCCTCGGGCGCCCCTGCCTGCTGCAGAGACACCCCCACGTGCTGCCCTGGCCCCTGGGGGCGCCATAGGGGCCCAGACCCACCGTCTCCTTCTCTATCCTCTGAGCCAGCAGGGCCCGTGGTTCCTCCTCCAGCGACTCCCGGAGGCGGAAGCCTGGATGGGGAGGCAGAGCTGCTGCTGACTGAGCCCACTGCCTCAGACCCTGCCTGCAGCCCCAGCCCAGCCCCCTGGCCCACCTGGTTCGCTGAGTGGCTCCGACAGGCCCACTCGGTTCTTGGTGGAAGGGGAGTCCCCGCCGTAGCGCTGGAAGGGGATGGGGGCCGGGCCCTGAGGGGGAGGCAGGACCGACTGCCGCTGCCGGAGCTTCTCCTGGTGGCCCCTGACATGGGAGGAAGGGCCGCTCAGCCCAGTGCAGCCCCAGCCTGGCCCCTCCCCACCCGCCCCTGTAACCCACGCCCCTACTTGAGGGTCTGCGGACGCATCTTCTTCCCCAGCCGGCAGTCGGCCAGCGCGCTCTCGATGTCCTCGTGGACCAGCTCGGCCTGGGGGGACGGGGCATCAGGCTGGCTCTGCGGACGTGGGGTGCCCCCCGCCCGCCTGCCGCAGCCCCCTCACCTCCACCTCGTCGCAGTGGAAGAAGTGCACGTCGGGCTTGCTCTGCTCCGAGTCCTGGCACACGAGCAGCAGCACAGACGGGTAGCGCAGCTGGTTCAGCACCGTCTGGGTGTGCCGCACCGTCGGCAGCGGGAAGTTCTCCAGCTCCTCCTGCAGGACATGCGCACCTGACCCGGGCTCGGCTGTGGGCTCACAGCCACGGGCCCGGGAAGGACCCGAGGAGGGGCCCGGGCTGACCTGCAGGCCTGGCCTGGGATGTTCGTGCCAGGGATACAGCACAGAAGTAGGGCACAGCCTGGACACAGACACAGGCCCGGCCTCCACGGGCAGGGTCACACAGCGAGGCCCTGCCTCAGTTCAGCCGGCGGAGAGGCTCTTGGGGAGGCGGCTGTGGCCCCGTGTGACGTGGCCTCTCTGGACTCCGGGCCCTGCCAGGTCCCCCTGCCCTCTGCCCTCGTCCCGCTCCCACGGGGAGGCCCAGGGTGCGTCTGGGTCAGAGCCCCGCCCGCCTTGCAGGACTGCGCTCGCCCTCCCTCCTGCCGCCGCCGTACCTGGGACTCGATGTCCAGCAGCCGCAGCGACTGGTCATTGACCCGCAGCAGCATCTCCTGCGTCCAGATCTTCTCCTTGGAGCTCAGCTGCACCAGCTTCCGGATGGCGTCTTCCACAGACACGATGGCCTCCGTCTTGTCCATGATGAATGTGGCCAAGTGCTGGGGCGGGCAGTGGGGGGTCACCCTGGGCACAGCCCTCCTGGTGCCAGGAGCCAGGGCCAAGGGGCTGTGCCCTGGGGTCCGAGGGGAACGTCCCTTCCCTGGGGGTCTGGACAGACAAAGCGCCACCTTTGGGGGTCCTCTGCTCTCCTTGGTGGATTCTGTGGGGGCCATGGATGTGCCCCGCCCATCTCCTTGCTGGGCGCCCCGCTCCCCCAGCAGCCCTGGCGCGGGCTTCCGGCAGGGCCTTGGCATGTGCCATCTCTGCTCATTCTTCCTTCTGGATTCTGCTCGGATGCTGCCCCCCGACCGCCCAGCCAAAGCATCTCTGTCACTACGTCCCTGACCTGCTTTTTTTATTTATCACAATTGGACTTAATGTGACATGCTTCTTTGTTGTTTTAGCTGCCGAATCCCCAGTGCCGGGCCCACAGTCCACGGGGGCCAGCCCTGCCCGTCCCAGTGCCCTCTCCTCTGTCTCCAAGCCTGGCTCAGGCCCTCCTCCTTCCAGGACCCCCTGTGTGTCTGTCCCGACCGCTGCTGAGTTCAGTCAACAAGGCTGGGACGGCTGGATAGGCACTAACGTAAACTCCAGACAGTGGAGATTTGACCGCAAACGCGGACCCATGAAAGTGCTGGAAGGAAATACTGGGTGGTTTCTGATGACCTCAGAAAGGCCTTCTTCCCTGGGGACTTTGCTAAGCAAGGAGGAAAAGCCAGACACTCAAAAGATGAGACCACAGTTGACTTAACGAAGAAAATCTCTGCTGAGAAAAAACACCATATACAAAGATAAAAAAAAGTGGGAAAACACAGATACAATAGCAGATATAACAGACGCAATGTAAGCTAATCTTCTTAATATAGAAAACTACCAGTGAGCACGACGGTGCCAGTTCTGACTCTGTTAAAAGCTCTGTTTTGTGGGGGAGGTTAGAGCTCAGGGGTAGAGTGTGCTCAGCACGCACGAGGTCCTGGTTCAATCCCCAGCACCCCCGTTAGAAAAAAAAGCTCTACTCTATTTTTAATAATTAAGGATACCAACAATAAATTAATATGTAATGAAAGAATGTGTAAATAGTAAAAAGTTAACTCCAACAGAAAAAATTGGCAAAAGCTATAAACAAAGAGTCTACGGGAAAATAAATCTCAGTAACTTTTTCTGTCTCCTTTTGGGAGGAGGCGGTAACTGGGTTTATTTACTTAGTTAGAAGAGGTGCTGGGGATGAAGCCCAGGACCTCTTGCATGCTGGGCACATGTTTTACCAGTGAGGTAACCCTCCCCCCGGTAACTTTTTAATATAGAAAACTGTACATGGACTCAATAAAGGAACTGCAGATTGAAACTGTGAGACTATCACTTTAGGAACGTGTCAGCCACTGAGATTTTCACCCACTCTGCCGCAAGCCCCTGTGGGCTACACTGGAGGGTTAAGGGGTGGGGAAGTGGGAGCCCGTGCTGGGCGCTGGCCCAGCCACCTGGGGAGGGGCCATGACACTGGGATGGCGTGCCCCTTTCCTCTTACAATCCCGCCCAGGCCGCCTGCTCAGGTGTAGAGTGTGGCACAGGCTCACGGCTGCTCCCTGCAGAGCTGCTGGAGGCCAACCTGCATGTCCACCAGCAGGTTAGAAAGCGTGGGCGGAAACAGGCTGCGGTCATCAGGCAGCGGGTCTGTCTGCATGAGGCACATTCTTAGCAAAGCACAGCACAAGCAAACCACCCAAACCATGCTGCCCGTGCACCCCACGTGACTGAGCCCGCTGAGCACATGCTCCAACCGGAACGGATTCAAGCAGAAGCCAGCAGCAGAATGACAGCCACGAAACCCTCCAGTCGTTAGAAATTAAACAGCACACTTCTAAAAACTCGTGGGTCCAATTCTGTAGAAATCAAACAAAACACTCGTGAAACACTCAGCATTTGTCAACAACACTTGAAATTAAACAATGAATGAGTGAAAGAAGAAATGACAAGGGAAATAAAATACCCAGAGATGAATGAAAATAGAAATACGGCATACTGAAACGTACAGGACGCGGGAAAAGCAGTGCAAAGGGGAAATTTATAGCTGTAAGTGTTTACATGGTTAAATGCCTAAAAAGAAGAACAATCTAAAGAGTCTGTGGGTCAAAGGAGGCACAAGGACTATTAGAAAGTATTCTGAGCTGAACGATCGTAAAAACATGCCCATCAAAACTGGTGGCAGACAGCTAAAGGGGTTCTTGGAGGGAGCTTCACAGCTTTTACGAGTAAGCTGGAGAAGAAAGACCTAATGTGAGTGATCTAAGTGTTCATTCCTCTAAAGAAACCAGGAAAAGACAATCAAACAAAGCCCAGAGAAAGCGGAAGGAAGGACACTAAGCGTGGAAACCAACAAACTAGTAAAACACACAAACAGCAGAGCAAAATCAACAAAGCTCAAAGGTTGGTTCTGAAAAGACTGATGAAATTGATAACCCCCTAGCAAGATGTAAAGAACACAGAAAACACAACGTGTCAGTAACACAAAGGAAAGAGGGGGCGTCACTGCAGACTACAGGCATTAGAGTGAATCCATAATTTAAAAAGGCTCCCCACAATGAAGCCCCACACTCAGAGGGCCTCACAAGTGAACCCTAACAGATCCTTAGGGAAGAGCTCGTAGCAATCTTCCGTTAGCTCTTCCTGAAGACAGAGCAGTAGGGAACAGTCTCCATGCACTTCACAGGGCTACCTCTGATTTCAAAACTGCCAAGGGCTTTGCAGAAAAAGAAAAGTAAAGACCAAAATCTCTAATAAATATTAATGCAAAAAATCCCTAACAAAACATTAGCAAGTAAGTTTTGTCAACACATAAAAAGGATCATACATCATAATTAAATGAGGTTTATCCCAGAAGTGCAATACTGCTTCAACATTAAAGACAAGTCAGTGCGATGGGTTCACCACATTAGCAACAGTAAATACATCTCAGTAGATTCGGAGAAAGTGTTCGACAAAATTCAACACCTTTCATGACAAAAGCTCTGAGCAAACCAGGAATGGAAAGGAACTTGCCCACCCTGCTAAAGGGTGTCTACAGAAACACACAGCGTATACAGCGGGGAATACCGAACACTTTCTTCCAAGACTGGACCCAGGCCAGGGCGTCCACTGTCGTTACTTCTACTGAGCATCTCCTGGTGGTTCTGGCCAGGGCAGTGAAGCAAGAAAAGCCAAGTGGCAAAGGATAAGACATTCAGTAAGGTGTTTTCAGACGTGATTGTGTACACAGAAAATCCAGCGCACCTACAAGCAAGTCACTGAAGAAATAAATCGATTCAGCAAGGTTTCAGGATACTTGTTCACTACACAGAAATCCAGTCGTACAAAACAAGTCCTAGCAGCCGACAGCTGAAAAATGGAAACTGAAAAACGACACCAAAAAAAGAGAAGAAAAAGCAACCAAAAAATTTAAAAAAAAAGTGCCATTTACAACAGTATGTAAAAACCAAACACCTAAGGAATATTTTAAGAAGTATTTGCAAGCCCTCTATGGTGAAAATCACAAAAAAGTTCTGAGAGAAATCAGAGAAGACCTAGTAAGTGGAGAGGTACCATGTTCACGGATGCGACATCTTTAAGATGTCAATTCTCCCTGGACCTAAACCAAAACCAAAATTCTAGCAGGCTTTTTTTGAGGATAGAAATGGATACTTTGATTCTAAAATGTAAATGCGAGTCCAGAGAACTTAAAACAGTCACAAAAATCTTGAAGAAAAAGAAGAAAGTAGCCTGATTTCAAGAAACCTAATAAGCTACAATGAGTGAAAGAGAATGAAACAGAGAGTCCAGGAGTACACCCATTCGTGTCCAATTAATCGATTTTTGACTAAGGCACCAAAGTCATTCAATGTGGGAAGGAAAGTCTTTTGCTAGACTGCACATTCCTATGGGGACGTCAGCCTTGAGTCTCACGCCTAAAAATGAATTTGACATAGGTGACAGGCCTGGGTGTAACAGCCTGAACAACGAAGCATCTAGGAGAAAACGCAGGAAGAAAGCTTCAGAGCCTTGGGCCCAGCAATGGCCAAAGTACAAACACCCTCCAAAACCCAAAGAAATCCTGACCATAAAAGAGAAACATGGATGTGATCGGACGTCATCAAAGTTAAACGTCTCTGCTCACCCAGACACATTACGCACGGGAATCAACAAGCCAGAGCAGGAGAAGGTATGTCGAATCCGTGCACCTTCACCTGCACGAGAAGGACCCCTGTTGTTCAGTAAGGCGCGTGGAGGCACGCGCGTGGACACACGCTGGGGGCGCAGCTGGTGGAGGTCGCAGCGCCCTAGAGAAGTCTTCTTTACACACAGGGTTTTTGTGAAATACGTTTATGAAGCAGAAGCACAAAGATGGTTCTAAAGTATATGAACTCGGGGGGAGGGCAGAGCTCAGTGACAGGGCATGTGCTGAGCACGCACGAGGTCCCGGGTTCAATCCCCAGTGCCTCCAGGTAAATAAATAAATAAAACCTAATTATACCCTCCCCAAAAACCCCAACCAAACAAAAAATATATGAACTCATTTTTAGGGGCTTCTCAAAAAGGGAGAACCAGAGGCTGGAGGCCTGAGCAGTGTTGCCAGGTGTCGGGGTAGGGAAGTCTGCAACCTCATGGGGTGGGCACAGCGGGGCTGTGGGGCACTGGAGCTGTTCTGTGTCCTGACAGAGGTGGTGTCACCCACCCTCATGTCACTTTACTATGTGCTAATTTAGAAAAAAGTGAAAAAAACAAACCACAAGGCTTCGGCACCGCCCCCATCCCCAGTGCCAGGGTGGGTCCCATCTTGCCCCCACTTCTCACCCTCTCTCTTGGCCTCAGCATCTTCATCTGGGAGGGGTAGGCAAACGCACCCACTTCCCCAGCCTTGCTGGCTGCTGGGTGAGCAGAAGTGCCCCCGGGCCGGGGTCCTTCCATAGGCGAGCATGGACCAAAGCCCAGGAGGGCTGGGAGGCCCCAGGGCACCGACAGCCCCTCACCAAGGCCCCTCACTGCCCCTTCTGCGGTGACCCAGCTGCCTCTGGACAATGAGCCAGCAGCAGTCACGAGCCTGCGCAGGCTGGCAGAGCAAAAGGCTCCCCATGTCTGGATGGACCCGTCATAGACGCTGGAAAACTAAAGCTCAGAAAGCAGTGACTCATTTGTCCTCTGTGGGTGTGAAGGGCTCCGTGGGGAGGGAGTTCTTACCTCCCTTATTCAAAGCCCCTCACCTTCCTGGTCCAGGGCCCCCACCTTCCTGGTCCAGGGCCCCCACCTTCCTGGTCCAGGCCCCTCACCTTCCTGGTCCAGGGCCCCCACCTTCCTGGTCCAGGCCCCCACCTTCCTGGTCCAGGGCCCCCACCTTCCTGGTCCAGGCCCCCACCTTCCTGGTCCAGGGCCCCCACCTTCCTGGTCCAGGGCCCCCACCTTCCTGGTCCAGGCCCCTCACCTTCCTGGTCCAGGGCCCCCACCTTCCTGGTCCAGGGCCCCCACCTTCCTGGTCCAGGGCCCCCACCTTCCTGGTCCAGGCCCCTACCTTCCTGGTCCAGGGCCCCCACCTTCCTGGTCCAGGGCCCCCACCTTCCTGGTCCAGGGCCCCCACCTTCCTGGTCCAGGGCCCTCACCTTCCTGATCCAGGCCCCTACCTTCCTGGTCCAGGGCCCCCACCTTCCTGGTCCAGGCCCCTCACCTTCCTGGTCCAGGGCCCCCACCTTCCTGGTCCAGGCCCCCACCTTCCTGGTCCAGGGCCCCCACCTTCCTGGTCCAGGCCCCCACCTTCCTGGTCCAGGGCCCCCACCTTCCTGGTCCAGGGCCCCCACCTTCCTGGTCCAGGCCCCTCACCTTCCTGGTCCAGGGCCCCCACCTTCCTGGTCCAGGGCCCCCACCTTCCTGGTCCAGGCCCCTACCTTCCTGGTCCAGGGGCCCCACCTTCCTGGTCCAGGCCCCCACCTTCCTGGTCCAGGGCCCCCACCTTCCTGGTCCAGGGCCCCCACCTTCCTGGTCCAGGCCCCTCACCTTCCTGGTCCAGGGCCCCCACCTTCCTGGTCCAGGGCCCCCACCTTCCTGGTCCAGGGCCCCCACCTTCCTGGTCCAGGGCCCTCACCTTCCTGATCCAGGCCCCTACCTTCCTGGTCCAGGGCCCCCACCTTCCTGGTCCAGGCCCCTCACCTTCCTGATCCAGGCCCCTCACCTTCCTGGTCCAGGGGCCCCACCTTCCTGGTCCAGGGCCCCCACCTTCCTGGTCCAGGGCCCCTCACCTTCCTGGTCCAGGGCCCCCACCTTCCTGGTCCAGGCCCCCACCTTCCTGGTCCAGGGACCCCACCTTCCTCATCTCGGGGCCCCCCCAACTTCCTCCCTCCTTCCTCTCCTCCCTCCTCAGCCATCTCCAGCCCTGTTGTCTTGCAGGCTTGGATGATGGCCAGGAACCAGGAACTCGGCCAGCTGCCAAAAGCAGGAAGGTCATTTAAAAAACATATTTTCTGAGTTCTAAGTGTGAATTAAAACTGACCTAGGGTAAAAGCCCTCAGGAGCCAACAGCTTTTCTAAAATTACCCCATTGAAACTCTCCCAGACTCAGTCAGAATTAGCCATCAAGGACTTCCCTGCAGAAGCTCAGAAAAGGGGTGTCTTTGTTCCAGCCTCTCCCTCCTAATCCATTTCCCTGTTTCGGGGCCCTCCCCACTGGGTCTTCCCATTCGAGGGCTGCCGGAGGCGCCCAGAGCTTGCCCTCGCAGGCCTATGTCGGCCCGACACCTTCCCTCCCCGACGTAGCTCCAGGGATCCTGTGTCCCTCAGACTGCGAGCTCCCCACAGCCGGAGGGAGGCTCTCCACGGTGCATGAGCCCAGGACAGGGGTGGGGCAGCGTCTGGCTCCAGCTGGCTGCTGTGGGCATCAGAGCCTGGGCTGACCACTTCTCCCCGGGCCTGTTTCCCACCTGCTGGGGGACCCTGGAGCACAGAGGACAGGAGGGCCGTGCGGGGCTGGGGGAGCTCCCCGGGGGCCGCCTCACCTGGACATGGTACTGGGAGGTCTCGTGCATGATGACATTGGAGTTGGAGTACTTCTTCCTCTGTTCTGAACGAGGAGACACTGGTCACTCACCCCAGAGGGCAGGACCTGCAGACCCCAGTCCAAGTGGACTGGACCCCCAGGCGGGGCCACCAGGAGGGCAGAGTGGAGGTGAGGGGCACTGCTCTGTGGGCCCCTCGTGGCTGCCAGGAAGGACTCAAGGGCATGAAATGGGGGTCATGGCCCCTCCTGGCAGAGCACGCAGGGGACCTGGGGAAGGCCCCCCAGCTCAGAGTGGTGACGGCACAACCGTGACTGCAGGTCTGTCCTGGCGGGGTGTAGGAGGCTCAGCCTCCTCCCGTGGAGGCCCCTTGTCCTCCTTTTCTGGGGAGGGGTCCAGTCCAGGGTTTCCCCCAACTCTAAGAGCTGCCAGCTGACATCTCCCTGCCCCTCCCTGGGCTCCTTGCTTTCCAGACCCTTTTGGCCCTGTGTCCAAAAGCACAAACGAGGCTGGGGGTCTTGGGAAGGGACTCAGCTGGGGAGGTGGGGGCTGGCCCGGCCTCGCCCTCCCAAAGCAGACACCTGGCACTCAGTCCAGCATGAGCCCCCGCCTCCCAGAGAATCACGTTGCAGGGAAGAGCACAGCGGGATTAATATTGATGCTCTCTGAATTATTAGTAAGGCCTCTCCCCTTACCGGCATGGTGAGGGGAGGGCTATTCAGGGACTAAAGTTTTGGGCAGGGACCTGGGCATCTGTTGGTTGATTAGGGCCCAGAGGCCTCCTCTGGGTGCCCAGGGCTGACCTGCATCTCCCCTGGCGGGGGCCTGGCACAGCCAGGGGGAGGGGAGCCCGCGAGACCCTCCCCGCGGGGCTGTCTCCCGTGGCCTCTGGTCCTCAGACCTCACTCACCAAACAGGTCCTTGGCACTCATCTTGGCCACACAGTCAGACCGGCCCAGGCTGCCACTGCAGGGGAGGGGCTGGTGAGGGTGGGGCCCCTGCCACACCCCTCCCTGGGGACTGCTGGGCGGGTAGGGGTCAGTCAGGGGTGAGCAGGCTGGGGTAGGGGCTCACTTGGCAGCACCCGGGCAACAGCTCACAGACCCCAGTTGGCTCATGGTGTCCGCGACGGTGGCTGGCAGTGAAAGGGCAGATCTCAGTGTGGTCTGAGTCCAGGGCTTAGTGCCCGGCCCACACCTGTGAAGACAGAGAGCCAAGCTGACATCTTGCTGGAGCCTGGCAGGCACCTGGGCACCCCCAGCACAGGGCCTGGGACTTCCCCCCTCCACCCAGACCCAGGGGCTGGAGCGCTGATGGTCTGGTCAGATTCCCCAAGGGGTCTGGTCCTCTGGGAGCAGAGCCCTGCCTTCTGGACACATGAGGACCACCCCGGTCCATATCCCAGCTGGTGTTCGCTGCAGCCCTGTGTCTCCCCAGACCCTCATCCTCCACAGGGACCCCCAGAAGGGGGCCCCACTCCAAGGGCTGCCTGGGGTGGGGTTGAGAGGAGGGTGTCCTGGGGGCTCTGAAGGGGGGTCAGAGGGAGGAAGCATCTGTCAGAGGAAGCAGTGTGTTCAAAGGCCCTGAGGCAGGTGGGACCCAGACAGCGGAGAAAGGCAGCACAGGAGGAGCCTGGAGCCTGCGGTGGGGGCGGGGGGCTGGGACCCGGAGCCCAGCCAGAGCCCACCCTCTGGAGGGCTAGCAGAGCCTGTGGGATTCTGTGCCCTGTGGGGACCTCTGGGCCCACACCGCACCCCCATCAAGTGTCACCGGTGAGGCCATCCACCTGTGGCTTCACTGTCGAGGGGTTTGCCAGGGTCTGGGTTACAAAGCAGGGGTGTGGGTATCCAGGGCAGGGAGTGTCCAGGACTTTCTGGTTTGACCAGGTACTGCCTACAGGGAGGGCTCCCTGGAGGTGTGAGGGGTCTGGGGGCTTCAGGCCACCCCTTCCCACATGGCACTGAGGGTCTGGGGCTTGGCCAGATTCCTCTGTCCATCTGTCCGTGGAGAATGTCCGGAATGCTCATGACCTCAGTGGGTGAGCCCGAGTGTTTGCTTAATGGGATTCCTGGCGGGCTGAGCCCAGGCTGCTCAGCTTGAGTGTCCAGATACTCACACACACCTGGGCGAAACCCAGGCCTGTGGGCACACACAGGGAGGGAGCTAGGCTGTGACACTAGGCCTTCAGCTCCTTGGATGGGGTGGGGGCCTTAGGGCCAACCAGGAAGGTGGGTCCAGGCCCTGGCTCCTGGGTCCAGGAGCAGCTTGGGGAGGGGCCACTGAGAGGCCAGCTCCAGTGGGCAGCAGGGCAACGTCTTCAGCTGACTGGGGTGGGGATGACACTGGCCCCGAGGGCCCTGGGGCCCAGAATGCACTTTGGTTTTCCTGTGGCCATTTTCCGGGTGCAAAGGGAGAGACTAGCATGGTGCCCAGTGAGGTAGTGGAGGGGGAGGAGGCCTCAGCAGGTCAGGGAGGGCGGAGGGACCAGCTCCAAGTTCAAATTCCAGCTTGAAGCTGAGTGACCGTGGGGAGGAGTCAGCTTAAAGCCCAGGGGAGCCGGGTGGGGCCCTGGAATTGGGGAGGCCCTTGGGCTCTGGCTGTGCCCAGGTCTGGGAAGCCGTGGGTGGGGAACAGGTGGGCATGGAGTGTGCACTTGGGAGACCGAGGCAGGCAGAGAGGTCTGAGACAGGGCTGGGCGGAGTGCTGAGCCCCCGACTGCACCAGGCAGGGACCAGGAGAGGCCCAGGCCTGGGCAGGGCCGTGGGGGAGGTGCAGAAGCGGGGAGCAGAGGCGTAGCCAGCTGGGCCCTGCCTCCCAGCACACCCGGCCTGACTACACCCGGGGCGGGGGCAGAGGTGGTCTGTGGCGCACTTCAGAATCGCCAGGAGCCCTGTCTACCCAGCTCCTCTGCCACCAGGGGCACCTCACACACAGAGGCTGCCCCAGCCTGGCCCAGCCTGGTCAGAGGCACACAGGATGTGGCAGCTTAGCCCCCAGCCCGCTTCTCCCTGAAATCCCCACACCCCAACCTTGACCAGGAGCCTGACCCCAACCTGATGCTCTCCCGGCCCTGCATTTTGTCCTGGCTCTGACACCCAGGAAGCCAGCTGGCATTTGCAAGTGTCTGGCTCCAAAGAAGCCCTCAGCTTGTCCCGGCAGGGCAGTGTGGAGCCTTGGGGTGGAGCAAAGGGGCAGAATCCCCTCAGCACCCTCTTCACTGGAGGAGGGGGTTCCCCCACGGAGCCCCAGGGCTGGGAGGCACAGGCTGACTCAGAAGCCACTGGCTTACAAACATACTCAGTGCTCGGCGCCGCCCCAGGACCGGACGGGGCAGGCCCGGCCGTTGGGACTGGGCTCCTGGCCACCCGCCTAGGGGAAGCCAGCCGGCCCAGCGCAGACCTTCTGCCCGATGCCCCCTGCGCCCCGGCCCAGTCTGCAGACCCAGACCAGAGCCCCGCATCGCACGTCCACCTGGGGAAACTGAGGCCCGGGCGGTGTGCCTTCCGTGCGCTGGGCTCCCGGGTCTCTCCTGCGCCAAAGCGCGCGGGGCGCCAGGTGGGGTCGGGCGCGCTGGGGCCAGGACCCGGCGGGGCGCTCACCTGTTCCTCGCAGACCCGCTCCTGGCCGCCCGCCGGTCTCTGGTCCGCGCGTCCGTCCGCCCGTCTGTCGGCGCCTGGCTCTGGAGGAGGGAGGGGCGCGCGGAGTGGCCGGGGCGGGGCGCGGGGAGGAACCTGAGCGGCAGGTTAGAGTCGCAGCGCTAGGGCTGGCGCTGGGCAGGGGCGGGGGCGGGACGTGGATGCTCCGCCCCCACCATGTCCCCGCTCCAGACCCCGCCTCCGCCGCGGCTCCCAGCCGATGGTCCCCACACCTACTCCGGGGGCTCCCTGCGCCAACCCCCTCCTAGAGCTGGGGCGCCCACGGACGGGTGGGCGGGGCCGGGAGCCCATCCATCGCGGGGGTGTGCAGGGCTACAATGCACCGTGAAGCTCTGAAACCTTCCAGGGGCAGGCCGAGCTGATGCGCCCCAGAGGGGTGGAGAGGAATCTTGGGGAGATCAGACCTGACCCTGCCAGGTGTCCCCCAGCCTCAGGCACCCCAGGACCCAGGGCAGAGTCCCATTCTCTTCAGAGGGGGGCCCCTGGTCTGGAGGGAGCTCTAGAGCCAGGCTTCAGTCTGTGGGTGGGTCTCAAAGGCAGGATCACCAGCCAGAGACCCTGCAGTCCTGCGCTCTGACCTTGCCAGGTGAATGGGTCTCCTTCCTCCACCATCTAGGAGCTCCTCAATTCTCTTTGTGTCGTTCCAGTCCAGTGTGGGCACCCGAAGGGCGGGGTTGTCTGATGAGGGGGTTGGGGTGTCTGTGGCCCAGGCTGTCCTTGAGTGCAGGGCAAATAGTTGACATGAGGCTGCCTGGGCAGTGAACCCCTCCTGAGCCTAGGCCCCAAGCTCTGCCCACAGTTCTGTCCTTTCCTCCTCCTGAACCAACCCTCAGGATGGCTGTGCCCACCGAGCTGGGAGAAGAGGAAGTGAACTGGCAGAGGGCAGACCCGGCAGTGGTAGGCACCTGCAGGGACCCCAGGGCTCCCACTGTTGTTTCTGGGGTGGGGGGGAGCAGAAAAGGGTGTGCCAGGAAGCAGGGTCCCAGGGTCATGGTCCAGGAAGGGCAGGGCAGCTGGTGTGTTTGCTGGGGCTGTTACGGAGCACTTCCTGGGGAGTCCAGAGAAGAGGCACACTCAGTCCTGGAAGGTCAGGGGTGCTGTCCTTTCCCACATTGCCAGGACCCCAGGGCAGGTCTGCTATCTGGGGCATTACTGGGGAGCTCATGCAGGGCACAGGAAGTGGCCTTCACCATCGGGCCCAGCCCTGCCCCTGAGGCCTGGCTTCCTGGTTCTCTCCTCACTCTGCCGACAACCCGGAGGGGAAGGCATATGCCTGCCCCGGCCCTTCTGGGGAGCTGAGCCCAGATGTGCGACGCATGGGAAGGCACACAGGGAAGGAGTGGCTGAGGTGGGCACTCTCCACGCCTGAAATCAGCGTGATGGCCAGTGGGTCCAGATCTGGAGCACTGACCCTCTCAAAGATGCAGCGAGGGGCCTGGAGGCCCAGGCTGGTTGGTGGCCACCTTGAGTATGCTATGCCCTGTGGCCAAAGCGGTGGGGGTGTCAAGGGCCTGGCCCAGACCCCCAGACAGGTTATGAGCCTGGCGGGCAACATGCCACGCCCCCTGGGCTTGCAGGGGCAGGACTGAGCATCCCCCGAATAGCAGGCGCTTCCGTCCCACCCCAGCCTCCCTGAGTCCACAGGGCAAGTGCCCAGGGCAGCAGGACGTGGGGACTGCTGAATGGACAGGGTGGGCAAGTGGGAGGGTGTCTCCACCTGGCCTTCGGGGCTACAGGCGTGCACTCGTCCCAAGCCAAAAGTCTCTCGAGTCCCCCCACCCCGCCCCCCAAGAACAAGGCAGACATAAATGTTTTTGGCTCTTGTATATTAAAAAAAATAAAATAAAAAAATAAAAAGAACAAGGCAGACAGAGTGTGGCCCCCTGTGGAGGGCCAGGACCCAGGACTAGGAAGTGCTGCGCAAAGGCTGCTGGGGGAGGTGGGGGCGGGGCCTGCGCTCCAGCACCGGGGGAGAACCCTGGAGAACGCTGGCGGAGGTAGGTGGCTTTAATTAGGAGAAATTCAGGGAAATATAAACATTTATTTAAAAAAAAAATAGTGAGGAGAAAATATCCAGATATTTGAACACAAGGTTGTTCTAAACACAGAAAATGTGCGATTGAATCAAAAGAAGGAAAGTTACTAGAAAACGTCCGCTTGGATTTCTTCACGGAGCACTCACAGCGCACTCGCAAAACCAACCCCATGGCTGGAATCCTTCCGGGACAAAGTGTGACATCCAGCCTCTAGCCCCCACTCCTCAGCCCTGGGGTTTGCAGATCACCTTTCTTCAGAATCCCCAAGGGGCAGGACTTGTGGGCCTCGTGCCGCCTGGCTCCCTGCTGTTTACTTTCTCAAGGAAGGCTGAGTGCACTGTTGGTCCAGGACGGGCCTGCAGATGGTGGAGGGCCACTGTCCCCTACCGCTGTCCCGAAGCTCCACGCCCGACCCCAGAGAGCAGGGACCTCCAACCCCAAGCCCGAGGGAGGTGGCCAGACCCCCAGAGGCACCAGCCTGGCTTCCTGCTTTCAGCAGGGCCCTGTCCCTTGTCCTCACGGGTCGGGGTAGCAGCTGAAGTGAGGGCCTCACCAGCCAAAGGCGGGGGCTGCACACCTGTCCCTGTGATTCCCCTCGGAGACAGCCCCATCCTAGCTCCTGCAGTGCCCAGCCCCCGGCCCCAGCGCCCTCTTCTGCCTGGTTCCAGGCCCCACCTCCACCGAAGATCTACAGACTACCCACACCACCTGAGCTTCTGACACCACGGAAAGTCAGCAGGTCAGCGGGTCAGCGGCAAGGGAGGTGATGGCTGGGGGACAGTCTAGCTCTCAGGAGGAGGCGCCTGTCCAGGGCTGTCCTGGGGGCCTGGGCACCGCCCATTTAGCTGACAAAGGCTGCGATTGCCACCACCTGCAGGACGGCCTCCAGGCTGTGCAGTGCCAGGAGCGTGGCACTGAGGACCGAGTCCGCCCGCAGCACCAGTGTCTGCCAGAGCAGGAAGTAGACCGTCAGCAGGGCGTCGCCCAGCGTGAGGACCAGGCTGGCGGCCAGCGGGGCCTCAGCCTCCAGCAGGTTGCCCTTGGCACCTGAAGGACAGACAGATGTGACAGGTGAGCCGGGCTCTGGGAGGTACGCGCCCGAGGGCCCTGGCGACTAGGCTGTGAGACAACACCAGCTTATCACACCACGTGGCGCTCAAGTACTCCCAGCAGAAGACGCCGCCGTGACCACTGCACGGGACTCGTGAAGGTGTGTGTGTCGGGGGTGGCACAGTTCAGGGGCAGAGTGTCTGCTTAGTGTGCATGAGGTCCTGGGTTCACTCCCCAGCACCTTTGTTAAAAAAGAAAGAAAGACAAGTGTCAGCAAACCCCAAAAGGGGCATGTTTTCCAAGGAGAGGGGAAAAGCCAGCGGCAGCTGCAACGCTTTAATCACAGCCGGGTGGGCCGTGTGGGCGGCAGAGGGAGTCAGCATTTCTAGAACTGATCCCGGTGGGGAGGCTATAGCTCAAGCGGCAGAGCACATGCTCAGCACGGACAAGGTCCTGGGTTCAACCCCCAGTACCTCCTCTAAAATTAAATAAATAAACCTAATTACCCCCCACCCCACGCACAAAAAAGAACTAAAAAAAAAAGAGCCCAATTGAATTTTGACACCTTTTCCTAATTCCAGGTGGACTGAGGGGATTTTGTTTAACATTTCCAAAAATGTTTTACTCTTGGCTAAGGTCATTCTGGAAAACTTCAGGAGTATTACAAAAAAACAAAGCAAGCGCGTATTTCACAAACAAATGGGTCAGCACGGAAGACGCATAGCTCCAGCTGCCGTGGGCTGACCACCCGGCCGGGAGCCTTCAGCATGCACGGGGGCTCAAAGAAGGGCAGGCGGGCAAGGGCCCAGCAACGGCGGTGCCGTCTGCCACTGCCCAGCCAGCTCAGCAGGACAGCTGAGGAGATCGGCTCCCATCCACTCCTGGAGTCCCCAGCACGCACCTGTTTGCTGTTGCCCGGGTGTCACAGGTGTGCGGGGCCTGGAGGTACAGCTGTCCTTGATTTATCAGCGATTCCAACTACAGGAGCGCTTTTTAGATGGGTCAGTGGGACATGCACAGCACCATCCGGTTTGAAACAGGCGTTATCACAGACTTGTGCCTGCGCTGGGGCACGTGGGGGCCTGAACACCAGCGGTGAGCAATGAGGAGCTGGGAGCTGGCTGTCAGGGTGTTGTAAGGGGCTCCAGACTTGGGGCCCTGGGAGCTGGACTAGGGGGCTGAGGGAGCCCTGGTGGAGACATGACAGAACTTTCCAGATCCTTCACCTCCTGACCGCTGAGGCCAACGGAAGGGGAGGAAGGAGGTGAGGTGAATACTGTGGGGCCCCGGAGTGATGGCTAAGCTGGGATCTAATCTCGGTGCCGTCCGTCACCCAGCGGCTTGTGCCCAATAGCCTTCCAAACAGGAAGTGTCCCCACCGAGGTTGCTGCCAGTATTGTCTTGTGGACAAAGCTTCTGGATAAACTAATCATTACTGACACTTAGATGAGGCCCACAAAACAATGGTTAAGCAGTTTAAATCAAGTGTCTCTAAGAACCACATTACAAAATGAAGAACGTTTACAGGTTAACGCGGAAAGCCAGCAACTGTGTTATCCCAAGTACTATACGGTTTTCAGTCAACTCACCCAGGTATAACTGAGCTGCTTCCAGAATCCCCATCAGAGACAGCAGAGCCAGGTCAAGGACCAGGTAACCGTGAGGGTAAGTGAAAACCTGACCTGGAGAACAGAGTGGAGCTGGTCGCAGGAGGCAGGGCACCTGTGCCTGCAAGCTGCCTTCTGAGTGTGACTTACTTTTATACATGACCATCAGGAGTGTAGCCAGGAAATAAAGGGCAAAATACGTTCCCCTCAGATAAAGCAGCGCCTGCAGAGGGACGGACGAGAGCTGGCCAGTGGTTAAGGACTCTCAGGCCCAGCAGACGTGTTTGCCCCGGGGGACGCCCACCCAGGGGGCAGACAGGAGGCCCTGCAGACACACGGGCCCAGCTTAGGCACTTGCAGGTGGCCTCGGAGACCTGAACGCCAACCCCCTGCCTGGCTTCCATTAATACCTCCCCAGGTGTCCCTCTACCTGGCGGGGCCCCCTGTGGGCTCCAGGGTGGGGCTGGGGCTCCCCCCCGGGGATGTCCTAGGCTGGAGCAAGAGAACTGGGCACATCCTCGGTGACCACAGGCAGGTGGCATCCCCCGACCCAGGTACCAGTTATAAGACAAAGAGAAAAAGATGCCTTTTTCCTTTTTCTTCAAAGAGAATGCATTTCTCTCTCTTGGGGGACAGTTAAATATCCCCAAACAACTTCCCTGAGCTCTGGATACTTCGTGTTTGTTTATGCTAAAAAACGAGTTTATATGCTTTCCAAGTGAGGGGTTTCATTTTCCTGCCACCCCCACCCCCACCCCTGGGAGACCGGCAGGAGGGCGAGGGAGCCAGCCTGCTCCACTGGAGGAAGCTCTATCAACCTCCCACCTGGAAGTGGAATTACCACTTGGAGCTCACGGGAAAGGGGGGGGTGGGATGGGGGCTTAAAGGAGCAAAAGGCAGGAGCTGAGGGCCAACTTCAGGAGTCGTCCTGTGGAGGCCTGGGGACGCGGGGACGCAGCAGCAGGATACCACCGCAGAGGAGGCTCTCCCTGGAAGAGAGGTACCAGGCAGTGAGGCCCCAAGTCCTAGTGGGACGTGCACCTGGCCTGTCCTCCTCCTCCCACCTGTTCGCGGCCGTCAGCTAGTTCCTCCCCAGCACCCTGCACCGGCCCAGGAGGATCTGACCACCTGCTTTTCTGGACCTGAGGTGGGCAGACAGGGCGCACCTGTGCAGTGAAGGCCGGATCCCTGCCTGAGGCCGGACGCCAGCAGGCAGGATCCACTCCTCCACCAGGGAAAGAGCCAAAGGCAGCTTTTCTCATCTTCTGTGGTTTCTGCATGTTTGCCACAAGTGTACATCTGAGAATCTTTTCTGGTTCAGGTTATAAGTCTTTGTCGTTGGTAAGACGTTGGCGTTCCTCTGGAATTTTATTCATGGCCCCAAATATCACTCCAAAACTAAGAATTTCCTAAGCCAGCAATCCAGTCTCTTTTAATGGTGCATCTCTTGGACAGTCTCCCAGCCCAGAGCAGTTCCACATCCTCCCCTCATTGGAGGTGACAGTGCCCTGGAGTGAGCAGAGCCCCACTTTGTGTGGAAGGGTCTTCCGAGTCACAGAGTTTGTGTTTGAAGAGATCTTCAGCCCACCCTTGGACTGGACGTACCCTGGGTCAGATTTCCTCTCTGAAGAGGTTCACGCTAGCTGCACACTCGTGATGGGTAGATACATTAGCAGTTACTGAGGATTTGGGAAACACCCCATCAGAGCTGTGCTGCCGAACAGCAGGCAGGGCAGCGACGCGAACCAGCTGGCACGCTCTCTCCATCCCAGGGGCAGGGGAGGAACTCCCAGCCTGGGGGAGCTTTGTGGGGGTTGTCAAAGGATGAGCCACGCCTCCTCCAGCAATTCAGGCTCCTCTGTGGAGTCTCAGTTGGCTGGGGGTCTCAAGCGGGTCAGTTCAGGACTTGAGTATGTGATGTTCAGAACTTGGCTCTGGGAGAGGCAGCACGTACTGAGCACGAAGCCAAGGAGGGCTGCTGAGCCCGGCTCCTTCGCACACTTGATTGCATTACAGGAAGTGTGCTCCCTAAACCTGATCAGTTCTCTTCCAGACCCGAGCTAGGCCGCCTAGACACCTGGCGTTATTTGGGTGGATTCCATGTTAACTGGGGTTTTCCTCCCTCCCGAGTCTTCTCTCGAAGGTTTGCTTCAGAACTTCAGATCTCTCTGCCAGCTGCCCATTGTTACAGATTAAAGGTATGGGGCTCAGGGAAAACAATGCCGTATAAAAATCCTGAGTGGCATAGGGTTTAAATAATTAACACCAAGGGTAGTTACAATCGGATATGCTGTTCTAACGATTTCAGACCTACAAAAAGGAGCTCATTCTCACTAAATACAGCTGTGGCCTTTAGAACTCAGCATTTTAGGTCAATAATTTACTCCAATAGCGGAGCCGTGAACAGGTGTGTCAGAACAGAAGTTAAACATGGCAGCAAAGAGAACAAATGTTTGCCCTGAGGTAATATTCCAGGGGTGCCAAGAAGTCCTGCTCTGGTATAAACTTAATTTTCCACCAAATGAAAACACATACAGACCAGTACCAGCGGCCTTCCAAGGTCAAAGGTCTGGTGATTTGTAGCCCTCATGCCAAGAAAGATCTGAATGAAACTCAGACCAGAGAGGCTGATTCTCTGTAAGATGCCCAACTGACCTCCAGATTATTCACCACTCCGTCTCTTGGCACAAGTCATTCCAGTGAACAGCGGACAGCTGAGGTATGGAAATTGCCCTTTTTATCTGGCTGAGTGAACAACCCATGTCGCACACGAACTTTCCCCTGGTTACACAAGCCGAGCTGCTCCAAGTTGGGCGGTCAGCACTTTAAACGAGGCGCTGATAGGCAGGTACCCTGGCCACTGAGAGGGGCGGTCCCTAGACGGCTGTGCTAGTGAGCGGGCGAGGCTCGGGGTGTGCAACCTCTGCTCCGAGAACCCGAGCAGCCGAGGCACGCAGGGCAGTGCCCGCTTTCAAAGCAGGGGTGCCCGACTCCCCGCCCCACCTCCTTGGGACCCCAGGCCCTGGACAGCCCCCGGCCCCGGCAGCCCTCGGCCCACGCAGCCCCTAGCCCGGACAGCCCTTCTCGCTCGCCCGCCCTCTGCCCTGTAGGGGTTCTGGTTCGGCGGGTGGGGTACGCGGAGCGGCCGCTGCTCCGCAGGTCAGACGGGCCCCTGGGGAGCGAACACGCGCGTCCGCCCCGAGCGCGGGCACCGACTGTCCCCGCAGGGGTAACCGCAGCGCCGGGGGTCTGCAGCCCCGCACGCGCCCACGCGGGGCGGCAGCGCGGACCCGGACGGACTCTCCACGGCCGGGGTCTCACCCTGCGGACCGCTGAGTCCACCCGGTAATGCCCCGGCGTACTACGCCCGCCACTCTGCCCTTCCTGCACCGGGAAGAACCGAGACGACCGGCCGCTCTCCCGGGGCGACCTCCACCCCGTCCCCCAGGTCCCCGGGACGACCCGCCCGAGCGCCTTACCCCTCTCCCCTTACCTCGCCGCGAGGCCGCCATCTTGCCCCCGGACTCCGCCCCGTCCCGCCCGCCGAGCCCGCCTCGATCCCGGCAGCCTCTCGGTCCCGGACGCGAGCGGCGTCCCTTCGGCCATTTTCGCTTCTGCTCCCGAAGCGGCTCGACGGCGCCGCGTTTCGGGAATTGCTTCCGAACCGTGGCCGAGGCCCGATTAGTCTGTCCGACAGCGCTCGGGCACTTTCGGACAGGAGGAGGCGGAGAGCCGAGGCTCGTAAGGATCAAGGCTCGGGAGCGTTCGGCACCGCTCGGCTCCACCTCGGGAGGACTCGGCTCGTGCTGGAGGCGGGGGCGAACGGAGTCTGCGGCACCAGGTTCTCTTGGCCGGGTCACGCTGCGTCGGAGGCCGGCGAGAGTCGTCCTCACAGTTGGCTGGGGCCGCGGCCCGCGCGGCCTCATAGGCGCTGAGGAGGGCTAGCGCAGAGCCTCACGAAAGCCCTCGTGCGGCCTCGGAACATTTCGGGCAGACTCGGCTCCGCACTTCGGACGACTTCGGCCCCCCTCGGTTCCGGGCTCTAGGCCTCGGCTTGGTGCGACTGGGCCGCTTCGTGCCGGTTCGGCCCCCGTTCGGGCGGCTTCGGCTCGGCGGCCGTCTTCGGGCGGACTCGGCTCGGCTCAGCTCGGCTCGGTTCGGGCGGCTCTCCTCTGGCAAGCTCGGCTCGGCTCGGCTCGGCTCGGCCCGCTCGGGCGGCCTCCTCGGGCGGCGCGCTTCGGGCCCCGTCCCGGCCTTCGGGCGGGCTCGGTGGAGTCCGGATGGAGGACTCGGACTCGGCCGCCAAGCAGCTGGGCCTGGCTGAAGCGGCGGCGGTGGCGGCCGCGGCCGCTGTGGCGGCGGCGGCCGCGGCCGCGGCGGGAGGAGAGGCAGAGGAGCCGGTGCTCAGCAGGGACGAGGACTCGGAGGAGGACGGAGACTCGGAGGCGGAGCGCGAGACGCGGCGGGTGACGGCCGTGGCGGTGATGGCCGCCGAGCCCGGGCACATGGACATGGGCGCCGAGGCCTTGCCTGGCCCCGACGAGGCCGCCGCGGCCGCCGCCTTCGCAGGCAAGTGCCGCTCGCCCGCGGTTCCCACGCACCTGTCCGCGCCTGCCCCACACCTGCCCTGCGCACCTGCTCCGCGCGCACCTGCCCTGCACATTGGCCCCGCACGCGCACCTGCCTTGCACACGCCTGGCCGGCCAGCCCACCTCCTCCCCCTGCACATGCCTCTCACCTACCTTGTGTGCTCTGTGTCCCTGCACATCTGCCCCATGTGAGCATCCTGCAGCCACCATGCAGCACACGTGCTCCCTGAACCCCTTTCCCTGTGCCAGCCCAACCCCGTCCTTTCAGCAATCTGCGCTCCTTCCGGAACCTTCTCAGCACCTGCTTCTTGTCTTGCTTGTCCTCTCCTCCGTCTGTCCTGCCTGGGTGCTGGTGACACGGGGGTCAGACGTGGACCCTGCCCTGGAGGAGCCCAAGAGTGGGCGCATCTGGTCACCCAGAATCCCAAGGGCCGGTGTAGATGTGAACTGAGCAGCGCTCACCCAACCTGGGAGGGCCGCAGCCTCAGGGGCAGTGACCCCAGAGGTCAGCCCGGTGCTCCTCAGACCCCCTCCAGGTCTCTATCTGCCCCTCGTTTCCTTTTATGGAACGTCCCTTCCCGGGGACCACAGGGCTGCCGGCGCACCTTGTTCTTGCAGCACAGAACTTCATCAAGTTTTGTGAGTCCCGCCCCAAAGCGATCTTTAGAGGCTGTGCCTCCCCAGGGTGCTGTCCGAAGGAGGTAGAGACTTTCCCAAGTGTTCCTCCCTTCCCTTTGGGGGCTCCTGAGGGCCCTCAGAGCTGGGTGCCAGAACCCTTGGAGAGTGTCCTAAGGCAGTTTTCCCCTCAGGAGCTTCATGGGTTTCAGGACTGGACAGCGGCCTCACAACCCTGCTGCTCCGGTGTTCATTCAGCCCTGTGCCAGCAGCCCAGGTCCCGCGCCTCCGGGTGCATCTGGGTCAGCGTACCTGGTCTGCATGTGGTGTGTTCGGGATCTTTGCAGAAGGTGGGGGAGGCAGGCTCTGTGGCCCTTAGAGAGTTACATTTTCATTGTTAAACTCTGGTTTAACGCTGAGATTTTGGACTGTGAGGTTTTTCTTCAGGTTTATGTCCTTTGCATGTATTTTCTGAACCCAAAAAAGAGACACCGTTCATTGCAACACCAGAGAAATGTATCTACATCATGTGGGGGTTTTTGGCAGAATTTTATAGTTGTGTTTTTTTTTAAATTGAAATTTATTTACAGTGTTAGCTTCAGGCGTACAGCAAAGCAATTCAGTTATACATAGACGTACACACACACATACATATATATAAACAGATTTTCAGGTTTTTTCACTGCAGCTCATTACAAGATATTGAATGTAGTTCTTTGTGCTGTATAGTAGGTCCTTATTGTTTGTTTATCTTTTATATGGTAGTGTGTATCTATTAATGCCAAACTCCTAATCTATCCCTTCCCTCTCCCCTCCACCCCCACCCCGTAACCACAGTTTGTTATCGTTGTGTTTTTCACACGTATTAAAACGGTAAAACTTTTTTGTATGAATTACTGAGGCCTGGTAAAGTCCAGGTGTAAGTAACTCAGCAGGACACGTTTGCTGAGCTGAGGCTGTCTCCTCTGGACAGACAGCTGCTTGTGACTGTCTGTCACTCTTTAGACTGAGAGTGTGTGTGTTTCCAGACAGACCCCCTCAGCACTGGGCTCCTGGGACACAGTAGAGACAGATGGGCAGTAGGTGTTTTTAGTGCAGGTTCGTGAGTGTGGGGTGGACGGAACGTGCAGGATTCTCTCTGTCAATTTGAGTACCTCCCATGTGCCAGAGACCGCCCTCAACATGGGACATTCTAGAACGCTGTGCCACCCAAGGGGGCGTTTGCCGGGCAGCAGGCTGGTGAAGGAGGTGTGTGCAGACAGGAGGAGCGGGTTCTGTTTGGGGGTGACAGGTGGCTGAGTGGTGGTGGGGGTGCAGCCCCCCTGTGCACAGATGCCGCTGATAGGGGCTGAGCTTGACGTGGTGCGGGTTGGGGGCAGGGAGGCACAGGCAGGTCTGATGAGCTTTTAAGGAGGAAGAGATCTGCGGCAGATGGGGGGGCAGGAGGGAAGTGGGGTATGGACATGAGCTTGTCTGGGGGCGGGCACGCTGTGGGTTTTCATTGTGCACAGAATGCTCTGCTGGGAGAGAGAAGCCTCTTTCTCGGAGGAACCGAGTCATGTAGACTGAGGTCTGGAAACATCAATTGAACATTGCGTGGAAAGCATTAGGTCTCCCCCGCCGTGCGCTACCTGACCAGGACCCGCCATGAGGGGTCCGCCTGCGCTGAGTCAGGCCCCTGTGTTGTAGAGGTGACCACCGTAACTGTGGCCAACGTGGGCGCCTCTGCGGACAACGTCTTCACCACATCGGTGGCCAACGCCGCCTCCTTGTCAGGACATGTGCTGGTAAGCTGGCCTGGGAGCACTTCCGCCTACCCCTTCACTGGCTTCTCCACAGACCTTGGGGGCGGGGGGTGGGGTGGTGGCCCTGGGTCCCTAGGAAGGGGAGGTGGAAGTGGTCGCTGTCTTTTTAACCTTGATCACACACCTGGGACACTATACCCAAAAGCTGAGTTCTTATCGCTGGATGTGGACAGAAAGCTCACACGATTAAGTGTAATAGGGCAGGGTAGTGAAGGACTCTGGAGGACAGACTTGAGAAACTCAGTTTATTCTCTCTGGTGTGAGGATGCCCTGCTGGTAGCCAGGCGGTGGGCTCCTGCCTGCAGCCGGCGTCCTTCTCCACGTCGCCTCAGTTAGTCGTGTTCTCTGACTGGGAGAGCATTAAAGCGTCCAGACCCTGCGTTTGGACAGAGTGCTTTGAGGTCTCTAGTCTACCCTAGGCTTGTCCGAGCGAAGCCTGGAAAGCTGACCAGCTGACGGGCCCAGGAGTGCACCCGGGGTGGCCAGAGTGGGGCTCGGCTCCAGCGGGGACAGGAGGGGGTCTGACTGGCCTGAGGGAGGCAGGCATGGTCAGGGCAGCCTCCAGCCCCCTGGAGAGGCGTGTGAGCAGCCCGGTTTCGGAGGCCCCAGCCTCTGGGTGTGACACTGGCACAGGAAGGGGTCCTGGACCAGGCCTTGGCTGTGGTTGTAGACTCAGCCTCTCGGAAAGCCTCCCTTTAGACCTGTGATCTGGCGGGGGTGAGCCCAGGGACACAATCATTCCTTAACCTGGACAAGGGCTTGTGAGCGTTTGCTCAGGGCCACGCAGACCTGGCGATGCCTCTTCTTGGCCTTGGCTCTGCGTGTGAGTTGTTTAGGGGAGCGAGGCATGGTGGGCCTCCCGGTGGTGATGTCAGCTAGAACCCCTGCAGGACCACATCCCAGCACGCAGGTGTCCTGCCCCCACTGTCCTTTGAGACAACTTCTGGGCGGTCTTTCCTGCAGTCGGGTAGGACAGCCCTTCAGATTGGGGACAGCCTGAACACCGAGAAGGCCACCCTGATCGTTGTGCACACGGATGGGAGCATCGTGGAGACTGCTGGGCTGAAGGCACCCGCTGCCCCCCTCACTCCAGGTACCACCCCGTGCGCCAGGGGCAAAACACTGCCAGTCAGAGTTTATTCTGGGGGAAGACTCATTCACTTTGTGTGAATCTCATTTATCAGATTCTATTCAGTTTTAAGTAGAAAAAGGGAAATTTTCCAGGCAGAGAAGGCATTGCCCAGAGTCAGAGGAGACAGTGCAGCTGAGTTGGGATGGTCTGGGGACCACTGGGCCACCTGCTGCTAGAATCAAGCTGTGTTCACCGTGCTTACTATTGTTTTGGGGTGCGTTCTCTGTCTCTTCTTTTTAAAATGCTTTCTTTGCTCAAGGCCCCCAGTCTCCTCCGACTCCTCTGGCTCCCGGCCAAGAAAAGGGTGGAACCAAGTACAACTGGGACCCGTCGGTGTACGCCGGGGAGCTGCCGGTGCGGTGCCGGAACGTCAGCGGCACCCTCTACAAGAGCCGGCTGGGCTCTGGTGAGCAGCAGCCGTGGCCCCCGGGCTCTGCTGCCTGGGCTCAAGGCGTCCCTTCCTTTTGTGGCCCCCCACAATAAGTAGGGCCCAGCACGGCTGTAATGACACGTGAACCTGTTAAGAAAATGGGGGGTGGTGCATTGAGGAATGGTGGTGACCGGGGCCTGGTGGGCAGGGCTGGGCCAAGTCCTCTGAGTTCCTGGGTCAGCTCAGTGACCCGGAGGCCCAGGTTCTGCAAGTAGGACAGAGGTTGTGAGTGCCGTGTGCGACATGGACGAGCTCGTGGTGACCCTGGGGTGGTGGGGGGATTGGCGGGTGATTGGAAGCAGGGCCCACAGATTCACTGTGGGGGCCACCAAGGGAGTGGATAGGGTGCACTAGTGGTTGTGGTCGGCCGTGGAAGAGGCAGGAGAAGGCAGCTGCGGGCCTGGCCGTTTGCTCCTGACGCTCACGTGTGGTTGCAGGAGGCCGGGGCCGGTGCATCAAGCAGGGGGAGAATTGGTACAGCCCAACGGAGTTTGAAGCCATGGCGGGCAGGGCCAGCAGCAAGGATTGGAAGAGGAGCATCCGCTACGCAGGGCGGCCACTGCAGTGCCTCATCCAGGTGTGCAGGCCCCGGGGAGAGACCCCCACTCGCCCGCCGTGAGATGGGCTGTGCCCTGCCTCCCTGGCATCCCAGGAGGGTGTTACTCGCATGGTGAGGCAAGGACTGGTGGGCAGCATGACGGCTTCCGTCCGAGCATGAGAGTCAGACTTTAATGACGCGTGCTCGTGAGCGAGACCCAGGAGGACAGGGACAGAGAGGCCTGCCCTGTTTGTGGTCCAGCCCACGGGGTGTTGGTGGGGAGTCTGCACGCTGCAGGAAGGAGCGGGGTTCTCGGGGAGATGGGCTGCCCTCCAGGGTGGGGGTGCGTGGTGGGACATGCTGGAGTATAGGGTCACGGCGCTCGCATGGGGCCGGCTTCCTGACGTTGTGAGACTTTCTGCTCTTCAGGATGGGATCCTGAACCCTCACGCGGCCTCCTGCACCTGTGCTGCCTGCTGTGATGACATGACCTTGGTGAGTGCGGGCTCCGCTCTGCTCTGGCATCCCCGCAGCACTGCTGCGGTCCTCACCTGTTCGCTGTCTCCCCCGAGCTAGTTCTGCTTTTCAGATGTTCCTCGATGTGTGATGCTTCCAGTGGGCCCCGGGGCTGGCCCCCAGGGTTGCTCAGGAGCATGAAAGGGAACTTTCCTAAGTGATGGACAGTTCCTGTGATGTCACCATCTTAACCCCAAAAGCAAAGACGCTTTTTTTTTTTTTAATGGTGACAACAAATGTACACATCCTATTTTACGTTCCACACTTTTTAACATGGTGTTGTAAAAAACACCACCCTGGACTGTTCTGTGTACGGAGCTTTTAATGTGTTTTCTAATATTTATGCTGAATTCTTAACTGTTTAAAAAGTGAACTTTGATTAATTTTAGCACACATTGCCCGTGCAGCCTTCAGAGCGTGACGTCGGCGAGTGGCGCGTGGACCGCCAGCTGTGTGTGAGCTCTCCTTGTCGTTAGGTGTTATTTTTAAACGTTTTAAAATTAAGTAAGAATTGCTTAGTGAGGTTTTCTTTTTAAATTTTGATTACTCATCTGGTTAATTATTAGAAGATACAGAAAAAAACTATAGAGACGTGCTCTTAAGTGGAAAAACTAAATATCCTAAAACTGTTTAGTTCACGTATAGATCGTGTATAGATTCCTTCTAGTAGAATAACCAGTGGGATGTTTTTGTGAAAATAAAATAGCTGTAAAGGTTGCTTGGGAAAACCAGCAGGTGAGACCCTCAGAGATCTCACGAGGACAGAAGGAGCAGTAAGAGGGACTGGGTTCCACTGAGGGGGTGAGAGTGCATGGTTGATTGTTTACAGCCACTCCAAAACGCTGGGATCTCAGGTGTAAATCTGCCGAAACATGTACAGAGTATGTACGCTGAAAACTAGAAACCGCCAACGAAAGAAGTCAGAGAAGACGTGACTACACACTGTCCCTGGAGGGGGCCTCAGCGTAGTGAAGACGTTGGTTCTCCCCAAACTGGTGTGTGGTTAGCACAGTTCTCTTCAGAGGTCCAGCAGGATTTTGTAGCTGTCAACAAGCTGATTCTAAAATTCATGTCAGAACGAAAAGAAATAGGAGAGCAGGAGGGTGTAGGGAAAGAGGCTGAATCTGGGCTTGCAGAGTCGCCGTGTTTCCGTTGTCGAGACTGCATGATTCTGTGCAGGGAGACTGCCCATCCAGGAGCAGGCCGGCCATCCACACGAGTCCCCCAAGGGTCTCCCCAGTGCAGCGTGTGGGGATGGCTGGACATTCATAGGCGCAGAAGCGATCTGCGCCCTAAACTTGACACTGTACATACAAACGAGTTCAAAATGGGTCAGAGATCAAAATTTATCCAAAACGTAAAACTCACAAAGTTTGAGAAGAAACCCAGGAAAATCTTTGTGTCCCGGGTTAGACCAGGATGCCTTAGAGCTGAAACAAAAGGCACAGTCCATAAGACAGCAACCTGGACACCTGGCTCCATCAGGTTTAGGAGTGTTGGCTTCCACGACAGGAACGGTGGTATGGGCCCGCTCCCCAGAGGAATAACCTTAACTGGTGAAAGTTACTAAAGAAAAAGCAACCGTTTAAGGTGACTGGACGTTACTCTGGGGGCATACAACAGAAAAGACGTTTATGCAGGAAAATCTTCTGAGTCTGACGTTTGAGCCAGGACCTGCCCCTCCCCAGTCCCTCCAGCCCACCTCGCCCACAGGGTGGCGGGCCCCGGGCCGTGAGCCCCGTCCCTGCAGCTCCGAGCTGAGAGGCTCAGCCAGTGACACCAGGGACCAGGGAAGGTGATGGCTGCGAGGAGCCCTCCTCGAAGATTTCCCTTAGGAGCCAGCCGGTAAAGGAGCCTGGGACGACTGGCTCAGACGGCGGGGCCGCCTGTGTGTGGAGCACTTGGGAAGCGGACCAAGTGGAGCGCTGCCGGCCTAGTGGGCGCCTGGCCCCCCACGGCCACAGCTGGGAGCCCAGAGGTAGAGGGTCACCTGCACAGTTGCTACAACACATCACGTGAAGTGTCCAGGGCCCCCCAAAATTCTGAGACGTGTAAAGAAACAGGTGTGTGAGCCGCACAGAGGAAGAGACGGGGCAGCGGACAGAGGCTTCCGAGAGCCTCCTGTGTCCAGAGAGCTGGAGGAGGGGCCCTGGGGACTCTGCGGGGCCAGAGCACCACAGTGGTGGCCGGCCTCAGAAGTTTCCTCACTGCAGGGGAGTCTGGCAGCCCCGCCTGAGATCCAGGGCTCCCCCTGTAAGGACACTAATCCCATCAGGATGCCCCCCTCAAGACCTCATTGAACCTTTGTGGCCTCCTTACTCCGAATACTGCTGGGCCTGGGGGCAGGGCCTCACATGTGAGTCTGGGGACACGGTGCTGGCCGCAGCAGAAGGTGGGGTGGCAGCGTCTCCTCGTGGAGGACGCCAGCAGAGAGTGACCTCACAAGGAGCCCGGTGGGGACTCTGGAAGCCGGGGCGAGCGTAGCGGGCTGGAAGTCCACTAGGGGACCCTGGTGGGTCTGGAGGGTGGCATAGAGGGCCAGCGGGACGCCCCTCACTTCCACCACTTCCCGCTGCCCCTGCCCCACCAGGCCCCGGGCCAGGGGCCAGTGTCTGCGGGCTCTCCCCTCCCTGTCTCCCAGGGCTCCCTGAAAGCACGGTGTTGCCAGGACTCGTCTGGGGTGGCAGCCCCCATGCGCTCTGTCCGGGAGGCCTTTCCTCTCGTCTTCAGGAGCTTGGGGCCACAGAGGGGTCGGGCCTCGGGCTGCAGCTCCGTCTTGAGGCCGGTCATGTGGTCGGGGCGGAGAGCCACACGTGGGTGTCCACTCATCCTCCTTTGCCTCTCCCTGCAGAGCGGCCCGGTCCGGCTCTTTGTCCCCTACAAAAGGCGCAAGAGGGAAAGCGAGCTGCCCCCGGTGCCGGTCAAGAAGGACTCACCCAAGAACATCACCCTGCTCCCGGCCACTGCCGCCACCACCTGTGAGTGTTCGTGGAGCAGATCCCGAGACTGACGTGCTCTCCGCATGACGCCGCTTACACGCTGGGCACTGCGGGCGGAGGGTGGTCAGCGGGGCCTAGCCTGTGTCCTCCGCCAGGACACCACCTGTGGTGACCAGGAGCCGAGGACACGGGTCAGTGCAGCCTCTCGGCCCCATAGGGGGTTCCGGGGCCCCTGCTATGGGGACGGCTGATGAGGGTCCAGGAAGGGAAGAGGAGGAGGAAACTTCTGCTCCTTGCTCCTCAGGTTGGGGGGTGGGGGAACCAGAGAAGCCGTCTCAGAGTCGTCAGAGTCAGTCCGGTCCTTAGAGACCTTCCCGCGCTACCAGGCCGACCCCACGGGTGGCAGGTGAGGGCCGCCCCGTGTCCTTGGCTGTTCATAGGCCAAGACGAGACTGAGCCCCCGAAATGCCTTTTTGTCTTTAACTCTGAGGAAAATCTTTTTCTAATTCAAATTACAAGGCAGTTTTTATGTTACCTTAAACTTCGTTTCTTGTTTTCTGCTGAGACAGCACATCATGTGCTTGGAGTCCAGCAGCCTGAGCCATCGAGTGGAGTGGTCGGGCGTCCCTCGTCCCCACAGGCACCCAGGCGCTGTCCCTGGGGGGTGACCGGCCCTCCGCGGTGTCTGAGACCTGCCTGGTGGGGTGCCACCGGCCCTGCAGTGAAATTGCTTCTTCTCTTCCAGTCACCGTGACCCCCTCAGGCCAGATCACTACCTCCGGCGCGCTGACCTTTGACCGGGCGTCCACTGTGGAGGCCACCGCCGTCATCTCGGAGAGCCCAGCACAGGGCGACGTCTTTGCCGGAGCCACAGGCAAGTTGTCTTGGCGCCTGCATGCTGCGGGTCCGCCCACAGAGTTGGGGTTTGTGGGCAGCCTGGCCCCTCCAGTGGGGGCCTTTCATTGGCCCGGAGTGGTGAGCGGGGCGAGAGGGGACTGGATATGGAAGCACGGGGCGCAGACGTCTCCTGTGTCCCTGTGTGCCCCTGTGGCCTTGTTAGGGGAGGGAAAGGGAGCAGGTGGAGCTGACCGGCACTGTGTGCGCTCCGCCCGGTGTTTCAGCCTGGAGCGCCCCTGCTGGCTGGCGCAGCTGCAGGGTCTTGAGCCGTGACACCTGCAGCCAGCAGCCGGTCACGGGCTGTCGTGTCCTCTTCTCCTGACAGTGCAAGAGGCGGGGGTGCAGCCCCCCTGCAGGGTCGGCCACCCGGAGCCGCACTACCCAGGGTACCAGGACAGCTGCCAGATCGCACCGTTCCCCGAGGCAGCGCTGCCAACCGCTCACCCCAAGATAGGTCAGTGTGGGCCAGCCCCCGCCCCGCGTCCGCTCACAACGGCTGCTTCTGGGGGGCCTTCCGGGCAAGGTGGGGTGTGCTGGGTTTTCAGATGGCAGCTGGCCGAGCCGCGCCGGGCCCTGCCGGTGTTGGGAGCCCTGGGCTTCCCTGTGCTGTGAGACTGCCCCCGTGGTGACCGGTGACCCGCTGAGCCCAAGGTTCTGCCGGGCTCTCACCAGACACCACGCTTTGGGCCCGCCTCCCGTGAGGCGGCCTGGGCCCTTGGTGCTGGGTGAGCGGGCCCGGCGGGGCGTGTGTCTGCCTTGCGCCCGCCTGGCACCGCACAGGGACGTCGCCCTGCCTGTGCGTTTTGAGTTTGACTTGTCACTAGCCACATGTTTTGGATACGTTTCTTGTCAGTTCACTGTTTTAAAGGGAGCATTGTAGTCCCAGCTGGTGGACGTTTGTGTTTTTCACATTTTTCATAAACACGGATGAGGCTACAAGATAGGAACTTGTCCTTGAGCGTGTGAAGCGTTGCCTTCCCACTCTCGTCTGCTTGCTTCCTTATTCTCTCCTTTGCTTTAAAACTTCCTCCGTCCTCGAAGCTCACCTCAGTTCTACCTCCTTCCCCGCACCTGGACGGGGCCCCTCAGCCAGGCCACGGCCCTGGGAACCCTGCTGCGGCCAGAGCCCAGCCCCTAGAAGGAGGGTCATCGCGCTGTGGTCAGCCTGTGCTCTGAGCGGGGCTTCTTGCATCGGCCAGTCTCGTCCCACGGCTGCTTTCTGGCTCATCTCACGTCAGCGTGGACTCGTGGGTCCCTGTCTTACTCAGGGTGTTGGAACTTGCTGTGATGATCTGTATGCAGCGGCCCCAGATTTGGCCAGCGGGAGTCCTGAGCTGCCCTGTCACGCTGGCCTCTCCTTAGTGTCCGGCCCAGCGAGGGTTGGTGGTGTCCCATTCCTCCCAGATCCTGACCCTGTCAGTGGGGAATGGGGTTCACGGCTGAGTCTGGCCCTGGCCACAGTGGGTCTGTGCGTCCTGTGTGGCCCACGTCTGGTGGCCTTGCGCTGGTAGCCTGAAGCCGGCCTAGGCTGAGCATTTACACCAGGGAATCGGCAGACGCGATCGGATTCTCTCCTGGAGGCTGAATGTTAGACATCCGACAGCACAGCCCTGGGTGCGCTCGGGCCACAGGGCGTTTCTGCCTCCAGGCCCCTCCAGGGACGGAGGTGGGCACTGTGCGCACACCTCCGCATGGGGGTCCCCGTCCTGCCCCTTCTGGGTCCCCTCTGCGTCTTCTTGACTTCCTTCTCCGTCTTCTCCGGCCTCCCAGCATCCCTCATCCATCCCCCGTGACTTCAGGCATCCGGAAGGCTTTCTGCTTGAGCAGAAATGAAACCAGGAGATTTCACTCTGTCTGGTTCATGATTATGCGATTTAACCAGGACCCCTAGCCGGCCCTGCTCTCTCGCTGGCTCTGCGAGTCTGCGGTCACCCTGTATAGGGCAGGACTTGTCGCGGCCTCCCCACCGCCCTGCTCTCCCACATTTGATGGGCACCTGGGAGCCAGGAAACCTGTTAACTTCCTGCTTTACTTTGCTTCCAAACGTTCTAGTGTTGACCTCCCTGCCGGCCCTGGCGGTGCCACCCTCCACCCCCACCAAAGCCGTCTCTCCCACGGTGGTCGGCGGGCTGGAGATGTCAGAGCAGCGGAGCTGGCTGTACCTGGAGGAGATGGTCAATTCCTTGCTCAACACGGCGCAGCAGCTGAAGACGCTATTTGAACAAGCCAAGCAGGCCAGCTCCTACCGAGAGGCCGCCGTGGCCCAGGCCCGCGTTCAGGCTGACGCGGAGCGGAAAGAGGTACTGTGAGACCCGTGAGTCTGTGGCTGGCCGTGTCTGTGTGCAGCTCACGGAGCCCACCCCGCCTTTCTGGGGGAGAGGGTTCTGAGGGTCCTTTGCAGACGGGCTTCTCTGGGAGAAGAGGGATGGCTGTTACAGTTGCAAGATTGACTTGTTTCAGAAGGAGAAACCTGGGGGGTGGGGGTGGAGCTCGGGGGTGGAGCACGCACTGGGTGTGCACGAGGTCCTGGCTTCAATCCCTAGTGCCTCCATTAAGGGGAAAAAAATAAGAAGAAAAAGAAATTATTAAAAAAAAAAAAACTTACGTGTTCCAGCCCTTGTTTTCCAACGTTCACCTAGACTTTCAGGTTTTCATCCCCCAGTGGAAACGGGTCTTTATTAAGATTGGAGAAACATCCTCTGGGGCATGCTTGGGCAGCTGCGGGGCAGATGGGCGTCTTCCTGTTGCCAGCGCCCTGCAGTAGCCCTCTCTGCCCCCATCTTGCTGCCCTGTGGACACTGTCTCCTTGGCCCTGAGTCTTCCGCTTCCTGCTCCTGACAGGGTCTTCTTCCTGCAGCCCAGGGTCACTCAGCCCCGTCTGAAGCACAGTCTTAGGTCCTGCAGGCTGCAGTCTGCCAGGTGCCCCAGGGCGTGGGTGGGGAGTTTCAGGCCTGGGGCGAGAGGAGGGGTCAGGGCTGTCTGCTGGGCTCAGAGACGTCGCCGGGGGAGGCTGGGAGCCCGGGGACGGATGCTGTGTGTTTTCACAGTCTCCTTACTCAGTTACAGTAACTGTGGACTTGGTTTGTAAATAAGTCAAATTGACTTTTTCCAGCAAATCCACATAAGAAAAATTTGTATTTATTCCTACTTTGTATAGACCAGGAGAAAGGAGAGTTTTCAGGTTCTTGATTTTCTAAATGAGTTCTTAACATGCAATTAATTTGTTTTCAAGGAAGAAAAATGTTGCTTCTTGTCCTGTAGAAAGAAGCGATTTAAAAATACGTTTTGAAAAAGTGTGATTCCCAACCAGTGCGTCCTCAGTGCTGAGTTTTACAGCAAAGGGAAAAGCACAGGGCAAACAAGAAGCAGAAAGTCTGAGGTCTCTTTACCCAAGGATGGTAACTATTAATGTTTTCAAATACTCGCGGATTTTCTAGACTCCTTCCCGGTTTCTGCTTTAATCCTGTTTGGGTGGGAGCGTGCGTTTCAGTTACCTCCAGGTTACTGAGACGCAGTCTGTGCTCCTTCCCGGGCGCTGGGGAGGGATGCTGTCCTGTGATGCCACTGTTGGCGAGGTGGGAGCCGCCTCCTTCTCTTGCGTGCAGGAGGCCTGCCTTCCGCGTTCCTGGCGTGGCGTTCCCTCTGCTGCTCCCGAGGTGCCCCCTCACCTTCCCTGCGCAGGCGGGTGTCGGTCCAGCACCTTGAAGGGGCCCTTCCCACGCGAAGGCAGCCGTCGCCCACACTCTCCTCCCGCCGGCTGCGCTCCCAGGTCTTTGTCTTTGGGGTCAGTGGAGTGGCTGGTGTGGTTTTCTTTCTGTTGAAGCTTCTGGGGTCTCTGATGATTTCGGGCCGTGGGCTTCACGTCAGTCAGGTGCGGTGAGTCAGGCAGGCTTGGCAATGACTGTGGAGAAGATATCCCTGGGAGATAGGAGGCACCTGGGGGGTCCAGCGTTGAGGGAGCAGGGCCACATCGGGGGCAGGGAGAGCAGGATGAGGGTGGCTGGTGGGCCCCGGGACACCCTGGTTGTCGGGCCCTGACCTGCGGTGATGGGGTTGTGGCAGGGGCTCTGGGCGGTCACCCAGGAGGGCTCCCTCCAGCGTCAGGGGTGCCTCGGGCATCCCACAGGGCCTAGAGGGACGCGGTTAACAACAGGGGAGCTTCTGTGGTCCTGAGGTTGGCTTTCACACAGCTGGGGAGTTTTCCATCATTGTGTTTGTGAATGTTCTTAATGCTCGTTTCTCTGCCCGCTCCTTCCGTCACGGCAACCACGTGTGTGGGGCTTGGCTGGGTTTTTTGGATCATGAGACTCCGGCCTATTTTGTTTTCAGGTCGGCGAGTTTCTGCCACCCCAGCTCCAGGCTCATGGCGGCCGCTGCTGTTCCGTCCCCCTGGGGCCCACCCGGAGATTCCTCATGTCGGTCGCTGTGCTTCCTGGTTTAGAATTTCTCTCTGGTTCTCGCAACATCCTAAGTCTAGCCAGGAGCTGGAAGCCGGAGAGCAGACAGGATCAAGGAACAGCTGCAGGGCACGGGGAAACCCTGGGCACCTCAGTCTGGACCGTCCCCGGGAGGAGCACAGGGAAAGGTTCCTGCTCCAAGGCTGGTGTGGGACCTTGTTCTCAGGATGTCAGAGACGTTTGCTGGTTTGGCCAGACCAGAGCAGGTCTGGAGTTTCCAGGTAAACAAAAGGCAGCCGTCTTGGTGTAGCTAGGGGGCAGGTTGTCAGGAGCTGGTCACCCACAGCCTGGTTTGGGAGGTGAGCCGGGCAGGATGCCCTCGGAACACAGGGGCTCTGGCTTCTGTGCCGAAAGGGCTGTGGAAAGGTTGTGGCCAGACTAAGGCTGCGGGTTTGCAGAGGGACAGTGACCCGGGTTGTGGGCAGTTGTCCCGGAGTGTCCTGCGCCCACAGGGCCCGGCCTCCGCTGCAGACGCGCTGGAGAGGAGCGGTGTCTGAGGGGCCTGGTCCCGGGGACACCATCAGGGGCCCCAGTCACCGGGAGGCTGTGACGTGGAACCTGCAGGCTTCTTTCCTGTAGTTTGCGTTACTCCACTCGCACCCCCAGCGGGCCACTCGGCAGGGTGCCCTTTGCCTCTGGCCACTGACCATCCTCGTGACAGTGCCCCTAACCCCTCAGCCAGCTTGTCACTGTCAGCTCCGGATGCCCAGTTCTGCTTTCGCTCTCCTGTCACCTCTGGGTGTTCGTGGGCCTTTTCTGTTTCTCCGGGCAGGGGCTCTGAGTTCCGTGGGGTCCTGGGAAGTGCTGGGCGGGTTCTCAGAGGTGGTTGAGCCCCTGGCTGGTCTCCAGCACATCGTTAGGGCAGGCAGTGTCTGCGTTGGGGCGGGTGGGGCTGACTAGGTTTTACCAAGCAGCCCAGGAGTTTGCCGCTCATTGAGTCCACCGGGTGGGACAGCGGGGCCCCCACCTCGGCCTGTGTTCCTGCTGGAGGTTCTTTCCTGGGTGCCGGCTCCTGCGCAGGCTGTGTCCTTCTCCCCTTGGCTTCCAGACACTCTGCCCCAGCAGCCCAGGTGACCGCAGCCTCTGGCTGGAGCTGTGTCTGCACACACCTCGTGGGCCGGGGAGGCCCTGAAGGAAAGGCTGCCCACGCCTGCCTTGGCCTTTCCCCCTTCCTCAGGGCTCAATCCCCCACCCCCATTCCTGCTGCTTTAGTTGCCGTCAAGCCCTCGCGTCTCCGGGTCCGTGGTGTGTCTGCGAGGGGTTCTGCCCTGCACAAGCCGCTGTGTGTCACTGGGCGGCAGCCGAGTTCATCCCCTGTTTTGATGGCTGCATGGCACGTGTGTGTGAAACAAAGGTAGTCTTGGGCCTGTCTGAAACCAATTTTTTTTTTAACGGAAGGACTGGGGATTGAACCCAGGACTTTGCGTGCTAAGCACACAGTGTACCACTGCGCTGAGCTGCGCCCTCCCTCGTGAAGCTGATTTTTTAATAATTGAACTTCTACGCACTTCATGTTCCTAAGTATCTTACCTGTCCTGCTTTTAAAGTGCTTAGTCACATGTGCTCTTGCTGTTACGACCGTCCTGATTGTCTTTGTGTTTCCACGCATTGCTGATCGTATGCTCTAGAAAAACCCCCAGTGTGCAAAATGAAAGGGCTTTTTTTCTTCATTGAAATATAGTTACATGTACAAAACTCACCTTTTCCAGTAGTTCCCACCGTCTTCGCAAACGTGTACAACTGTCACCACCACCTAATCCAAGATGAGCTCATTTCCCCCAGAGAAACCCGGGCCCACCTGCTGTCTCCACGGGTTCGCCTGTTCTGGGCGTTTCTTGGAAATGGACTCACACAACACGTGGCCTTTTGTGAAAGCCGACTTCTTTCACTGAGCAGAATGTTTTCAGGGAACGTGCGCGATGCAGAATGTGTCAGAATTCCGTCCCTTTTTACAGCTAAGTCACACTCGGCACGCCACATCCTGCTCTTTGCGGCAGCGGCTGGGCACGCAGGAGGGGCCTGCTGGGTCCGCAGCAGCTCCAGTTTAACTCTCTGGGGAGCCGCAGCCCCGTTACACCCGCGGCCTGGGGGCCATGTCCGGTCCCCCTACGTCCTCACCAGCACCGCAGACCCCAGCCTTCGTGCTTGGAGCCATCGCTGCGTCCTGGCCAGGGCTAGGCACGCTCTCCCTCAACTGACGCTGCTGGGATCGCGCGTTTGGGGAAACGCTCTGCCCCCCGCCCCCCGCCCACCTCGGGCCGCTTGGCCTCCTGGCTGCCTGGAGCTTCTGGGCCTCTCCCTCCTGGGAGACCGGGTGGAAGGCCGGATGGGTGCTCTGGGTCCGGGTGGCGCCGACCGCACAGAAATCTGACTTCACCCCAGCAAGGAAGTGAAAGAGGGAAGTATTTTTAACTTTCAGTTTTACATTTTTCATTAACTTTTGTGGACGTTTCTTTCACAGAATAAGGTTACAAGTGAGTGAGACACACTTCCTCCTGTCTGTGAAAATTCTCAGGTGACAGATGGAGAGAGGAGGAGAAAGCGCTGACGGGCGCCCAGGGGTCTCGCCCTCACCTTGCTGCCCCCGCGGTCACGGTCGGGCACGGAGCCCCCGCGTGCCTTGATTTTCCCGTGGGAATAGTTCATGGTCACTGTCAGGTTTGGCCCAAGTCTGGTCCAGAGGTTGAGCTCCTGTTGTGCAGAACCCTGGTCCCAGCAGGACATGCTGTGTGTTGCCTCAGCCGGGGCCTCTGATGCGGCTGCATTGGTGCGGCGCCCCCACCTGCCAAAGGCTGGGCTTTGCGTTATGTTTTGTTTCTGATTTTATGTGTTTCTGAGAAGGAGATGCGACACGTGATCCCTTTGCCCTCAGAGTCCCTGCTGGGGGAGAGCGCTGAGCCTGTCAGGGAGAGCCTCCTGGGCTCTGAACGCTGCTGGCGCTCTTACAAGCGTGTCTGTCCCTTCTCTGGAGCGGTCAGTGACGGGTCACTGGCCCGTGACTTTCCTGGACGCTGGGCACGTAGCCCAGAGGGAGCCAGGTGTCCGTGCTGGTGTCGGGGGCTCCGCGGGCAACGAGGTTCCACTGCGAACCTTCAGATGTGGGTTAACCATGTTCAGCACTGAGTGTGTTTCAGATTTTAAGGGGGTGACAGGTCTGATCTCAGTGGCCCTGTGGTGACACATCACCTGGATGCTGGGTTCTCGGCAAACGGACTCTTGAGCTGGACTGTGGTTCTTTGGAGAGTCCGTTCTCTGGTGTCTCATGGGGGCTCTGGGTGCTGCTCAAGGGAGGGGTCACGAGGGAGGGGACCCGAGTCATGTCCCTGAAGCATGGCGGTTGTGGGGTCGGGGGGGGGGATTTGGCCATGGGCTGTGGAGGGTGCTGGGGGCGCTCCACAGGGGTCGCCAGTGTGAGGGGCGCTCCCCCCTGGGGTGTTTGAGTGGGAGGGACAGCCGTGAGGGCTGTCCAAGAGGCAGAAGCCTCTTCCTCGGTGGGGCCGACGGGGGGGCCCCACGGGTGAGGCTGCAGGAGTTCGAGGAGGTGGGGTACGCCCTGCCCCCCACCCCCGTGTCAGGATGCAGGTGCTCACAGCCAGGGCTGCCTGCTTTGACATTTTATTTGGAATTTCTTAAAAAATCAAGTTCTAGGCCAGGTGAAACTAAGGAGATTTTGCCAGTTTGACCAATGGGGCATTTTCATTGTGTGTGTAATTAGCTCAGCAGAGATTAAACCGGGCAGGCAGCCACATGCCCTTCCCTCAAGGGCAAGGTGTCCAGAGAGCCAGCCACTTGGCTGCGGGGCTCTGCGAGTGGGGCTGGGGGAGGGGCGCTGGGGCTGGCCCTGCGGCCCCCTCAGCCCCTCTCAGGCTCCAGCCAGCTTCTTAACTCCCTTTCCCTGAGGCGAGTGTGGCTCTGACGTGCAGGAAGGCTGGAGTCCGCAGGCACCGTTCTCAGCCCTGGAGGCTGCCGTTGGGACCGGGGCACTGGCAGGTCAGTCCTGCATGCAGATGTGCCTCCCGGCCCAGCCCCACCGTGGGGGCGGGGGCGCTTTCTGGTTTCTCTCTTGTAAGCCACCCCCGCAGTGGGCTCATCTCCCCCCAGGCCCCCAGGTCCCCAGGGCTCAGCAGGCATGGGGTGGGGGCAGGTCAGAGGCTGCCCTCCATGAAGTGACTTCCCTTCCACACTTGGTCATGAGCTCGTCCGCCCTGGGTGGGGTTCTCTTCCTAGGCAGGGGCGATCTAGGTGTGTGTCTGGAATTCTGCATGGGGGGGACAGTACAGCTCAGTGGTCGAGTGTGTGCTTAGCGTGCACGAGGTCCTGGGTTCCATCCCCAGTACCTCCATTAAAAATTTCTTTTCAAAAGACAGACGTGTGACTATTTCAGACTTGGGCTGATACCTGGACACGACCACGGGTTTTGCTCACGTCGTTGTGTCTTTGGTGGCTGGGAGCTCCCTCGCTTGCTCCCCCTTCAGTGCCCCAGCCCTGGACTCGACCGTTTCTCCAAGGAGCCTGGTTCCTTTCCTGGAGGATGGTCTTAGGAACGAGGACCTCGGCCCTCTTGGCCGACAGCGGGGAGATGTGCGGGTCCTGACGGGTGTGGGCAGACACAGCTGAGGGTTTCTGTACTGTCTCCCTCTGAACATAACTGACGGAGGTCATGCTGATGTGTCTGACTCAAACCCTGGGCTCCTGGTTACTTCTGGTGAAGAAATCATTTTCCCAAGGGGATGTGCTGGGAAGGCCCAAAGGGTTGAAAGTACTTACTACACGAGGGCCCATGAGGTCTGTCCATGACGCAGGCCTTTGGTTCATTTCAGGGGTACTCACTGAGCACGAGCTGTCCCCAGATCCAAGCTGGGGGCCAGGGGAGCACGAGCTCTGGGGGGTGGGGGATGGGAGGGGCCCTGAGGACGGAGGAGGGGGCCCTCGAGCTGCACGGGCAGGGCCAGGGTCCCGGGGCCTCTCACCCAGCCCCAGCCCTGCCCCACCCACGGCGCAGGTGGGATCTGTGAACCCTTTGCTCTCCCAGGAGGACTTTCTCTGTGTGGTTACAGACTTTGTTTCCTTCTTCAAGTACTTCATCGTCTAAGGGAGAGGTGGGGGGTGAGCTCAGTTCGCACCTCAGGCCCCATCCTAAGGCTCGTTCTCTGGAAGGAAGCGAGTGCACATGGGGGGCTGTGTGAGCAGACAGACAGCATTGGGCAATCCTGTGGAAGAAGGAAGCTGAAGTTCCGAACAGAAACCAGGAAGCAGTGCGCTGTTTTGCGCATCCAAGTGGAATAGCGGTGGGGGGCCACACGCAGGCCTGTCTGACTCATCGGTGCGTGGGTCACACGCTCCCCAGTGACGGGGGCCCATGCTGGTGTCTGCCTGCACACCCCATCCTTGGTGTCTTCGGTAGGCATCCCCGAGGTCCTGGGCGGGTGTGCTGACTTGCTGTCCTGGCTGGTCCAAGTGGGGCCGCGTGGACGGGCTCGGGGTGGCGGCCGGGGTGCAGGCTGTGGAGCCGCCTGGCCAGTCTGGTTCCAGGGCCAGGACATGCTACTGATGCCTGACAATCCATTCTTCCTAAGTTTGGTTTGTACACTTTCCTGGCAGAAGTGAAATTCCTCGGCATTTGGAGAAGGGTGTGCGCTGCTGTGACGCAGGGCCCGTGTCCCTCCCGTGAGCACAGACCCTGCATAGGACCAGGGAGCTGATTCCAGAGGTCGCAGGAATGTGCATCTGGGCGTGAGGGCAGGGACACGTGTCAGAGGCCTCCGGGGCTCCTTGGTCCCTTGGCGCTGCAGGGACCGTGGGCAGAGGCGTCCCCACGGCACTGACGGCCCCGTGTCCTCTTGCAGCAGTCCTGTGTCAACTGCGGCCGGGAGGCCATGAGCGAGTGCACCGGCTGCCACAAGGTCAACTACTGCTCCACCTTCTGCCAGAGGAAGGTAGGCCCCCGCGACCCTCCTCCCCCGCTCCACCCCTTCGAACGGCGCGGCATCCGCTGTGGCCTCAGGTCCAGGCCAAGCCCGGCGGAGCCCCACGGGGCGGGTGCCGTGGCCGGGCAAGGCCCAGAGCCTGCTGCCCAGGGCCTGCTGCCCAGGGCTTTGACCTCGTCCCAGCCCCTGCGTCTGGGACACCTCGTCGTGGTCCTGGCAGCGGGCAGGATTGCACTTGTCCGTCTTAGTCTCTGCTGTTCGCCCTTTGATTCTGAGAGTTCAGGATGCTTTCTAGTGCAGCGGCCACCAGCTCCAGTTAGACCTTCCCTCAGCCTCGCTCGGAGCGAGGGCCGAGTGGTGGGCTGTAGCCCCAGGGTTTATGCTGTCTCCTTTGTGCCGGTTTGAAACTGTGCACAGTGAACAAAGGTACCACTAGGGTACCGAGCCGTCACACGTCCCGTCACCGGTGTCGGCACTGGCACTGCCTCTGCGCCTGCGGGAAAGCTGGTCCCCCACTGGGGCGCCATCTCAGCCCCCCGTTCTCAGCGGGGTCCCGGGCAGGACAGGGTGTCGGGGACCGGGCACATTTCACCCCAACTCTGTGGGGGCCGCCAGGGGAGGAAGCGTGTCCTTACTTCCTGCGGGACCCGCCCTGGGGGGGATGGCGAGAGCTCTCAGGGGCGTCTGTGGGGCAAGGCCTGCCTCCCAGCTTTGCCTGTGAGCCCTGGCCTGTGTCCGGGGACCAGAGGCTTGGAGATGGAACCATGGGTCTGCTTCGCCTGAGGGCTTGTCGACGTGGGTGGCTGTGCCACTGCACTTAGGGGCCCCGGGCGGTGGGAGCCGGGGAGGCTCTGTGCTGCCTGGTGATCTGGGAGGGCGGTGGGGTTGTGAACTGTCCCTGAGTTTGAACTGTCACAGGAAGATTCACGGGTTTGTTTCCTGGTGGAATCGTCTCCGCCAGGTGCGTTTTGTCTGAGCGTAGCCCACAGTCTCTGGGTCTCTTGTCGTGAGTTGGGAGAAGAAGGTTCTGTTTCTTCCTTTGGTTATGTTAGGTTTGTCCTCCTTTGACTGCTGCCCCAATAAAGACATAGACTCTGCTTTTATTTACAAAAATCGATGTGCAGTGAATTTCAAAAACCATACTTTTCATGTGGGATCCAACAAGAATGGTACTTAGGACCTGAGGGGACTTCAGCCTCCAGATACTGGTAGTAAATGGTGACACTGACTTCACATTTCGCAGCCTGCCCGCCACGCCGCCTCCGTGATTCCCTCTGCTCTGGAAAGACTTGGAAGTAGTTCACATCACTTATCTTTTCACAAGTTGGACAAGGGCCATGAATTGTTTTGGTTTTTGACCTGCAGACTTTATTTCCTTTCCAAACCCCACAGGAGGGGTGTGTGTGTGTGTGTGTGTGTGTTTACATCTTTGCTGAGGCAAAATCTACATACCATAAAACCCACTAAATATAAGGTGCAATCAGTGATTCTTAGTAAGTTTGCAGTTGTGCAGACATTGCAGTCCAGTGTTAGAATATTCCCTCCCTCCAGCAGAGCCCCCGGGCCCACACTCCCAGCCATTGGCAGCCACGAAAATGCTTTCTGTGTCCACTTGCCTTTTCTGGATGTTTCATGTAACAGGAGCCATGGAACATGTGGTCCCCTGCATCTGGCTTCCTCTGTCAGTGTTTCTCCAGGGTTCGTCCGTATGGAGCCTGGGCACAGCTGAGAACTCACGGTGTGGACGGGCCTTGTCCTCCCGTTCACAGCTGGTGGACATCTGAGCGGTCTCTGCCGTAGGACTGTTGGGAACATTCACGGACGAGTTCTGGGGTGGATATAGGTTTTTGTTTGTCTTGGCTGGACACCTAGCGGTGGATTTCACTTTCTTAAGGACCCCCTTCCCCGCAGTGAAGATGGGAGGGTCCGTGCGCCCCCGTCCACTGCACCTGCCCGTCTCTGGCCAGAGCTCTCAGGTGGGTGTGGCACTATGGCACAGTGAGTTTGGCTGCATTTGCCTGGTGACCAGCCGTGCTGAGCATGGTTCGCGTGCTTATTGGCAGCTGAATATCTTTTAGGGGAAGCGTCGGTTCAAATCTTCTGCCCGTTTTTGGATTGGATTGCTTCTCTCCTTGTCAAGTACGGAGAATTGTGTGTGTATTCTGGATGTAAGTGCTTTATCAGAATGTGATTTGCAAGTAATTTCTCCCACTCTGTGACTTGTCTGTTTCTTAATAGTGTCACTGGCAGGGCAAAAGTTGTTTTAATTTCGATGGAGTCTAGTTTATAAAGAAAAAGGCTTTAACTTAGATCTCACTGCTGGTGTCCGACCTCAGGCCCTTTGCCTGACTCAGGGCTGGGGGAGGCGCCTGCTCGCTGCTGGAACATGTGTCATTTGCGCTCTCATTTTTACGGGTAATACTGGGTTGACTTTTATGTGCGGTGTGAAACACTGTGAACTTGAGACTTGCGTGTGTGAAATTTTACACACTGTATGGATTTACATAGTCTGTTTCCAGACAATTTTCAAATTAAAAATTTATTTCTGTAGCACTCAGGCGTCCCTCGTGTTGCCGAGCTTCCCGGGCATTGGTGTTTTCACAGACTGAAGGCCTGTGCCAGCCCTGTGCCATCAGGTGGTGGTCAGCATTTTTAGCAAGGGGCTGTTTTTGAATGAAGGTCTGTACAGTGATTTTTTAGACCCACGCTGTTGCACACCTGACAGACTTCAGTGTCGTGTGAACACACCTTTTATCAGCCCTGGGAAACCCAAAAACTCACGTGACTTGTTTTATTACAATGTTCACTTTATTCTGGAACTGAACCCATGGTCTCTCCCAGGTATGCCCGTCATGATCTCAAATTTTACTTTATTATAAAAGTAAGGCACACTTACTATAGAAAACTTAAAAAACACAGAACAGCACAAAGGTACCCAGGAAATCGCCCTGTCAGCATTTGGATGCACTGTTTCCGTTCTTCTGTGTGTGTGTGTCTTGTCATTTTTTGTCAAACCCTAACCTCACCATCGGGCCTCCAGAGCCCTGGTCCTGGAGCTCCGCTCCAATTCCCACCTGTGAACAGGCAACAGCAGCTCCTGCCCTGACAGGGGTGGGGGGCGTCCTCCCCAAGCTTCCTGGGGCCACAGCCGCCCGCCCCTCTGTGGACACCTGGCGGCTCCAGCTTCGAGGCAGACAGCCACCTCGGCCACCAGCATCTCTGCAGGTGTGGTGACTGTGTTTCGGTCCCTGAGAGGGAATGGCAGGGTCAGAGCGTGGCCATGTTTCAGGGCTCATCCTGGTTGTTGCCTCTTGGGCTGGTCCCTTAAACACGAGGGAGGCGTGGGAGGCACTGGGCTCGGAGTCCAGCCACGGGGGCTTGGGCGCACCTGCGTGGGGGCCCCGCTCAGGCCCTGCCCTGGAGGTAGCAGCTCCTGTGACCCGGGGTCTGTCCTTCCTTTCAGGACTGGAAGGACCACCAGCACATGTGTGGTCAGTCGGCTGCTGTCACTGTCCAGGGGGACGAGGTCCACGTCGCCGAGGGTGTGATGGAGAAGGTTACGGTGTAAGGGCTGCAGGCCTGGCACGGGAAGGACCCCAGGATGGCAGGGATGCTGAGAAGGAGGAGAAGAAACTTGCTGGCCAAGTTGATAGCGAACACTGAGTGACCGGCGCCCTTGGAAGTGGACGCCTGCTGCCAGCCCCGAGGAAGGGCGGAGCGCGGCCTCTCCGGTGCGGCCGGTGGACGCCGCTCACGGTGCTGTTTTTATCCCCTGGATCATGAGCATCTGGTCTTCCCTACGGTGTGTGGTGTCCTGTAACACGCGTGTACATATGTGTCTGTCAATAAAGTTGATGCCCCGCGCCCACCCCTGATGCCGGGTGGGGGGCTCGCTTTCACTGGCCTGATTGCGCAGCTCGGACGCCGGACTCGGAACGTGCGTTGCCCACTGGGTCAGGCAAGGCCGGCCTGCAGCCCTCCATCCATCCAGGAGCTGGGAGGCGGGGCACTGCCCCTACACCAGGATCCCTCAGGCCTGGAGCCGCCAGCCGGGACAGCCGAGCCCCCGTGCAGTCTCTGGGTGACGCGGTGTCTGGACCTGCGGCCTCCCTGGCAGGGCTGGAGTGTAACCCGGAAGAGGTGCCTCCTCCCCTCTGCGCCTGAGACCCCGGCCCCTCCCAGCTGCGCAGGCCATCCCGGGAACCCAAGTCTCCAGGAGAGCCCTAGGCCTGCATCACTTGATCTGTGCCCGGAGGGCGTCGGGGGAGAAGGCGGAGGCTCGGTGCAGCGGAAGGATCCCTCGAGGGCAGCCTGACGCAGCCCAGCTGTTCAGACTAATTCACAGACTTGAACTGACTGACGCCACCTCTGCAGCACTGTCTGCCACGTTGACACCACTACCGAGTGGAAAGATTCTCTCTCTCTGCTTCCAGAAGGTTCTTCTGAGTCCACAGCCCGTGGACACTTGCCTCTGGGGACATTGGCTCCCCAGTAAGCTGAGGGGGTGGCTGAAGACCCGGCAGGAAGTGGGTGTGAGCGCAGGAGCCCATCTCCCCAGGCCGAGCCTGGCTCTCCAGGAGCCCCCATGCCTCGTTCCAGGCGGCCTCTGTGGATGAAGCGGGTTTACTTGGGTTTCATTCATGTAACAAGTGCTTGTGACGCCCCCGTGCTGGTTTCCTCTTCCTGCCTTTCCAGCCTGCAGGGGCCCAGCCCTGCAGGGTGTGGGGGGATGGTCTGCAGAGCAGAGGGGGCGGGAAGGTGAGGACGCGGGGAGCGGGGCCGTGGCAGCCTCGGCAGAGGGGTTGGTGAAGGGCTTTGTCCCGAGAAGGGCCCCCCAAACCTGGAAATGCCAGAGCGGCGACTTGGCGGACGCGTGGCCTACGGGGAGACATCCTGGTCCCATCCCGCGGCAGCTCTGGGCAGCAGCCTCCCTGGGACCAGGCTCTGCAGGGAAGCTGTTGGCGGGGCATGGTTCCTGGGACCATGGGGCCGCTTCCTCCTCACATTTTCTTTAAAATAGAACCTTGGGGGGCGGGCCGCACATTTTGGGCCTGGTTTTCCAAAGTATATCATTTTGGAGCTTGTGAAGCTGTCTCCACGTCACCCTGGACATCAGGTGGCTCCTGGAAATCGCTGTCCGGGCGCCAAGGGTGCATCAGCATCATCGCAGTTCCGCGTCTCCTGCCAGAAGCAGCAGGAGGGGCAGAGCGGGCCGGCTCTGTCAGCCGGTGGGAGTGCAGGTCCTCTGAGCTGAGGCTCCCGGAGCTGCAGGCTGGGGTGACCCTCAGAACAGTGGGTCTGTTCCAGTGTGTAGGGACAGTCTGGGGCCTACTGGGGCCTCCAGGTCAGCCAGGCTCCGTGGATCTGCACCTGTCCCCCATGTCCACCTGTCCCCCTCTTGGGGGTCACAGGAGTCTTCCCACTAGGTGGCCGGGACACTGCGGGACCATGAGCAGGTCCCAGCCCATCCTCAGCTCTGCTCCTGAGATGAGGTGCACCCCCTAGCCCAGCCCTCTTAGCAGCTCCCCTGGCATACAAGAGATAGGAGGAGCATGTGGACCCCCGGGTGGGGTGGGCAGAGCAGCAGGTCCCCATGGCCAGCTGGCAAGTATGTGCTGCTTGAGACCCTCTTGGAGGCAGCAGAAGCCAGCTCTGACCACCGGAAGTGACCACAGAAGGCCCTCAGGCTCATGTGGCATGAGCAACGGAAATGGACAGCAGGGGCCACAGTCAGAGCCCCTTTCTCCAGCCCTGACCCTGCTGTCAGCCCAGTGGCCGCCTCCCTGGTCTGTACTTCAGGTCTGAGGTTCCCGGAGGGACCAAAGCCCAGCTCCGGGGCAGGCGTCTGGCCCAGGGGAGGTCATGCCACCTGGGCCCCTCCTGGGGGGACCCAGGTGTCCGCTGCAGCAGTCCTGCTTCACAGGCCAGAAGGTGCTGGAAGCTGAAGTGGCGACCAGAGCTGGGGTCCTGCCAGGTTCCCCCCACTCCCACCTTGTGTCAGACGCTGGGGGGCACAAGGACACGGCACCCCTCATCAGCATCAGCCCCCAGTTCTTAGTTCCCTGAGGACAAGCCTCTCCCAGGGACAGGCTGGTCCTGGGGGGTGGTCAGGAGAGGCTTCTCGGAGGAGGCAGCAGCTGAGACCCTGAGCAGGAGAGGGTCATCACCCAGAGATGGGGAGGGGTGGCCCCTCCAGAAATATTTTAACACGGTGAGGCCCCATGCCATGCACCTCACAGCCCATTTCTCATGTTTAGAGGGAACTTAGCACCTGGCAGTGACTGTCTTGGTCACAGGCAGTGTCCTGGACAGGAATGCTCAGCCACAGCCCTGGGGCGCAGCGGCTTCGCATCTCCCGTGCTTCTTGCGCCCCCGGCGGGCTGGTTTGTTTCTGGTTGAAGGGGCCACACTGTGGGTGGGGGAGGGGCGGCGCCCCTGCTCTCACCCGAGCCCTCCTGGAGGGAGGCTGCCTCCATGAGACCACCCCGCACCCCAGGCCGCCTCCAGGCTTTGGGCCTCTAGGGTCAGGTCAGGAGCTGACAGTGAGCTGTATTCTGACCTTAAGGCAGCTGCCAAAGCAGTGGGCAGGGCCAGCTCAGCTGTGTCTTGCAGGGACAGTGGAGTGGGGCCACTGGGATGCGGGGAGGAGGCTGCTGGCTTGGGAACAGCCGTCAGGGTCGGGGTGGGCAGCAGCGGGCAGGATGTATAGGGGAGGGAGCTCGTAAGGGAAGGATATGAGCTGGGGACAGCCTTTCCAGGCAAGGGCTTCCCCTGTGCCCCAGACTTCTCCTTGGGCGGAGCCTCCCCACCCACCCCAGGGCCAGAGCCAGGACCTGGCTCTGTGGGGTCTGTTTTCTGGGCTTTCTGGGAAGGAAGGAAGGAAGGAAGGAGAGAGGGAGGGAGGAAGGGAGAGAGGGAGGGTTAACTGGCCATGGGGGGTGGTCAGTGCAGGCTTGGGCTCCACCAGGGGTAAAGGCTCCTCCTCCCTGCCTCACTGCCCCGCCCTGCTGCCAGAAGCCATCCCGGCTGGTGTTTGGGATCTGTTTAACTCCGCCTATAAAGCCCCAGGCAAGGCTGGGTCCTGGCAGGGGAACTGTGGCGGGTGGGCGTCTGCTCAGCAGCAGAGGCGCAGAGTCTTGCGAAAGACGTTGCGGAACTCGGCGTTGAAGATGGTGTAGATGACGGGATTGAGGGCGCTGTTGACGTAGCCCAGCCAGGTGACCGCGCTGACCAGCCGCGGGGACACGGCGCACGTAGGACATAGCGCCCGCGTGATGTGCACGACAAAGAAGGGCGTCCAACACACCAGGAAGGCCCCTGGGGGAGGGGTTGGGGGAGCCTTGAGCGAGTCCCAGTGCTGCTGGCCCTGGGCTCTGCCGTCTGCCCCTCCGCCCACAGCCCTGGGACCGGTACCCACCGACCACCACGGGCAGGACTCTCATAGCCTTGCGCTCCCGGCCCGTGATCTTGGCTCGTCTCCTGTAGGCCTGCGGCTGGGGCTCGGCCGGGGTGGAGCCAGGGGTGGGGATGGAGACAGGGGGCAGGATGGTGCCAGGGGGTGTGGTAACGCCAGGGACCTGGTTGGCGTCATTGGGGACCCGGATGGAATCAGAATCGGGGGCCGGGACACTGTCGGGGGGCTGGATGGACTCCGGGGGTGGGATGGAGTCGGTGGGTGGGATGGCATCGGGAGGGGGGATGGTGTCGGGGACTGGAATGGCGTCCGGGGGTGGGACGGCGTCAGAGGGTGCAGGGGCATCCTGGGTCGGCGGGCCGGGGCCGCTGGGCCGGCGGGGAGCACGGTCGTGCAGCTTGGCGCGGCGGGCCACCTCCCAGCGCCGGAGGCCGCGGAACGTGGCCCAGTAGAGCAGCAGCATGAGCGGGCAGGGCAGGAAGAAGGAGCACACGGATGAGTAGACCACGTAGTCGCGGTTCTCCAGGCGGCACACGGCGGGATCGCGGCCCTGCGCGTCGTTGAGGCCGCACAGCACGGGCGCCGCCACAGCCGCCGACAGCACCCACGTGGCACCGATGAGCAGCAGCTGGCGGCCCCCGTGGCTCTGGCGGTTGTAGTGCAGGGGCACCGCCACGGCCACGAACCTGCAGGGAGCACGGTGAAGGCGGGCGGATGGGGAGGCGGGGGATGGGCCAGTGGGTGGCGGCCTACCTGTCCACGCTGATGGCGCACAGGTTGAAGATGGAGGCAGTGCACAGCATGACGTCCATGGCCATGAGCGCGTCGCAGAGGCCGGGACTCAGCAACCACACGCCACCCTGGACCTGGGCCGCAGGTGGGGGCCCCCTCAGAGACAATAGATCGAGACCGCTGATGTCCCCCCAGCCACGCTGCCTGAGCTGTCTTTCTGAGCCCCACTGTTCTGGGGGAGAAGAACAGGGCTGAACATCCAGGGGTGAGGGGAAGGGGAGACAGCCAGAGGCATGCTACCCCCCACCAGATGGGCACCAAGAGGACTACCCTTCCTTTCTGTCAGAACTGAGAAAGGCCTTGGGGGCAGGGGGATCCTGGGGGCATAGCCACCTGAGGACTGTCGTCTCTGATGGTGTGGGGCTCAGGGTACTGTCCCCTTCCCTGTGCGGGTGGGGACCCTCCACCTGGAGCGGGAGCCCAGCACCCCTTCTCCCCTCAGCGGACAGCTAAGAGTCGCCTGTCTACTGAAACTGTCACTGCTCTGGGACTCTGGAGAAGTCATTTCACTTCTGTCCCCCCATCCGTAAAATAGGGGTGATGAATGCACCCACGTGTTTATCCTGAGGACAAATGACTTACGAGATATAAAGTCTGCCGTGTGGCACCTAGCACTCCCACCAAGGGCAAAGGAGCAGACAGCCACTCCCCTTCTAAATCCCCTCCTGCTGATTTGGGACGATTAGGAGCTTAAGAGCCGTCACTGTGACGTCTGTCTGTGGGGAGTGGCAGGTCATGCGTGTCCTTGTCCTGCTAGCCTCTGCCCCAGCCCTGCCCAGACTCACCGTGGCGACCATAGGAAAAAACTAGCCTCCCCTCCCCCACAGCCCAGGACACTGTGTCCCCAACTCAGCCCTAAGCAGCTTTTCTCTGCCCTGACTGCAGCACACAGGGCTGGCACCACGCAGGACCGTCCAGGGGCCCAACCTGACCTGGGGGTGGAGGCTCCTGGGCCCCACGCCTGCCCCTCTCCTCAGTCCCGCTGTCAGGCCCAGGTGTCCCCTCCTTCCACCTGTGCTCGCTCACTGCCCTGCAGCCGCCGGCAGCTGAGCATCCTTTCCTCTGTGGGACGAGCCTGCGTGAGTGAGGGTCTCCTCCTGTGAGGCTTGCTGGTGTGCATGTGTTTGGTCGTGCTTGGCTGTGACCTCGTGCAGTGATGTGTGTGTCTTTGTGCCCCAGGGGAGCCGGGATGGGGGTGAGCCTGAATCTGCTCGTCTGTCCAGCTGGCTCCCCTGAGGGAGTGGAGCCCAGCTGAGGAGGGTGGATGGATGGCTGGACTGCCAAAGTCATCTGTTTCTGGGGTCTCTGGCTTGAAGGACAGAAGCATCTCTTGCGTAGTGGACACCAAGACAGGGAGGGAGAAGAGGGGTCAGAAGAGGGAGGGCGGACAGACAGCAAAGTGGACAGACGGACAGCGAGATGGGAGAGGGGAGCGGGCTTCGGAGAGAACGGAGGCTCCGGTTGTCCTGAGACCAGGCGCAGTGCCCAGCTCAAGGTTCCTGAGAGGCCAAGCGTCAGGGTCGCGCCGGGTCCTCGGTGCGGACTGGGACAGGGGACAGGGAGCAGGTAAGGGGTGAGCGTGCGGTCGTGACGCGGGCTCACCTCGGAGTAGACGAAGAGAGGCAGCACGAGCAGGGCGAGTAGGAGGTCGGCGGCCGCCAGGCTCACGATGAAGTAGTTGGTGGGCGTCTGCAGGGCGCGCTCGGCCGCCACGCTCACGCACACGAGCGTGTTCCCCGCCAGCACCGCGCCGATGAGCAGCACGCCCCCCGCCAGCGCTGCCGCGGCCCCCGGGTTCTCCACGCCGCCGCCCGTGCCCGGCCCGCGCCCCGCGAGCAGCCCGGCCGCGTCCGCGTAGCTGCGGTTCCCCATGGCGCACCGCCCCGCGCGCCCCGGCGGGCGCTCAGCACTGCGGACAGTGCCCAGGTCGGGAACCCGGAGCCCCGCCCCTCGGGCACGCCCAGCCCGGCCTTAGTCCCGTCCGGCCCCGCCCGGCTTGGTGGACCCCGGGGCTTGCTAAGGTGCGCCCAGCCTTTGCCCGTCTTGGACTTATGCGCCCTGAGAGAAGGGCAGGTGGACAAACCCAGTGGCCCAAAGAGATCCGAGCTAAGCGAGGTGCTTGGCATGGGCGGGCCCAGCAATGCTCCGTGCAGAGAAGGGTCGGCTGGGGACGCGGGTCGCGCGGGTCGGCTCCCCGAGAATGCGACAGGGAGGGAAGGTCGGCCGGACCACCCCGCTGAGACACTCGGGCACGCACGCCAGTGCCATCCCACCCGGCCCCAGAGAACCCGGGTCCCTGCGTGGGCCCAAGCTGGGCGCCTCCTCCTCAAGGACACTCCTGGAGACCCTCGAGGCGGGGTGAGGCTGTTTCTCACGCTACTCCGTTCACGTGGCGTGGGGAGAACATGCTTCTCAGGCCAGTTCCGCCAGGCGCCAAGCGACCCGAGCCCTAGGCCCTCCTGCAGGCTCCCTCCGGGCTCCGCGATGGCCAGTGGCGCTAGCTGGGTGCCCTTTCACCCCTTCACCCTCAGCACCCAACCTGGCCCGACCTCTCGGGCCCATTCACATCCCCTGCAGTGACTGCAGATCCCAGCCCTCGGCCCTGCACCCCGTCCCTCAAAGCAGCCTCTCCACCCATGGGGACCACACTCAGTCACTCTCCACCCTTGGCCATTGCCTGAGCCTCTGTCCCCGCCAGCAGCTGAGCGGCCCACCCGAATCCTGGCTCCATCGCCTGCGAGCCTGAGGCCCTGAGTCGGCTGTGCGCCCCTCTAAACCTGGAAGGTGGTGCTCCCCTCACAGAGCCAGAAAGGCCGTGGCCGGAGGAAAGGCAGTCATAAGCCCACAGGGAGTTTATCTGTGCTCTTTAGATGTGTTTTACCCTCGCGGAGAAAAGAAAATGCCCCAATGAGAAGCCTCTCGCCCTGCACCCCCGTCTCCCACAGACTCACGAGACCTGGGGCCTCCCTGGGGCACTGGGTGTGGTGCTCCCGCCCTCCCAGGGCTGAGCTTGGGGCCCCCAGGGGCCCGTCACCCCCACCTGCCAACATGTGACTGTGGGGGCATAAGGGGCTCGGGGCTCAGGGCCCCAGACCCGCGCAGGTAAAGCTGCATGGTCGGACAGATCCACGGGACACTGGGAGCTGGCAGAGCGGTCAGCCCAGACCGTCCTCTCTCAGGTTATAAAAGTGCACAGAAAGAACATACAAGGAAAACGTACAGCAAGGATTTTCATTCACAGCCCGGAGTCTGGTCACGGAAGGGGCCAAGAAGTGGGCCATGTAGCTGCACCCCTCAGTGGGACCATCTAATTCACACCCTAGCCCCTCATTTTCCTTGGTGACTCCCTCCACCGTGGGGGCGGGGGGCCAGAAAACTCAGGATGGACCTGAAACACAGAGGTGTTGCAGGAAACAAGGATCCTGATTTCAAAGACACCAGGGACACAGGGGACAATCAGATGGCCTGACAGCGTGTCCAGCAAAGAGAAAACAAGGACGGTGTGTGCAGTAAAGAGAAAGGATCAGGGGAGGGTGCAGCTCAGTGGCAGCACGCATCCTCAGCACGCACAGGGTCCCAGGTTCCATCCCCAGTACCTCCTCCAAAAAATAAATAGCTAACCCTAATTACCTCCCCTCCAAAAAAAAATTACGAGAAAGGATAGATGTTGTAATGATACTTACAAGCGGCAATATCACATGAGGTCTGATGAAAGAAAGGTGTGTGCAGGACGTGCTGTGGACAGGCCCCTAGGTCCGGGGCGCATTCAGCCCCTCAGTCCCTTTCATGTGCATTAGTAAAGGGGCAGGCAGCGAGAGAACTCAACACTGGTGACGAGGGCAGGAAGCTTCTCTCACAGGATGGAAGTCCAAGGCAGGGGTGCCTCTGTAATCTTGGGTTGGGTGCCAAGTGATGAGTCCAGCCTAGCCTCCAATCTGCTTGGAATCTCTCTCCCGGTCCCCAGACATGCCACCATTAAGAGTGAAAAGGCAGTAGGGGAGGGTATAGCTCAAGTGGTAGAGCATGTGCTTAGCATACACAGGGTCCTGAGTTCAATCCCTAGTACCTCCTCCCAAAACAAATAAATAAGTAAACCTAACTACCTCCCCCTCTCTAAATAAATAAATAAATAAATAAAAGCAATTTGGAGTTACCTCAAATTAAAAAAAAGAAAGAAAAAAAAGAAACTAGTTAAACAAACAAACAAAAAAAAAAGAATGAGAAGGCAAACCAGACTGGGAAAGGATGTAGGCAATATAGATCTCTGATAAAGAATGCCAATCCAGAATATATGAAGAGCTCTGTGAGATCAACAAGATAGACAATCCCGTATTAGCAAAAGCAAAGTTCTTGAATCAGGCACATTACTAAAGAGGGTGTCCTAATGGTCGATTCGCATATGAGAAAGTGCTCAACATCCTTAGTGATCAGGAACATGACAATGAAACCCACAATGACATGTCATTGCACACTAAAATGGGGTGTGTGCGTCAGGTATGTAACTTGAAAGTATTTCCTCCCAGACTGTAGCTTGTCTGTTCATTCTCCTAACTGTATTTGAGTTAATTTTTGTGTGTGTAAGGAATCAGCTGAGGTGATTGATTGATTAATAGATTGATTTTTCTTGCCTATAGATGTCTAATTGTCCCTGCACCACTTGTTAAAAAGACTGCCTTCTCTGCATGGAATTGCCCTTGAACTTTCGTCCAAAATCACTTGCTCATATCGGTGTGGGGCTATTTCTTGACTGTCTACTCAGTTCCATTGTCTGCATGTCTTTGACTTTGACAGAAACATGCAGTCTTGATTTCTGTGGCTTTAGAGCAAGTCATGAAATCAGGTCGTGTGGGCCCTCTAAATTTGTTCTTTTGCAGAATGTTGGCCATTGTGCTTCCTTTGTCTGTGTGTGTGAGTTTTAGAATCAGCTTGCAGACAGCTACGAGAAAGTCCTGCTGGGAGTCTGGCTGGGATTGTGCCGAATCTATACAGCTATTTGGGGGAAACTGACATCTTAACAAATGTTGAGTCTTCCAGTCCATGAACATAGTATAGCTTTCCATTTATTTAGATATTCTTTGATTTCTTTCGTTGGTATTTTGTAGCTTTCAGCACACAGATCCCGCACATACTTTGTAAGATTTATACCCAAGCATTTTGTGTTTTCTGGCACAATTGTAAGTTGTGCTTTTGAAACCTTTGGTTTCCAGTTGTTCTCTGCTCATGTTTAGGCTCTGAGTTTTGTATATTGACCTTGTGTCCTTTAATGTTCTGAACTCACTATTAAGTCAAGGAATTTTTATAGCTTCAGAATTTCTACATAGACAATGATCTTGTTCATGAATAGCGATAATTTTATTTTTTCCTTCTTATCTGGATTGCTGGGAAACAAGCTGCTGGACAACAAGCAGCTAGAAAAGAAGCCACTCCTAAACTTCCATGAGCTCAAACGACTATATTGACACTTGCTTGCTTAAAATGCACGTGCTTGCTTTGTTCTAATGTTTTGTGCAGTATAAGACCTATAGCACGTATTATGCTGAAGAAAACTTGTGAGGAGCAATCCTGACATTGACCATAAGGGCACGAAGGAGGGCAGATATTTCCTCAGGGCAAAACAATGGACAGTCTTGGAAAGCCAGATTGTCCACTAACAGAACTTTGTTCTGGCATGAAACTGCTGCTGTTGAACCCAGGGGAAGTATTTGCTATCTTGAGATGTCCCAGAGGCAGTGACAGGATAGACTCAGAAATTTTGCACACCCGGGGTGGCTGTTCCTGGAAGGGATGGGCCTGAAATGAATCAGCTAACCAGCAAGCAGAACTTAGTGCTTATGGCATGGAGTATCTAAAGCCCCACCTCTTTGATCGCATTTTTTTTCTGAGCTGTGTACTCCTAATAAATATGATGTCGACCAGGCTTTCGGGGCTCTAGATCCACGAGACCTTGAGTCCCCTGGTCCCATCTTTGCTCTTTACTTTGTCTCTTTGTTTCGTAAGTCTTGCGTCACCCGTCCTCAGACACGGTCCCGAGGTGCGCTGGGCGCAGCACTGGATGACTCTCCCTCCCTCCCTCCCTTCCTTTCTTTTCTTTTAAGAAACTGCACTATAGCTGATGCACAGTGTTGTGCTAGTTCAGGTGTGCAGCCGAGCGATTCAGGTTATATGCATGTGCGTATGTGTATACACACTATTTTCAAACTCTTTTCCATTTCAGGTTATTACAAGATATTGAACATACTTCCCTGTGCTCCACAGCAGGACCTTGTTGTTTGTCTCTCTCTCTCTCCCTCTCTTTCTTTCCTTCCTTCTTTCTTCTTTCCTCTTATTTTCCTGACTGGGACTTGAATACAGTGTTGTTCAGAAATGGCAAAAGCAGTCATGTTTGACTGCTCTCAATCTTATGGGGAAAATGTTCAGTCTTTCACCATTAAGTGTGCTGTTAGCTGTGGTTCTGGGTTCCTTATTAAAGAAGTTCTCTTCCATTTTTAGTTTCCTGAGAGTTTTTAACATGAACGGATGTTGAATTCTGTCAGATACTGTTACTGCATCTATTGAGGTGATTACATAGTTTTCTTATTTTAGTCTGTTGATGTGGTGAAGGGCATTGACTGAGTTTTGAATGGTGAACCAGCCTTTCATTTGTGATATAAATCTTACTTGGTCATGATGTACTGTCCTTTTTGTATATTGCTAGATCCACTTTGGTAATTGTTGTCAAGGATTTTTGTGCCTATATTCATGAAAGACACTGGTCTGTGCTTCTTGCCTTTTCTGCCTGTTTCTGCCTGGTTCTGGTACCAGGGCAATGCTGACTTCCTAAAGTGAACCGGCAAGTACTCCCTTCAACTCCATTTTCCATGCTAGATTATAGTCAGCCCTCCGTACCCTCAGCTGTACATCTGTGGATTCAACAAACTGTGGAACAAAAAAACACATTTTTTTAACTCCAGAAAATTTCAAAGAGCAAAACTTGGATTTGCTGTGTGCTGGCAGCTGTTTACATAGCATTTCCATTGCAGCCGCTCTTGTTTATGTAGCAGTAATATTGTGTCAGCTATTGTAAGATCTGAAGTTTGTAAGAGGATGTGCGAGGTTATATGCAAACACTACACTTTTTTATATAAGGGCCGTGAGCATCCCCAGAGTTTGATGTCCATGGGGGTTCCTGGAACCAATCCCCTGTGGGCACCAAGGGACGACTGGATAGAATTGATATTAATTCTCCCTTCAGTGTTGGAATAATTTGCGGGTGAAGACCTATGGGCCTGGAGTTTCCTTTGATGGGTTTCAACTAAGAAGTCAGTCCCTTCATGCACATAGGACTGTTCAGGCTGTTTCTTCTTGAGTGAATGTGGTGGTCTGTCTTCCAGGAAACTGGCCTATTGGTGTTAGTTTTCAAATTTAAGGACCTAGAATTGATTATAATGTTCTTTATTATCCTTTTTATTCCTGTAAGATCTCTGGTGACACTTCTTTTATCCCTTAGATTTGTAGAGTGTATCTTTCTTTTTTATTTTCTTGGTCCGTCTTGCTAGAGTTTAATTGATTTTACTGATCTTTTCAAAGAGCCAGCTTTTGGTTTCTTTGATTTTTTTCTATAGCTTTTTGTTGGCGGTGGTCACGGTGTTTCCAATTTTACTGATTTCAACTCTTTGTTTCCTTCCTTCTGCTTGCTTTGTGCCTAATTTGTTCTTTTTCAAGCTTCTTAAGGCCATTTGTTCGAGATAGTTCTTTTCTAACGTAAGTATTTAATGCTATAAATTTCCCTCTAAGATGCATCCCACACATGTAGGTGTTCTCAGTTATCTCCAGTGCTTTCCCTGAGAGTTCTTCTGCAGCCCACAGATTGCTTACAACTAGGTTGTTTAATTTCCAAATGCTTGGAGATTTTCCTGTTTTTCTTTCTATTGTTTATTTCTAGTTTCTTTCCATTATGGTGAAAAAAATGCTTTGTAGAACCTCAGTTCTTTTAAATGTGTTAAGGTTGATTTTATGACCCAGAATATAATCTGTCTTGGTAAAGGTTCCGCATACGCTTGGAGAGAATGCAATCTGCTCTTGCTGGGTGGGGAGCTGTGTCAGTGTCTCCAGGTCTCTCTCCTTGCTGGTTTTCCACCTGTTCTGTTAATTACTGAGAAAAGAATGCTGACCTCTCCGAGTATAATTGTGGGCTTTCATATTTCTCTAATTCAGTTCTATTCCTCGACGTCAGTTTTTGCTTTTGTATTTTGAAGATTTGTGTAAAGTACATTTAGACTTGCGGCCACCAGGGGCTTGGCGTCAGGGCTGACAATCAGGGGCTAAATAAATAACCTAAATAGATGCTGGGACATACCTAGTTCATGAACTGGAAGATTCTGCAAAGCAAAGATTCCAATTCTTCCCAGACTGATCTATAGATTTAATGCATCTGCAGTCAAAATTCCAGTGGGATTCCTCATAGATATAGACAAGTTGATTTTAACATTAGGTGAAAAAACAAAAGAAACAGAATTACCCAAAACGACTGTGAAAGAGAGGAATAAAATTGGAGGAGGCATGTGGCTCGGTGTTTAGAATTTCTATGTAGCTACAGTGATCAAGACCATGTGGGACTGCTGGACAGACAGACAGACCCAAAGGTCTAGGAAAGAGAATAGAAATCACACAAGGAGACTCACACCAACATAACCAACAAAAAACAAGTAAAAACCCACCAAAATTCTTGATCTAATGCTTCAGGTGAAACTAACACAAAATAAATCATAGATTTAAATGTAAAACCTAAAACTATAAAAATTTTTGAAGAGAAGATGGGGTGAAAATCTTTGTGACCAGGGATTAGGCAGAGTTTTTAGATGTGACACCAAAAGCGTGATCTACAAGTGAAACAATAAAGTGGACTTCATTAAAATTAAAAACTTCCAGGCACACAATGGAGGAAAATACCAACAGATCACATTTCTAGGAAGTGATTTGTATACAAAACAGATAAAGAACTCGAAACTCAACAGTAATGATACTGCAAGAAGCCTCCAGACAACTATCCCTTATAAATATATATACAAAACCCTTCCACAAAATATGATCAAACCAAATCCAGCAGCCTTTTTAAAGGATTATACACTATGACCAAGTGGGGATTTATCCCAGGAATGCAAGAGTGATTCAACAGACAAAACCCAATCAATGTAATACATCACATTAATAGAATGGAGGAAAATTTAATCATCTCGATTGATGTAGAGAAAACATTTGGTAAAATCCAACACCCTTTTATGACAAAAAGACTCAGTAAATTGGGAATAGAAAGACACTTCTGCAATACGATAAAGGTCATCTATAAAAAACACACAACTAACGTAATATTCCATTATGAGAGACTGAAAGCTTTCCCCCTGAGATCAGGAAAAAGACAAAGAGACCCACCACTGCTGCTTCTACTCAACATGCGCTGGAAGTGCTAGCCAGAGCAATTAGGCAAGAAAAAGAAGTAAAAGGGATCCAAAATTGAAAAAGAAAAAATAAAATTATTCTTATTTGCAGATGGCATGATCTTACGTATGGAAAATCCTAAAAAACAAACAAACAAAAACAAAATCTGTTAGAGTGAATGAACAAATTTGGTAATGCTGTAAGATATAAAATTGACATATAAGAACCAGTTATATTTCTATACCCTAGCAACAAACAATCCAAAAATGAAATTAAGAAAATAATTCATTTGCAATAGCATCAAAAAGAATAAAATACTTAGTAATAAATTTAACCAAGAAGGTGAAAAGACCTGTACACTGAAAACCACAAAACATTTACTGGAAAAGATTAAAGAAGGCATAAATAAGTAAATCTAATCTTTGTGGATTGAAACACTTAATATTGTTAAGATAGTTTTTCTCGCCACAGAATCCCCAAATTTGATGTGCTCCCTATCAAAACCCAATAGACTTTTTAAGAAACGGAAAAACCAATCCTAAAATTCATATGGAATTTCAAGGAACCCCAAATAACCAAAGCAATCTTGAAAAAGAAAAATTTGGCACAGCTGCCAGTTTCAAAACTTACTCTAAAGCTACAGGAATCAAGGCAGTATGGTACTGGCATTAAGGACAGACACAAAGATCAATGGAATAGAACTGTGGACTCAGATATAAACCCACCCATCTGTGATCAACTGATTTTCAGCAAGGCTGTCAGGACTATTTAATGGGGAAGGGAGAGTTTTTTCAACACATCGTGTTGGGACAACTGGATATCCACCAGCAAAACAATGAAGTTGAACCCTTACCTCATACCACATACAAAAATTAAGTCAAAGTAGGAACAGGGAACCCTCCTACACTGTTGGTGGAATGTAAATTGATGCAGCCACTATGGAGGACAGTATGGAAGTTCCTTAAAAAACTAAAAACAGACTTATCCTATGATCCAGTGATCCCACTCCTGGACATATATCTGGAGAAAAATACAATTTGAAAAGACACCTGCACCCCAATGTTCATAGCAGCACTATATACAATAGCCAAGACATAGAAGCAACCTAAATGTCCATCAACAGGTGCCTGGATAAAGAAGTTGTGGTATATTTATACAATGGAATACTACTCAGCCATATAAAAAAGAATAAAATAATGCCATTTGCAGCAATATGGATGGACCTGGAGATTGTCATTCTAAGTGAAGTAAGCCAGAAAAAGAAAGAAAAATAAGATATGATATCACTTCTATGTAGAATCTGAAAAAAAGACACCAATGAGCCTATTTATGAAACAGAAATGGACTCAGACATAGAGAACAAACTTATGGGGGGAAAGGGGGTGGGAAGGGATAAATTGGGAGTTCAAGATTTGCAAGTACTAACTATTATATGTAAAATAGCTAAACAACATGTTTATTCTGTATAGCGCAGGGAACTATATTCAACATCTTGTAGTGACCTATGATGAAAAAGAATACGAAAACAAACAGATGCATGTATGTGTATGAGTGAAGCATTATGCTGTATATCAGAACTGACACAACATTGTAAACTGACTATACTTCAATTAAAAAGAATGGGAAAAAATAATATAAAATAAAATATTTTTAAAAAATAACTCAAAATGGATCAAAGACCTACATACATGATCTAAAACTATCAAACTCTTAGAAGGAAATTTAGGGGCAAATCTTCATGACCTTGGAGTTGGCAGTGCTTTCTTAAATATAACACTGAAAGCACAAATAAAATCAATAAATAGATGATTGGGTTTCATAAAAATTAAAGTCATTTGTGCATCAAGGGACACTATCAGGAGAGTGAAATATATGTAAAATATTTAAATATCAATCTGGTAAGAGTCTAATATCCATTACATATAAAGAACTTTTGCAACTCAACAAGAAGACAAACAACCCAACTTAAAAATGGGCAAAGGACTGAACAGATATTTTTCCAAAGAAGATCACCAATGACCAAGAAGCACATGAAAGATGCCGCATGTCACTCATCATCGGGGAAATGCAGTTCAAAGGCACAGCTTGATACAGTTCTAGAAGTGGGCTAGCAACTTGATGCAGTTTCCATCAATCTCCTAACGGCATCTTCCTGTCGACCTTGACAAGCAGATTCTACAATTTACATGGAAATGCAGAGGGTCAGAAACAACAAAGACACTCTTGAAGAAAAACAGGGTGAATGGATTTGATCAGTTAGATATTAAGAATAAAATAGCGTCATTAGGAGAGTGAAGGAATTGAGGCATTACAGCTAAGACAGTACAAGGAACGGCAGGTGGGCCAAAGGCTTATTACAGGGAGGCCAGAAGGAGACCTGTATGTACACAGACAGCTGATTCACAGTGACAGTGACTTTAGGGCAGTGGAGGAGGTACGGTCTGTTCAGTAACCAACGCTGGACATCGGCGACAGCCACAGAGAAAAAAAGAAACGGAGTCACCACCTCACGTCATGTACTAGATAAATTCCAGATCTACGTGAAACAGTGATGCTTCAGGAGGTGACACCTGGGAGACATCTTTCACCCACAAAATAGGAGAACACTGATGAGTTTCACCAGATTAATACTGACTGTTGTCTCCCTGTGTTCCCAGCCCTAAGCTGCTCACAGCCTTTCCTCAGTCCCTGCCAGTTCCCTGCTCTGAAAGACCCTTCCTCAGGCAGCCGAGCCCTGAACCCAAGTCCCTATAACAGCCTTCTCCCAACCCCCATTCGAACCATCCCCAGGCCTGTGGGCTCACGTTCATCCTTGCTCAGCCTCGGTAACTCAGCTTCGTTTGATCAGCACGTTTCCTTGGTGATCTTTGTGGGGGAGTCGACAACTGACAGCCTTCATCTTTGTTTTGTTTTGTTTTTTTTTTGGTGGGGGAGATAATTAGGTTTATTTAATTATTTTATTAAAAAAATTTTTAATGGCAGTACTGGGGATTGAACCAGGACCTTGTGCATGCTAAGCACACAGTCCACCACTGAGCTGTACCCTTCCCCCTGACAGTCCTTGCCTTTTTGGGATCGATACTGAAATCCTTGCAGATGAAATGGTAACATTTCTGAGATCTGCTCCAAAATTAGTTGGAAAAAAAGAGAGACAGTTGATGGGGTGGAGAACACTGGTCCACGACTGAAGCCGAGCAGTGACGCACGGGAGCTCGTCCGACTGCCGGGTCTACGTCTGCATGGGTTTAATTCTCAAGGATAATAAAGGGGATGTTCATGGTGGCCACAGTAAGCTTACACTGTAGGACTGTGGGTCCCTGGCTCACTTCCTGAAAGCATCCAGCCAGATGTAGCCTATGTCACACTGGATTTTGCAGGGAAGAGCGGAGCAGTTGTAGATTTGAGAGAAATCATTCCTTTCAATGTCCTCCTACAACCTCCTAAGGTAGAACTGAGAGTAGATACAGTTTACTTGAACTTGACATTTAAATCTCAGTGGAAGGGTAGAGAATATTTTCTGTGCTTTGCTTATTTAGTCAAAGTATGTCTCCGTGAGGTAAATTAACATGCTTCCAATATGCTCCCTCCTACCTTCTACTCTGGAAAAATAAAGCTGCTTATTCTCTCTGCGACTCCTGGACCCAGAAATTGGCTATTAGGAGGAATCCCCCCCCCCACACACACACACAGAGTGAGGTCCCATTTGAGGCCTTGCATAGCTGCTCACAGAAGCTGACTTCCCTCTGTGCATTTGTGACGAGGACCCAGCTGGGGCCTGAGTCCTGAGAACCCCTGCAGCTCCTCCTGAATCTGTGGGTGGGATGTGGCATTTTGTGTGGCTTGCATTGTGCGTTTCAAAGCAGTGTCCAGCCAGGCAAGGTTTGAGCTGCATGTGTCCCAGGTCTTCAGGCATCTCTTTCCTGGTTCCAGTCGCCTGGCAGGGCGTGGGGCTCTTACCTGCCACATTTCAGGGCGACCAGCGTGAGGGTGAGCGGCCACAGTGTGTGCAGGACACAGCCCGCCTCTCCTTGGCCTCAGCCCCCCACTTGGAACCCATCTCACTCTCAATCTGTCCCTCTGTGCTCCTGTGACTTCAAGCAGGTGTGACCCAAGTCACTCAGGGCAGTGCATGTGACCACCCAGGGCAGCAGGAGGGGATTCTCTGGTCGTGGAGTTGTTCTGTATCCTGATTGGGGTGGTAGTTACACAAATCTATACCTGTGTCAAAATTCATTTTTTTAACTGTATGTTAATTTCACCATATGTAAATTTTTTAGAAGTCCATTGCACTGCATGTTAATTTTTTTTTAATAGTAAGATTTTTCTTATGAAGATCTGCCTGGTCACTTAAGTGTTTGAAGTTCCAAGAAATCTGACTGGTTAAATTAGTAATTGGAGTTTGGAGTGTTCTCATGAATGTAATTAATTGGTCAGTGCTGTTAAAGTTTAGGGGTTTAAATTTGCCAAATTTGTGCAAGACGAGGCCACAGTAGCTGTTTAAAAATATGTGTAAAGAAGACAACAGTGAGATGCCACTGCACCTGGACTGGTGTGGATGCAAAATGTGCAGCTACTTTGGAATACAGTCTGGCTTTTTTTTTCAAAGTGAAACATGGTCTTACCACATGACTGAACAATCTTGCTCCTTGATATTTACCCAAGGGAGTTCAGAATTTATGTCCACACAAAAACCTGCACGTGGATGTTTATAGCAGCTTTATTCATAATTGTCAAAACTTGGAAGCAACCAAGATGTCCTTTAGCAGGTGAATGGAGGAATAAACTGTGGCACATTCAGACCATGGAGTATTATTCAGCGCTAAAAAGAAATGCGCTGTCAGGCCATGAAAGGACATGGAGGAACCTTAAATGCACATGACTAAGTGAAAAAAGTAGATCTGAAAAGGATGCAGACTGGATGATTCCAGCTGGACAACATTCTGCAAAAGGCACACTATGGCGACTGTAAACAGATCAGGGGTTGGGGAGGGAGGGTGAGCAGGAGGAACACCTGGGGTTTTCCGGACAGTGAAACGTTGTGTGACCCTGTCTGCAATGTGGATACTTGTACATTTGCCAAAACCCATAGACTGTGCAATACCAGGATGCACCCTAATGTAAATTTTGGGTTTAGTTAATAATGCATTACTGTTGGTTCATCAATTGTCACAAATGTCCAAAATGAAGACATGGTGTTGGGGAGAGGAGGCTGGGTGTGTGTGTGTGTGTGTGTGTGAATACCCTGTACTTACAGCTCAATTTTTCTGTAAACCTAAAACTGCTCTTAAAAAAAAAAAAGTCTACTAATTATTTTTAAAATGCATGTGAAGTTTGACCCATGAACAACCAGCCTGTAGCTCCGTTTACTAGCGCTGTCAGTTACGACTCGGGACTTGGTGGGTACTGGTGTGAAAGGCCTGAGGCTCCTCAACCCAGCGACTCCCGCTGCCCGCCCCTTCTCTACCCTCCGTCTGCACGTCCGTCCACCTCCTACCCCAGCGTGAAGTGCGCGCAGGTCTCTCCTGCCTGGGAAAAAGCAAAGAGATGCCCAGGCGCCCTGCGGCCCGCCAGCCCCCCTGCCCGCCGCTCCTCCCGCCGCCCCACGCCCGGCCAGGGGGAAAGGGTCACTCGGCCTGCGGCTTCGGCTTCGGGTCGCCCGGCCCTCGCCCCGGCCCGGCCCCTCGCGCCTGCCCCTCCCGGGCCCCGGGCGGCCAGGCCCGGCCTCCTCACAGGCTGCTCCCCTGCGGGTCTCAGTCACCGCCCCCGCCCCGCGGGCCCGCCCGAGGGGCGCCACCGCGGCGGTGGGGGCGGGCGGCCGGCCGGGGCAACAGCTGGGGGGGCGGCCCTGACCTTCCCGCGCGATCGATGGGGCGCGGCTCGGGCGGCGCGGAGCCGGCGCGGCGCCGACCCCCTCGCCCCCAGCCCCTGGCCCGGCGCTCCTATAAAGGGGCCGCGGCCCGGCCGCCTCTCAGCCCCCGCCTCGGCGCGCCCACCATGGCCATGCGGGCCCTGCTGCTGCTGCTGCTGCTGTTACTCGGAGGCTGCACGGCGCGCCCCGCGCCCCCCAGGTGAGCCCGCGATCCTGGGTGCCCAGGCCCGCTCCTCCGGCCCCCGCCAAGGCCCGGCCCTGACCCGTCCGCGGCCCCATCCCCTCCTCAGGGCCCCGCGACACTCGGACGGGACGTTCACGAGCGAGCTCAGCCGCCTGCGTGAGAGCGCGCAGCTGCAGCGGCTTCTGCAGGGCCTGGTAGGGAAGCGCAGGTGAGGGGCCGGGCGCCCCCCGCGGGCCGGGGAGACCCGCGGTGGGGCGCCCACATTAGCAGTGACCACTCCCCAGCTCCAGGACTAATTTTGATCTGGGGTGGGGGGCAGCGAGCAGGACACAGAGAGCAGCACCACCTGGACCAAGTCCTCTGAGAGCCACCTCTGCCTGCTGTGGGTGGACAGGCCCTCCCTGCAGGCCTGGTGAGCACTGTCCCCATCCCCGCGTTAAGACCTCCCGCCCCAGGCCATCCCTGGGGCACCCTGGGTCTGGGCGGCACTGGGCCAGGGGCCTGGGAAGGTGAAACCGTCTCCGCTGGGGACCAGAGGAGGCCTGGTTTCACCAGGTGGCCAGCGATCTCCAGCATCAAGCCCTCGGCCCCCACCTAACCTTGCTATCTCTGCAGGATGTCCCTGAGGGCCCCAGTGGACCAGGTCTGGTCTCCCCAGCTGCTTCCTGGACTGAGGGCTGGGGTCATGATGTCAGAGCCGGCCATCCCCGCTGCTGAGGGACCTAGATGAGGCCCTGAGGAAGATGGATCCTCCCCTCCATGGACAAGGGGAGCCTGGACCGGGAGGGAGTCGGGGGAGGAGGTTGTGGAAGGGCTGCACGTGGCACCAATAAAGGAGGAATGCAGACCCTGGCCTGGAAGTCCGCTCTGTGTGCCATCTGGGTGCCATGGAGAAAGCCACTGCAGGGCAGGGCTGTTGGCAGGAAGCAGGGACCATCCACTGGATTCTAGGGCTGTGCCCACACCCAGCTGCCCTTTAACCCTGGGAAGCCAGTGGGGAGTCTCACCTTCCAGCTTCTTTAACTCCCTGGGCGTCCTCGGGGCGCCCTGTCATCCACTCAGCAAACATTCAGGGGCTGGGGGGCTCAGACATCCCCAGCTGCTGTCCCGGGGCCGCGTGGTTATGATGTGGGGAGGTAGGCGCCCCCAGGGAAAGGACCTGAGCAGGAATCCTGGCTGCAGGAATCCTGGCTGCAGGTCTGGGCCACGTGGTCTCGGAAGAGCGGCTTGACTCCCCCCACCAGGAGTCTGTGGAGCAGGGGCGGGGATGAGGCCCCAAGAGGTGCTGGGATGAGGCCCCAAGAGGTGCTGGAGCTCCTGGAGCCCTTGCAGGACCACTGGCACAGGCAGGGCTGCGCGGTCACCAGCAGACACCAGGGGTGTCGGGGACAGTGTTTTCAGGCCCTGCGCTGCAGTGGGAGGTGGGAAGGCGGAGGACTCCACCCCTCATCACAGCAGCCCCTTCCCTCCCTCCCAACCCCGCCTAGCAGCCTCTGCCAGATAACGGGCTTGGGGGCCGAGGAAAGACGGAGGAAGGGTGGTTGGGGGCCTGGGCCAAGGACCCTTGCCAGGACCCCTCTCTGTTGGGACCCAGGGCCCCCCAGGACCTCCCAGCCCCCTAAAGCCCTGCCATCTCCATCACCTTGCCTGCCTGGCCCACCTGGCTGAGGCCAGCTGGTTACTGGGACAGGCAGGGAGTCCTGAGGACACAAATGGCTTTTCCCTTCCAGACCTGGAGGGTTGGCTCAGGGAGAGGAGGTGGGCCTGGAGGGGGCACTTCTGGTCTGACCCTCACTGGCTGCCTTGGGAGCTGTGCCCACTGTGATTCTGGCAGAGGAGCTGGCAGAGGGACAGCCTGGGTTGGGAGCAGGTACAGCAAACACAGAAGCCCACCCCAGCTCCAGCCCCACCCCAGCCCACACCAGCCTATACCACCCAGAACCTTGGTGCCCCCGCAGCTCTCAAAGTGCCTCGTGTCTTGGCTCGTTGGGTTGAGCCCCTGTCAGCCCCTGCATGTGGCCCAGCTCCTGCCAGGGAACCACCAGGTCCCCTCCTCCTGGCTGTTGGCTGGGCCTGGCCGGGGACGGCCAGCGGGATCCCCCTTGGTGGAGGCCAGTCCTCCGGTCGTAAAGGATCATAAAGTGGGGCGGTGCCTGGCAGGGGCGAAGGTCGCCCAGGCAAAGACTGCGCCAGTGCCACGGCTGCTCAGAGGGTCCTGGACACCAGGCAGTCTCAGACCCTCCTTCAGGCCGTCCGCTGCCAAGATGCGGACTTGGGCCCTGCTGCTCCCGCTGCTCATGGCCACAGCCCAGGCCCAGGGTACTGGGGGCAGCAGCAGGGGGGCTTGGTGGTGGGCAGGAGGCTGAAGGCCTGACCCTTCTTCTCCGATTTCCAGTCTGCTCGGTGGACAAGACCGTCTTCGAAGTCAAGGAGAACACGAATTCCAGTGAGCCCCTGCTTGACATCTACGTCCCCGAGGGCCAGCAGGTGACCCTCGGACCCTCGTCCACCCACTTCGCATTTCGAATCCAGGGGACTCAGCTGTTTCTCAACGTGACCCCTGACTATGAGGTGCAGACAGCAGCCCTGGGTTGGTTGTGCCCAGGGAGGGGGCAGCAGGAGGGGCTGACACTCCTCCATGGAGAAGGGCTCTCTGGGGATATCTGGGGCTCAGTTTGCCCAGGGGGCCTCTCAGGCTGAAGGCTGGCCCAGAGAGGGTGGGGCCTCAGGGGACGAAGCTGCCCCGGGCCAGATGCCCTCTGGACTCAGCATGGATGATGGGGACCCAGGGCAAGTACATGCTGCTCTTGGCCTCAGTCTCCTCACCTGTGAAATGGGGCTGGCTGGCCAGGTGATTCCCAACCCCCACCCGCACCTACAGGAGAACTCAATGCTGCAGGCACAACTGGAATGCAAAAGCGGTGACACCACGGTGAGTCCCACCCCCGACCCCCTCCTGGCATCTCCCCATGTCCCCACCCTCACCTGTGATGTCAGAGTGTTCCCGCTTGGACCTCTGTGCTCTGCTCTGCCTGGTCCACGGTCACTCCCTGGTGACCTCATCCAGCAGTGCAGTTTTTAAGTGTCACCAGTTTGCTGGCAACGCCCACACTTCCTCTGGGCCAGACTCTGCCTTGAGCTGCAGACGCATAAACTCGGCCCCGGATGGACATCACACTCCCCACAGACACCCCCGGCTCGAGACCCAAGGCCCTCTGCCCCGCAGGCGCCTTGCCCTGCCAGCTCAGTCTCCCCTCCCTCTCCCCACATCCGTCCTCCAGCAAATCTGTTGGCTCTGCCTCCCCACCTCCCCACCTCAGGCTTCGTCCACCAGCACCTTCCAGCTGGTTCTTTGCTCCCCTTTTGGCCCTGCCTACCCCAGTCCACTCCCCAGACAGCAGGAGATGACCCTACCTGGCAAAGCAAGCACCAGTCTCTGCCCAGATAACTCAGACAGATGCAGGGCGGCACTGAGCCCTGGCCCCCACCCGCTCCCTCTCACCGTCCCCCACCTGCTGGGAGAGGCGCCCACCCCCTTGTTCTGCTGTAACTCTAGCACCTCCCCCCAACCCCAGCCAGCTCAGCAGTTCCTTCTGAGCCCTGTGGGTGCCCCACCTGACATCACAGCACAGCACCCACAGATAGCTCGGGATGAGACTCTCAGAGATAAGGACGCTTCTTAACTGTCACTGGGTTAGCGCTGTCAGCCCCGAAAAAGGCAGGGACTGACTCCTTAGCATGAACAACGACATCTGTTGTCTGCGCTTCCCAGTTCCGGAGGAGTCTTTCAGTTTCCTGTGTGAATCAAGATCCAAGCAGGATCCCCCTGGTGCACCTGATGTCACTGTTTCTCTCACGTCTCTTTCAATCTATAGGTCTCCTGGCTTTCTGTGAGATTTACGCTTGAGGAAGTTCGATTGCTTTGCTGTTCTCTCCTGTGGGGCTCCCTGGTTGCATCCCCAGCGTCTGCGTTACTCTCCCCAGGGCATCCGCTCCTTTGTGCTTTCTAACTGGCTTTTTGTTCTTAGTCTGTAATTCCTGCTGAAGCAGGAGCCCCAGGGCAGGGGGCTGTCTTGGAAACGGCACCCCTCACCTAGAACGAGTGCACCCCGCTGGGTCGGGGACCCTGTCCCCTCCTCCAGGTGACCCAGCTGAGGGTGTTTGTGTCTGTGCTGGATGTCAATGATAACGCGCCCCAGTTCCCGTATGTGGCCAGGGTCTGGAAGGTGCCTGAGGTGAGTGGGATGGACAGGGCTGGTGCCACCTGGGGCATCAGAACCCGGGGTGGGAGCCAGAGGGTAGAGGGTGGTGGTCAGAGGGAGTTGGTCCATGGGGGTCAGGGGCGTGACGAGACCAATCTCCCACCTCCCTGCCCCCAGGACACTAAAGTGAATACCACCATCATCCCTGAGACAGAACTGGAGGCCCAGGACCTTGACAAAGATGACATCTTGTTCTACACCCTCCAGGAAGTGACTCTGGTCAGTGCCCCTCACCCCTGCCCTTGGCTGGCCCCTCCCTCTGGGCATCCCCACCTATGCTCGTCCTCCCAGGGTTCCGGGCTGAGTCCCCCCACCGCCCTAGGGTGCCAGTGACTTCTTCTCCCTGATGGGTACAAACCGCCCAGCCCTGCGGCTGGACCAGCCCCTGGACTTCGAAAAGTGTCGGAACATGACCTTCCAGCTGCTGGTGCGGGTGAGCAGGCCACTCCCGCCCGAGTCCCAGACGCTCAAGTGCCTATGCAAGCTGCTCCTGCCTGGACTCCCTGGCCTGACCCGCAGGGCTGCGCTGTTTGCAGGACACACAGGAAGAGAATGTGGAGCCCAGCCACACGGCCACAGCCACCTTGGTCCTGGAAGTGCAGCCTGCTGACCTGCGGCCCCCCTGGTTCCTGCCCTGCACCTACTCGGACGCTTACGTCTGCATCCAAGCCCAGTACCAGGGGACTGTGCCCACAGGCCACAAACTGGTACCGGGGACAGGGAGAGGCAGGGCGTGGGGCCTGGCTGCCACGGGGCCAGATTTGGTTGTGATTTTCAAGCACATGTGAATGTTCCTTCCTAAACCAATCTCACCCAAACCCACGGTGGTGAGGAGGGCACAGAGCCTCTGAAATTCAAGTGAGGGAATGGGCCCAGCTGTCCTCAGGCAGAGCCAGACAGTGCTCCCTGGACACCGCGTGAATGGGTAGGGAGCTGGGCTGGATATCAGGGGGCTCCTGAGGAGTGGGGTCTGGTTCAGCCACCAGGGCCCCTGCCCTGTGCGAGGGGCCCAGACCTCTGTGTGAGCTTTCTCCATCCCACATGGCTGCCTCTTAAGTAGACACACGTCATTCAGATCAATCAAATGACTTTGGGCAAACTGGCTCATTAGCAATTGGTCCGAAGGTGTGGTGGGCAGTGGGGCCGGACAACTGGACTGTGTCCCTGGCTGCCCATCAGGGCTACTCCAGACCTCCTGGAGGGGTGCGGGAGGGGCCCGAGGCCACGGCACCAGCTCCACGGCATTCCCTCCCCTCCCCAATCCCGCAGCCAGGCGCCCTTGTCCTGCAGCCCGGGCCCATCTATGCCGTGGACGGGGACTGGGCCATCAGCCAGCCCATTGTCTACAGCTTCATGAAGGGTGAGTGAGCACCAGCCCCCCAGCTTCTCTCCCCTCTAGGGGGCTGGCCACGTGGGCAGAGCCAGCTGGGACCCTGGGACTTCAGGCCTCCGGAGGGTACCGGGGCCCAAGCATCTCTCCATCCTCCCAGGACATGAGGACGGCACATTCTCCATTGATGCCAGCACAGGCAACCTCACCATGAGCAAGAGTGTCCCCAGCCCCAAGACCTTCCTTCTGGTGGTCAAGGTGAGTGCCTGCATAAGGCCAGGTCTCCAGGGGCCCTTCTTGGGCCACAGGCTGCAGGGCTCCCCTGGAAGGACCTGCTGGTCACTGCTGCCTCCCCCACCCCCAGGGTGAGCAGGCAGACCACGGCCGGTACTCCGTGACCCAGGTCACGGTGGAGGCCCGAGATGCCAACGGGAGCCTGCCCCGCTTCCCCGAGAGCCTGTACCGCGGCACCGTGGCACGTGGTTCTGGGGTGGGCGTGGCCGTCAAGGATGCAGCTGCCCCTTCCCAGCCTCTGAGGATCCGGGCCCAGGACCCTGAGTTTCCAGTAGGCACCGTCGTGTCCCTGGGTCTGCCTGGCCTTCCTCTGGGGGTGGCTTCGGGGAGTTTGGGAAGCAGCTTGGACCCAGGACTCACTGGGGCCGTGTCCAGGACCTCAACTCGGCCATCACGTATCAAATCACCAACAACTCCAACTTCCGAATGGACGGGGAGGCAGTGCTGACCAACGCCTTGCTGGTGCACACCGGCGTCTTCTATGCAGAGGTGAGGGGTGGGCAGTATCTCCAGGGGCGGGGGTTAAGGTGGGGCCCAAGAGGGACAAGCCCTCTTCTGCCCAGGTTGAGGCCAAGAACACAGTGACCTCAGGCACAGCGACTACAGTCGTGGAGATTCAAGTCTCAGAACAGGAGCCCGCCCCCACAGGTAGGCCTCCCGGGGGTCCCAGGTTGGCGCAGGGAGGGCTTCTGGCTGGGGACAGTGGCAAGCCCGAGCCCTGTCCCTGGCTCCAGGCCCCCCCGACTCCCCCACATCCCCAGAGACGGCCGGAACGACCAGACCCTCAAGCAGCACCACTTTGGAAGTCCCCGGGCCCCCTGCACCCTCTCAGGGGCCCTCCACGACCAGCTCTGGAGGGGGTCCTGGCCCGTACCCCTCCTCAGGCACAACTCTGAGGCCATCTGCCTCCTCCATGCCTGGGGGGCCCTCCAGTGCGGGAACCAGCCCCTCCCCAACACCAGCCTCACCCAGTGGGGGCTCAGCACAGACCTCGAAACCAGGAACCTCTCCGCTGACGTCCCCTGGGCCCAGCAGGACCCCCTGGTCCTCAGGTAGCACCTCTATTTGCCCTAGAGTCACCCTTATGCCACCTGACTCTAGGTGGCCAGTGTAGGGCAGGGTCCGCCCCAGGTCGGCCTGGTGTGACCATACAGACCATGAAACCTCAAGGAGAGGTCTGCTGTGGTCTGGGGGACAGACAGGTCCTGGGGGAGCCCAGGACGTGAACTAGGGAAGGCGTGTGGAGGGCGGGACAGAGGCCAGATTTGGGATCCAGTGAACCCCTCAATTCTGGGGCCGTTCACCCCAGTGGCCCCACATGGCCCTCATACCCCTTCCTGTGATACTGGACCCCCTGCCTTCCACCTGGAACTGGTGGCCTCCGACCCCCTTCTCCCCGCCCCCTTCAGCAGCCTGGCCTATCGGGCTCCTGGGGAACACACAGCTCCTTTGTGGGGAATCAAAAGTGCCACTCCCCAGAACCAGGCCTGCTTGTTCTCAGGGGGTCCCGAGCTTGCCACAGGTTGGCACGGGCGTGCCTGGGGTGTGGCAGTAAAGGGGCAGTGGTGGTGTCAGCAGGGACGTCTGGGGCAGGAGGAGGCAGCACTACAAACAAGCCAAGTGGGGACCAGCGCTTCTCAGCAGTGGAGATGGCGGCGCTGGGTGGGGTGCTGGGGGCGCTGCTCCTTCTGGCTCTGATCGCCCTCATGGTCCTGGTCCACAAGCTCTACGGCCACCGACTCAAGTGCTGCTCTGGCAAAGCTCTGGTGAGGCCCTGGGTTGGGAACAGGACTGGAGAGGGCCAACTGAGAGACAGAGGAGAGTGAACAGGCAGGCCGAGATAGGCATCAAGAGGACGGAGCAACAGATTGGGAGGCAGTGGAGAGGCTGCGGGATGGAAACCAGGAGTCAGTCCAGGAGAGGAGTGATGCGGTGGAGTCCAAAGGATGGGAAGGGGCCAGAGAGAGGCAGAGCACAGGGAGGGACTAGTGTCCTGTCTCTGGGGAGGGGAGGGCTGGGCCAAGCCAGGGCAGGCTTGGTTGACCTCTGGCTCCCTCTGCCCCAGGAGCCCCAGCCCCAAGGCTTTGACAACCAGGCTTTCGTCAGCGAGGAGGCTAACTGGGCACCGGCCCCTAGCCCCTCACCCAGACCCGGCCGGCCCCCAACCCCAGAGCCTGTGACCCCGGGGCCCACATCCCCCAGCCCTGCCACCCTCCATCATGTCCCCAAGTCCCCAGCAGTGGCCCGGGATGGGGAAGACCCTGCAGCCGTCAGGTCCATCCTGACCAAGGAGCGGCGCCCTGAAGGTGGCTACAAGGCCGTGTGGTTTGGCGAGGACATCGGGGCAGAGGCCGACGTGGTGGTCCTCAACGAGCCCGCATCGGAAGCAGACGGCGCGGGCGACTCAGGCAGCGAGGGCAGCGGCGATGCGGGCTCGGACGCAGGACCGGGCAGGGGTACGGAGGACCCGCCAGGCGCCGACTCCATCTACTTCTAGCGTGGCCTCCCCGCCTCCCCCTCTGGACCCGAGTCAGCCTGGCCCTTCTCCCCGTCCCCTCATTGCGCAGAATAAAGTGACATTTTTAGATCTGCGGCGGTGTGTAGGGCCTTCCCCGAGCGGCTGCCGGTGGGGGTGGTCGCGACGAGGCCCATTCGCTCAGCGCCGGGCAGCGAGTCCTCCGGGAACACGCCGGGTGCGCAGCGGGGGCGGAGTCGCGTCCGGCCAGCCGAGAGCGCCCGGCGCTGTTTCCCGTAAACCACCTGCTGTGCCCGCGGGGCCACGGGGCTTCCCAGGCTTGGTAGCAGCTGGTGGTGGCCAGGAAGTTCCTCTCTTGGTCTAACCACCGCCGAGGAGGGGGGACCTTGACCTCCAGACCCACCACGGAGATTCTTCCCGTGGGGGAGGATGAGGAGCCACCTGGCCAGGGGCCACCCTCGGGAACACTCATCTGGGAGAGCAAGGTCCTGGGGACCTTCCGGTGGGTCACAGCCGTACGCCTGTGGGCTACAGTGTGGGCAGTAAGCACCCCGTGGCGCCCCACTAATCCAGGTGCCTGGACTGTGACCCGCGGTGTTGGGGGTGGGGGTGTGGCCCACCCAGTGCGACAGTGGCCTTCAGGCCACGGGCACAGGGGTGGCGGGTGTGCGGCACAGGGTCGAGGCAGGCAGTGGGGGGACCCAGGGCCAGGGACTGGGGACAGAGCCCCCTCCGCTGGCTTCCGCACGAGCGGACTTCAGGCAGGACTTCCGCCCCGACTACCACCCTCCCTCAAGGGTCACTGGCGTTTTTCCTCATGAAAAGGCATTACGAATTCCTTTCCAAATATTTTAATCTCGACCGTATTTGAGTACCTTGCCTGAGCAGTTCTCACTGGTAAGAACCCAAAGAACACAGCTGCCGCTCCTCCCCCGCACCCTCATCACCCACTTGTCTGCTCAGCGAAGTGCGGGTTTCCTTCCTGGAGCCCCAGCTTATCCCACTGCCTGTCCCACCACGTCGGGTGCGGGAGCCCCAGTCCCCTAGAGCGCCGGGTGAGGGAGAGCATCGGCTGGACCCGGCAGCGGCTGTGCAGGCGGGCCGCCAGGACCCCCTGCGGCCCCGCCCCCGCCCGCCGGAGCACGTGACTTCCTCTGCTGCACCTGGAGCTCCGCGCAGCCCGGCCCCGCCCCCGGCCTCGCCAGCATAAAAGCGCTTGCTTTGGCGTGTTCGGAGATGCGATTTCGTGCTCCGGTCGTTTCAGCGCCAGGTACTCGGGACTCACGCGGAAGCAGAGGGGCAGTGACGGCCGCGTCGGACCACGCGTTCGCTCCGTGGAGCAGTGGCCGGGAGGGGGCAGGCAGCGCGGGTGACGGCGGCGGGGCACGGATCCAGAATTGGGGGAACTGGATGCGGGGGTCACGGTCGCTGAGGACCTGCGGGGTGGGCGAGAGGGGAAGGGAGAGGGGCGTCTGCCAGCCCCGCGGCCCAGTGGGTTAGGTTTTGTTTTCCTGCAACGTGAGGTTTCGTTTTCCTGCGGCAGTTCCGTCGCGCCCCCGCAGGGCCTACCCGGCCGCCGGCTCGACACCTGTGGCCCCTCGTGCGCGCGCTCGCCGTATCTGTAGTCACACCTATCACCGCTTTGGCCAGGACTCACACTCGAGCAACGTCGTGGCCATCAGCCATCAATTCCCATCTGTAATCCTCAACACCGGTGACATCTGGCCACACTCGCAACCTTCTTCTCACCTGCGGTAGTACCTGACTCTGCGCCCGTGACAACACTCGCCGCGGAGGGTGCGCCGGCTCTTCCCCGCCCACCCCCTGCAGAGGGAGCAATGGCCGTGGCTCAGGACAGGTGAGAGCTCCCCGCCCTGCCCGGTGCAGACCCCACGCACCCGGCGGCCTGCGCGCGCCCTGATAACCCGGCTGCCCTGTCTGCAGTGGGGCCCCGCGCGTGCTCTTCGGAGACTGGCTTCTGGCCGAGGTCAGCAGCGGCCGCTATGAGGGGCTACGGTGGCTGGACGCTGCCCGAACGCGCTTCCGCGTGCCCTGGAAGCACTTCGCGCGAAAGGACCTGGGTGAAGCAGATTCGCGCATCTTTAAGGTGGGACCGCAATCCCGCCGGGGACCCGGGGGTAGGGGTAGGGCAGCCCCAGATCCATGGATCCAGGCCACGTCCTCCACTCCCTCTCAATCCCCAGGCCTGGGCCGTGGCCCGCGGCAGGTGGCCGCCCTGCAGCAGCGGTGCCAGGTCATCCAACGAGGGTGCGCTCCGAGCCTCCTGGAAAACCAACTTCCGCTGCGCCCTGCGCAGCACTGGGCGCTTCGTGATGTTGCAAGACAACTCAGCTGACCCTACCGACCCGCATAAGGTGTACATGATCAGCCCTGAGCTGGGGTGCAGAGGTGAGGAAAGCCCCAGGAGGGCTGCAGGAGGATGGGCTGGGCGCAGTGGAATGTGCTTCGGAGGGCCTTGGGACTTTGCTCTGTCCTGGGAGCGGTGCTGCATCAGATTTCTGGTTTTAGAGACTAGCGTGGGAGAGGCTGGAGCCAGGTTGCTGGGGACTGCTAAGGGGATCACTGGGAGGAAGCTGATGAGCTTACTGGGACTAGTGAAGGAGAGGTGCACGTTCCAGCTGTGAGGAGCTGCCCAGGGGTTCACACTCAGGAGTCCACTCCAGAGTCAGGTCCCAGTGTTTCTCCAAACCTTTCTTCTTCAGAAGACCCAGGCATTAACCAGGGGGAGGACAAAGCCCTTGAAGATGCCCCACTCACAAGGGTAAGGCTATTCTGCCCTCCTGGACCTTGGGTCAAGCAAGGGCTGCCAGCTCTTGCTGGGGCTGGGGGCTGCTTATTTAAGCTGGCATTGTCTTCCCCTGCAGGATGGGCTTCCTGGGCCATGCCAGGCAGCAGATACTGGTGAGAGGCCAGGGCATGAACCGGCCTGGCTAAGCCCTGAGCCCTGCACTGCAAACCCAAGTGAGCACGCTGGGGACCTCTTGCTCCAGGCTTTGCAGGAGAGCTCCCTGGAGGACCATCTGTTGAAAGCTGTATTGGGGGCGGATCCGATCCCCCGAGAGGCTCCTGGTAAGGGGCTGTGTTGGAGGGGGGTGCTCTGTCCTGCAGACTTCTGTGCCAAGGGGAGAGGCAGGCAGGGGAGAGAGGAGGCAGGGCCTGGGGGAGAGGGAGGCCCAGTAGGGATGGTGCGGGCTACAGGTGGGCCAGTATAGCTGATCCTCCTCAGGTCAGGCCCAGAGCTCCTCCCAGGGAGTGGGAGTGGCCACCGGCCTGTGGCTACTGCCCTAGGCCAAGATTATGGGGAAAAGGAGCCAGAGACCTGTGGAAGAGGGAGGAGCTGGGAGACCAGGTGCCAGCTTAGGCCTTTCTCTCTAGCTGCAGGGCCCACCCTGGCCCCAGAGCCCAGACAGCTCCCAGACGTGGAGCTTGGCACGACACCCTCCTCTGGTGCCTGCACCCCAATGGCAGGTGAGCACCCGGCTGGTCCCAGGTGCTCCCAGGTCTGTCTGCACGAAGAGCCCAGCCTGGGGGCCCTGGACTTGACCATCATGTACAAGGGCCGAACAGTGCTGCAGGAGGTGGTGGGGCGCCCAGGCTGTGTGCTCCTGTATGGCTCCCCCAGCCTGGCTGCTGAGGCTGCAGAGCCCCAGCGTGTGGCCTTCCCCAGCCCTGCTGAGTTGCCCGACCAGAAGCAGCTGCACTACACAGAGAAGCTGCTGCAGCACGTGGCCCCTGGCCTGCAGCTGGAGCTCCGGGGGCCGTGGCTGTGGGCCCGGCGCCAGGGGAAATGCAAGGTCTACTGGGAAGTGGGTGGGCCCCTGGGCTCTGCCAGCCCCTCCACCCCAGCCCGCCTGCTGCCCCGAGACTGCAACACCCCCATCTTTGACTTCGGCACCTTCTTTCAAGGTCAGTGAAGCACCTGCCCTGGGGCTGAGGTCCTCCCAGCCTGACCCCCCGCCCCCTGCTCACCAGAGCCCGGTCCTGTCCTGCAGAGCTGGGGGAGTTCCGTGCCCGCCGGCGCCAAGGCTCCCCACACTACACGATCTACCTGGGCTTTGGCCAGGACCTGTCGGTGGTGAGGCCCAAGGAGAAGAACCTGGTCCTCGTGAAGGTGAGGTGCAGGGGTCCCCAGGGTGGGGCTGCACACAGCCCCACCGGGCCTGACAGCGCCCTCCCCACAGCTGGAGCCATGGCTGTGCCGGGCATACCTGGAGGGCGTGCAGCGTGAAGGCGTGTCCTCCCTGGACAGCGGCAGCCTCGGCCTCTGCCTGTCCAGCTCTGACAGCCTCTATGACGACCTAGAGCACTTCCTGGAGCACTTCCTGATGGAGTGGGGCAGCCCGCCTAGGGCGGACCCCGGCCCCTTCGGGGTCCAGTAGAAACCCAAGAGCCAGCATTGTGTCCTGATCAGAGGTGGGCTTGGGGCTGGGGCTCAGCAAAGGCACCGTGGACTCAAGCTCACCCCACTTCCTGGGGGCCCAAGGAGGGAGCACCCCACTCTTTTCACAGTGAAGAAACTCAGGCCCCACTTTAGAGCCAACAAACTACGCAAAGATCCCCACTGTCCCTCAGGACACAGACACTCTGCTCTCCCTGCCAGGTGGCAACTGGGGCCCCTCCGTCGGGAGCAGGGCCTCTGTGCTGCACCTAGGGGCTGTCCCTGGCCTTTGAAATCTGCCAACACCACTCTGCCTCAGTGGAGCTGAGTATAGGCTTCAGCAACTCTTTACAGAGCGTAACAGGGATGGTATAAGGGCTCCCTGGACAAGGGCCAGGCGCACAGATGGCTGCCTGGGGGAGGCTGCCTGTGAGGGGGTCGAGGAAACCTCCCCGCACCTCTGGCCCAGGACCTTCCTTGGTCACAAAGTTCACCTTTCAAGTACTGAGCCAACTGAGACATCTCTAAAGATAATCCATTTTTGATAAATTAGAACACAGTGGGAACAGTGTGTATCTATAATGTACAAATAAAAAAAGTCTAGTTTTAAACTGTGAACAGGACAGGTGCACAGACCACGTGTGATCACAGGAACCCTGAAAACAGTTCTGGGTGTCCCCAGAATTTTCTGCTTCCTCCACTCCAGCCAGGACGGCGCTGGGCAGGCCTTAGCCCTCGGGGCCCGGGGCAGGCGGCTCCTCGCTGGCCTCGGCCCTCCGGTGTCTGCGCATGCGCCGGTACTTGTCCACGTAGGCCTTCACCAGGTTGCCCACCTTCACCGGGTTGATCTCCCCGCTCTTGCTATGGCAGATCTGGGGGGGGGGGGCCAGTTACACAGATGTCCTTTCACACCCCACATGTTCAGTGACCACAGTGACTGGGCCCTGGGGACCACGTGAGGGACAATGGGCAGCCTGAGGGTTCCATAGAGCCGGGCCAGCACATCATGACCACGAACCCCACCCTGGGCTGGAGAACGGGTCATCTCTCGGAGTCTTGCTTTCCCACACCTCATGCTACTCGGTCTATTTAACAAGTCATGAGACCACTGCCGTGAGCCCCCATGACCGCCTATGCGGTGCGGCTACAGGGAGACGGGCTGGCCTGGGGCACCCTTCTCCATGCTCACGGACCCCCGAGAGTGTCAGCAGGCAGGGTCTCGGCCCCCCAGGTGGCGACTGCCAAGCCCACCTTCTGCACGGCCTTGCGAAGGATGTCCTTGTACTCGTCCTTTGTCACCTCCCTCTTCTGGTAGAAGGGTTTGATGGCCAGCTTCACCTCCTCCACGGCCCGTTCCTGCACGTGCAGCTTCTTCATGTACTGGGAGTGAGAACATGCATGTGACACCCACCTAGAGGCCTAGAGGGCCCTCTGGCCAGAGGCACAAGGCTTCCCATCATCCTGCCCCTGGAGGGAGGGGGGCAGGACTCACCTCCTCGTTCTTGGCCTTCTCTGAGGCTGGCCTGGGAGCAGCTGTCCTCTCCTCAGAGTTGTTGGCAGTGGTGGTGGCAGTGGCGGCCGCGTGGCCAGGTGGCTCTGAGGCTGTGGTCAGGATGGCGGGTACAGGGGCTGGGCTCTGAGCCACCCCACAGCCCTCCAGGGGAAGGCTCCCCTGCAGGATGAACTGGACCATGGGCTGGCTGACAGGTGCGTAGGGCGGGATGCTCAGAGGCAGAGCCAGGGCGGGAGGCAGGTTAGGGCCATATACCTGGGCAAGAACAAATCCCACTCAGCCTCTGTAGAGCTCCCGGCACCGCGCTCGCCACCCTACTCCCCAGTCAGAGCCATGGCAGAAAGGGGGTGGCACTATGAGGTCTTCAGCCCCGACCTGGCCCAGCCAGCATGGCCTGGGCACGAGGCCACGTCCCTCCAGTCTAGGCGCCCACCTGAGAGGGGTTGGCATCGGGAAAGCCAGAGTCCGGAAGCACGTAACCAGGGGGAAGGGACTCAGAGAAAGGTGCCTGCTGGAACGCAGCCATGGGGCCCACGTCCTCGGTTTCCCGGACCCCTTCCCGGGGCTTCTGTGGTCTGTGGAGCGGCATCCCTGAGGGCCAAAACAGCAGGGGTGAGTGTTCTGTGGCCACCCCAGGCCAGAAGGCTGCTTCCTGGCTAGAAAGTTCCAGAAAAGCATCCCAGCAGCAAGGACCACTGGTCAGGCCGCAGCCATCCCTCTGTGTGAAGGAGGCCCGTGAGCCACCCAGGGAGAAGACCACACGCCAACCCCCCACCCTGGGAAGTGCCTACTCACGCAGGCCTCTGTCCTCGGCTGGGGCACTGCTCTCTGCCTCCTGGAGGTTCCAGGTGACTCTCTTCACCAGAGCCTTAGCCCGTAGCAAGGGGTTCTGAGAAGGACCTTCCTCCTTCACCACGGGCGCCCCACCCACGGCCTGGCCACCCAGGGTGCTGGGCACTGTGGTGGCCTCAGCCATGTCCTGCGGGAGCAAGTGCTTCTCTTGGGGGCCTTCTGTCTGGGGCAGGAGCTGTGTGGCATCTTCACTGTGGATCAGCGACACCTCCCTCCTGATGGCGGCCGTGGCCATGGCCAGGCTGGCGTCATGCTGCTGGCTGGTTGGAGGCACAGCAGGCTTGGGCAGGAGGCCTCGCTCTGGGGAGGAGTCCGTGCTCTCAGGGGAGGGCGGAGAGCTCATGTCATCAAGCTGCATGAAGATGGCTTCACTTGAAAAGTCCTCAAAGAGGTGGCCCGCCTCGACAGAGTCGCCGTAATCCAGGTCCTCGAGTGGACACTCGGCTGGCGCCTCTGGGACTGGGGCGGCCTTTGGGGGGCCCTTGTCCGTCTCGACCCCCTCCGGCAAGGCGTCTGCTCCTGCTGAGGCCGGGGGCCTGGCCAAGTGCTCCCTGTCTGGCCTGGGCTCCTCTGGGACAGGGGGCACCGGAGAAGCCTCTTTCGGGGCCAGCTTCCTCTCCGGGGAGCGGGGGCGGGGCCGTGGGTGCTTCTCACGGGAACGAGGCCGCCGGTGCTCCCGGGACCTGTGCTCCAGGCTCGGTGACCTGGACCTGCGCTTCCTCCTCTCCCGGGAGCCACGCCTCTCTCGGGGCCGGTCCCTCCTTTCCCTGGGGTGCCTGGGCCTACGGGACCTCTCCAGGCTGCTGGGGGGCGAGCACTCCCTCCCCCGAGACCTGGACCCGGACCTCCGCCTCTTCTTCCTCCTGCCTTCGCGGTGCTCGTAGGAGGAGCTGCCGGGGCTGCCGGAGCGGGACCTGCGCCGGCCTCGGCCCCAGGTGCCCCTCCTCCTCTCTCGGCTCTTGTCCTTGGCCTTCTTCCGCTTGGCTCGCTCATGGCTGCTGGAGCGGTCACTGGAAGACCTCCGGCTCCGGACCTTGGGTCGGTGCCTCTTAGCCGGGTCCTCACCTGCTGGTGGCGATGCCGACCGAGAGCTCCTGTCCCCAGAGTGGGACGAACGGGAACCGGAGCGGGCCCTCCCATGCTCCCTGCTGGCGGCCTGCTGCCTCTGGGTTTTCTTCCTGCTGCGGGAGCTGGACGTGGAGCGGGAGCGGGTGGGGGACCGCAGCTCCACGACCCTGTGGGTGGTTGTGTGCAAGGCGTTGGGGCTGGGTGGCACGTCCGGCTCCGCCACAGTCACACAGGTCACTGTCCGCCCCTCAGAGCCAAAGAAGGAGCTGCGGGGTGGCCGGTCCTCGTCCCCCCAGGGCTCGGGCGGGGACGCCCCCTGCACCTGTGTGGCAGCGCCTTGGCCCTCAGTGGGCTCCTCCTTGTCCTGGAGCTCAGGCTGCCCAGAGGGCCCCTGGGGGGGCTGGGGCTCCTTCCCAAAGCCAGTCTGCACTGTGTAGGAGGTGACGCAACGCACGGGCGGCCGAGCTGGGGCCCTCGGACTGTCCACCGAAATGGTCCGGGTGATCTCAGAGGGAAGGAGGCTGGAGCCCAGGCGCTCGGGGCTGCTGCCGGCGGAGCTGGAGTCGGAGCCCGTGGGGTTGAAAGGATCGTAGATCTCGCTCTTGAGCTGCTTCGTCTTCCTGACGGCGAAGAGGGGCGAGGGGCTCTCTCTCCTCTGCGCCTTGCTATCCACAGGCCGGAAGGTGTTACAGAAGCCAGGGCTGGGGAGTCTGCTGGAGTGGGCTGTGTTCCCAGGAATATTGATCCTGAAGCTCTCAAAGGTCGAGCCGACACCCTTCCCCCTGGAGGGGCCAGGCAGAGCGGGGGGCTGGGGGCCACCCCCGGAAGGTGTGCTGGGCTCCTGCGTGCCCCTGCTGCTGGGCTCGCCCTCCACCCGGGCACCGCAGCTGGGCTGCCCGGGGCCCTCCCGGCCCGTGAGCCGGCTGATGCAGGAGCTGGGGATGTCGACATGCTGCCCGCCCGTGGGGACCTTGTCCTCCCGCCGGCCGCAGCTCTCATCTCTCCTGATCTTTGGTATCCTGGGCAGCCTGGCGATGTCAGCTCTCCTGGGAGCGGGTCTCGGGGCCTGTGCTGGCACCATGCTTCCAGGGGGCGAGTCAGAGCGACCACCCGAGGCCTTCGACGACACTGATCTCAGAGGCATAGAGCGCCTGGCGTCGCCGTTCAATCGTGAGTCGTCACTCTGTTTTAAGCCGGGTCTGCTCACGCTGGACAAGTTCTGGGCCTGGCCCGCCTGAGGGGTCACCAAGGACTCTAGTCTCACAGGGGCCCCCGATGCAGGCGCAGGAACACAGGCAGGGCCAGGTGAAGCCGGGGGTGTGCCTGGGGTGGCCTTGCCCGGACACCTGGACCCTAAGCTCTGTGGCTTGCTTCCTGAGTGAGTCACTCTGGGCTGCAGACAGGGCCCAGACCCGGTGTCTTCTCCCTCTCCAGGTGGACCAACTGAGTTTCTCTGAAAAGAAACTGGAGCTATAAAGACAAAAAGCCAAACAGCCATCAGTTCCCATCCACGTCTTTAAAAAGTTCAACCTTTGCCAGAGTGCCTTTCTCTGAAACCATGCACTTTAAATCCCTTCTACTCAGTGCTGCCTGGCTGCCCTCCGGCAGGGCCTGAGGCCCCTGTGGTGCTGCCCACTGTTCTCTTCTGCTTCATCTGCTACTTTTACGCTATTTGGATCAAAAATGGCCTGAGCCTGTAATGCACACTTGAAAAGGGGCAGCACCCTGGCCTATCACCGACCGTGCCTGCACAGCCAGGCCGCCCTGAAACCCGCCAATGCCGACTTGTGCAGAGGCCCAGGGCTGGCTCCCGTGGCCGTGAGGTTCGAGGCAGCTGTGTGACGGCAGGAGGGCCTGCGGGCTGCAGGGAAACTCCATCCATCTGTACGTCATCAGCTCGGAAACTCAGTGACGGAAACGCATCTTCAGAAGCTCAGCACCCTTGCCCACAACTGGAACCTGTGGGTCGCAGACTCGGGGTTGGGGGTCGGCGCTGGCAGAGCTGCCTCACCTGCCCTCTTGGCGCTGAGGGAACCGTCCCGGTGGATGATGATGTCGGCGCTGTTCATCATCAGGAGGCTCTGGCCTGACAGGATGCTGCCCAGCAGGTCAGGCACGGCGTCCTCGTGGACTTCTGGCTGGGGCACCGGGGCAGGAGCGCTCCTCCTGCAGGGCAGACCCGGGGCAGGCCCTGCCATCAGCGCCTCTGCACCCCAGACCCAGCCTGGCAGCAGGCAGGGGCCCCCAAGGGAAGGAGTGGGCCCCAGCCAGCAGCTCTGACGAAAGGGTAGAGGGTGTCTGGGGATGGATGATCTGATGCTTTCCCCCACGGGACGCCACCAGCAGAAGCTGGTGAGCAACAGCTCTACTGGTTTTGCTGGTTCCTTTTTTGAGAATTAAATAGAAGAGAAGCTTGACTCCCTACCAGCCCTGCTGGTGGGCTCTGAGGCAGAGGTGGGATGTGGAGGCAGCCTCTGGGGGCCACGGCCTCCCCTTCATCCCCGTGCCCTTGGCTAGGGACGGGTTGCAGCACCTCCTCATCCAGGAGCCACGGAAGAGGCCACAAAGGTTACCAATACGGAGACCAGATGGTCCTCATTGGCCGGTGGCCCTACCTTGGCACCGCCACCCCCGGCCATCCTGTCCCCACAAGACACACCTGGAGAGCCCCATGGAGACAGGCCTGGCCACAGGCTGGTGAGAGCGCAGGGCTGACTGGGACAGAACCCTCCTCTTGGCACTCAGAGGGGAAGCAGGGGTTGCAGGCACCTCTTCACTGCTGGACGGAGGACAGAGGCCAAAGGGAATGGGTGAGCCTGCACCCTGAGGCCCAGGGAGACACCCCAGCCCTCTCCACAGCACCTGGCAGGGTGGGCTAAGCACGGTCCCACGTGGCAGCACTCAAGAGGCAACACTGAACCAGGACCCCGCGGCGGCTCTGTGTTGGGGTGGCCCGAACCTCTGAGCAGGGATGGGGTGGGGGCAGACCCTTCTCCAAATTAGGGGACAAGAAGGCACAATGTCCTTCCTATTCACCACCTAACGGAGTCTGGGAACGACTAAGGCAGAAATTCCACAAACACGCATTCTGCGGGTGTACACAACCCCCAGAAAGGAGGCCCCCCCGAGCCCCATCCGCCACAGTCACCTGTCAAAGGGGTCCAGCTCATAGGGGTCTCCAAACAGGGAGAGAGAGGCTACCCCGATGTCCGCACGCATCAGCCCCAGAGAGGGGTCCGCGGGCTTGTACACCGAGGGGACGCAGGCTCCATGGGCTGGCCTCCGGAGGCCCAGTGTCCGCGCGAGGCGGGTACGAGCTGTGGCTTCACACTGAACTCATAGGACAGAGAAAGAGACAGTGGTCAACCAGGCTGGAGTCTACGGGTCCAGATTTCAACCACTGATCAGCCCAAGGGCTGCACGGACGGGCCTCTCCCCAACAGAGTCCCACACCTCGCACGACTGCAGGGCTGTCACCTCTGGTCTTGGCTCTGAGAGAAAATCACAAAGAGGAAAACACCCCGTCCTTCTGGTGACTGTGGGAACACAACCAGGCCAGGCTCAGGCCCAGCGGCAGGGAGACGGCGGGGATGGCCATCTGAACAAACAGGCTGACCAGATGTCCACGCACTCCACTTAAAGCTGAAATGTGTTCTCACACAAGTACACGTGAGCCGACGCCGACTGGGCAGCGGGAGCGAGCTCCACTGTGAACTCGCATAAAGACATAGCAGACACGTGGACGACAGCGCGAACCCAGCTCTACCTGTCTGTCGTGTTAAAATGTTTTAAAGAGCCAGTCCAAGAGCAGGGTTGAGGAAAAGTACTTCAGAAAAGCCCATGTCACACAGGCCGCCATGTGCATGGGAGAGGGGCCCTGAAGGCTCGCCAGCAGACCAATCTGAGGGCGGGAATGGCCTGAAGGGGACAGTGTCCACGCATGTCGCACGCGAGCCACCTCACCAGACACAGCCTGGACCCTGCTGCTCACACCAGGGCATAGGCCCTGCCGGAGGACTCCTGCTGCTGGCCTCTCTCAACTCCCCCTCCCCAGCTCATACCTGGCCCCCCGCCCCGCCCCTGGCAGGGAACAATCAGTCTGGAGCCCTGACGAGGGGTGGCCCCTCTGCATACCCCTGCGGTCCCAGGAATGGCACCTAGTCCCTCAGGACAGCCGGCTCCATGCGGTCCTGGACATGTCCTGTCAGTCCCATCTCCAACCCACACTGCAGAAACGTGTTTTTATCTGGGAATCTCCAAGTAAACACAGAGAAGAGGCTATTTCTGTGACTCTTACTATGCACCTACACAAAGGATTTAAAGTTTGCCAAGTGTGAACCCCCATCAAATGCTACCTTGATCTTTTTCCCTTTTCTCTTCTTCCCACGACCCTGGCGTTTCTTCAGCCTCGTCCCCGAGTTCTTGCTCTTCACAGATGACCTGGGCTGGGTCTTCCTTCTTCCCGACGCTTTCTTCCGTCTTCCTACAAGGAGCACGTTGCGAGCACACGCGTCACTGTGTGCACGGACCCCCGCCCCATCCCTGCGTGCCCCCTCCCCCCAGGACCCAGCCTACAATAACTATCCATCCCAGTTTCGGGTGTGATTATCTTTTCATTTTAATTTGGTCGCAAGTTTTAAATTGAAGAACAGCTGACAGACAGCATCGTGTTAGTCTCAGGTGTGGCCTGGGGTCTTTACACGGAAAATAAACCCACAGAGGACGGAGGGGAGAAGGCAGTGCAGAGCGAGGACAGAGTGAGTCTGAGTCTACTCTGATTTGTAAACCTGTTAGAACCTGTAGGTATTCTACATAACTATGAAACAAAATTAAATTAGAAAACACAAACCCTGAGAATCAAGAGTAAAAGGAAATAAAGGACCCCAGCTCTGTATCTACTTGGTGGTCTCACCACAGAGGAGAGATCTCCCAGAGGCCTGGAAACGAGTGACTTCATGGTACATTTCTAGTAAAACAGATCCTGAAGGTTCAACTGCAAAACCACCAGCGCCCTGTCCTCCTCAGCCACCTTGAGGTGCTCGAGGCTTACTGGGGATGAGCCACGTCAGCCACGTGGCTCCCTAATTTTAGGATGCCCCGACGCCCCTGGGGCCCTCAGAAGCCTTGGCACAGAAGAGGGGTTCCAAGAAGAGAGACTGGCCCTCGTGATGTGTGCTATGAAAGCACACCCAACAGGTCTCAGCCACAGGTGCAAGATGAAGCCACAAGCCCCACCTGATCTCCCCTGAGGGGCACTCTGAGCAGGCCGGAGGTTCCGAGAACTGGGAAGCGCAGGAAACAGACGAAGGTGCTAGTTAACTCGTGCTGTCCATGAAAACCCCACTCCTGGAAGCAGCCGGTACAGGAGGGAAGCCTCTCCTTCCCTTCCCAGTGAGTTCATGGAGCTGAACCCCAAGCCCCATGGCTGCCTGATTGCGAACAGGGAGCCTGGAGGAACTGCCTGCTGGAGGACCCCCAACACCGGCCAGCAACTTGTAAGCAAACAAAACCCCCACCTGCGCCTGAGTGAGCCTTGAAGCTCTAACCACCCGGCTGTGACAGGCAAGGGGTGCTGCTGTCTGCTAGTGTGCGGGCAAGAACTGCCCAGGAGGGAAGCGCTGGACAGAAGACCCGATTTCCCACATTCAAGAGGACCCAGAGACACTGGACAGGCAGCCACCAGGGCAACACAGATCTCGTCTGGCTCTGGATTCAAATAAGCTACTTTTAAAAATTCCATCACATTTATGACACAATTAGAACTTTTGAACCTGACTGGCCATTTCACAGTGTTATGGAATTTCTGCTTGTTTCTCAGGTGTAACAATGGGATTGTGATGAACTTAAAAGGAAGACTCCCTCTTTCAGAAATACACTGCAAAACGCTTGTAGGTAAAATGAGGATCGGCTTCCTAATAACACAGAAGGTGGCGGAGGCAGATGGACGAGCCAACGCTGGCCAGGAATCACCGGGCCAGCGACGAGATGGCTACATGGGCACTGCTCCTTTCTCCCTGTGCGTCACAGGCCTGACACACGGCTGTAAGCAGCTTAAGAAATCCACAGCAGAGGACACGCAATAACCAGACCCAGGAGTGTTCACCGCGAGCCGCTCAGACAAAGGGAGAGCCGACCCTGTCTCCCCCAGGAGCCGCAGCGCCTTCAGGCTCTTATTCTGAGATGGCTCTCTGCACAGCCTAGGTGCTGTCAGGACTGAGAAGCGTGATTCTTGACCTGAAAAAAGGAGACTCAGGCCTAAGACATAAGGAGACAACCTCTATCATCCTGAATTTCAAGTCGAGCATCAGTATGATCTTAGGATGCAGTTTCCAGCTCTGTGCACTGAAAGGGCCAGAAACACGGACCAACCTTCAACAGACCTCAGGTCTAGCCTCTGAATTCCAGCCCCTACTGGGAGGAAGGGCCTGAGTCCACAGGAGGACACACGAGGCACAGGAAGACAGGTCCGCACACTCCTGGAGACTTTCATGAGGCACCCCGCACACCCCAGCGTGGCAAGGACGAGGCCCCAACTCTCATTGTGCTACCGGGGCATGACGTGGTCTGTGACCTCAGACACACGTCTACTGATGGTGCAGCCAGTCCTTGCTGCTCTGCGGCCACGAGAAACAAAACGTCCGCCTGCAGGGAAGAGCAGCCACAAGACCGTTCGCAGCACCTCTACACAGAGGAACCCAAACCCCTCTCATGGGTAAACGGATACACCGAGGTGTGTTCCTGCAACAGGCATCTTCCTCAGCGATACACTGAAATCAAGCACAGACGCCAAAGTCACTGCTGAGACACAAACGAGAGCACACACGCAGAACCTCCTAAGAGCCAAGTTCGAAGACAGACAAAAACTAGCTCCTGACGCTACAGGGACAGCAAGCCACCAGGAAGGCCACGGGCACCAGTGCCATCTCAACAAGTCAGTTTTTAGAAAACCCCAGAGTGTAACCCACGGACTGAAACAGCGATCCACTAAGTCTGCCGCCTTAAACAGACAATCCAAGGGGAGAGGAAAGCTCTTCTCTGGAGCTGAACGCCAACCAACAAACAACGGCGGAGCAGAGCTAGAGGTCGTCAGCGGGGTTACGAGGGCTAAAAGCCTCTCCCCGGGAGGGACCACACTACTAGAGAAAGACAAAACCTACCGGGACCAAAACTAACACAGAGAGAACTAGAAACTCCAACAGCACCAAAACAACACAGGACACTGAACTGACCATTCCAGCTGTTCCCACCCAGGAAAGCCCAGGCACAGGGCTTCACTGTGAGCCACCAGGCTCAGAGAAGTGACAGCGCCACTTCCCCACCAAGCCCTCTGGGACACTCCTGTCCAGCTACACGAGGCTGTGACTCGACGCACGTGCAGAGGCTGTGGCTGAACAAACAGCACTGCCCACGGGGTGTTCAGAGGAGGAACCAGCCTCGGGCCCCGCGGCTGGAGGGGCTGCCCTGTGGAGGTCTGGCTACCCTGGAAAACCAGGTGCAGAGACAGAAGTGACCATGCTGGCCTTCGGGGAGCTGCCTGCAGCCAAGCCCCCACCCCATGTACCTGCTTTCCTCCTCCGACGGGCAGGGGCTCGCGGCGTCATGGGGCACTGGTATACAGCAGTGCTCAGGCCAGCGGCCACGGCTTCGATGGTCTCATCCAGCAGGGAAGACATGAGGTACCTTGGGACGTGCTATACGGCAGAGGGAGGTGCTGGTCAGTGAGGGAGCCCCTGGTTGCCCCAGAAGCTGGATACCCTTAGCCGGCGGCAGCAGAAAACAGACAGATTGCTGGGGGCTTCCAGGGGCCCGGAGGGAAGTGGGGTTTTGGGAGGCTTCCCAAGGTGCAGGTCAGGCAAGAATGGGCAACAAAGAGGGCTGGGTGCACCTCAAGGAGCTGACAGTGGAGGCGCAGAGCCAGTGGGGGCGGCAGGGACGAGGGGTGTGGCTGGGTCTCGGGGATACCAGGGGATGGAGGGGACAGGAAGTCAGGAGGACTGCAGGCATCTGCCCTGAGAACCCGTGTGATGGGTGTGGCATCTGTGACCGGGTCCTGGGGCCCAAGCCTCCCGGGCAGCTTTCATGGCGCACCTGCGGGCCGGGCCCCCAGCCACTGGCCCAGCCCGGTACCCTTGGGGCAAGCTCTCTGCTCCTGCTGCCTCAGGTCTGCTGGGCTTTGTTCTCTGCATGTGGGCCAGAACGCAGGGCCTACAGACACAAACCCCACACTGCCGACAGTGTCCCGCCGCTGAGAGCATGAGCACCTACCTGGACCCCCCGGGCCGTGGAGATCCGGTTCCGGTTCACGGTGGCTCGGACTCTCTCACTCTGCCGCGTCCTGGCGATGGCTCGGGTCCTCCCTGCCTGGGGCCGAAGCCGGCTGGTAGTGGGCACCACGTCGGCCAAGAGCAGGGAGACCTCCTCCTCGCTCACAGGATCCACATCTTGGAAGGAGACACCCAGGCTGACATGCACTCCGCCAAGTGCTGAGTACCAGGATGCGGGGTCACCTCCCTGGAGCCCGGGCCTCCAGACCCTGAAGCCCCAGTCAACCAACCCCAGTCCAGCCTCAAGCAGCTGTGCCCCCTGGCCCGGCCAGGAGTGCAACAGGGAGCCGCCCTGCTGTCAAGCCCCATATGCTCTCCCCATGGATGGGCGCCGCCCCTGCGGGCAGGGCCAGAGCATTACCAGTGGCAGGGGCAGCTCCGAGGACAGCACATTCTGGACAGAACCACTCGTTCACTGGCACCTCCTGGAGAGGGGGGTCCAGACATTCCATGTGGTACCTAGGGGAACAAGAGTGTCCCCAGCCTCACTGTCCCAACCAGCCCCAGGACCACAGCGCACCCTGCAGTGGACTGTGTCCCCCAAACCCACGTGTTGGAGCCCTACCCCCATGTGACTGCACTTGGAAATGGGACCTTTGAAGGGCGATTAAGGTTCAGTGAGGTTGTGGCAGGGATCCCTGATCCACGTCCTTGGAAGAGGGAGGCACAAGGAGAAGGCACCACATCTGCAGCTGGGAAGGGCCTGCCTGGGCTGACTCGAGAGGACACAGGGGAGCCAGCCAGCTAAGTCCAGGCACTTGGAGCTCGAGACACTGCTCTTCTAACCTGCCCGCAGCCCTACCCGCCAGCGTTCTGGGAGGACAGGCCCACTGCAGACCTCTGGGCCTCTCCGCCCTCCAAAGGGGCCCTAACGGCCCCCAACCCCTCCATGGGAGACATACTATCTGGAGGGACGGAGCTGAGGAAGGACAGCTGGACCCGAGCGGCTCGTTGGGCGTGGGGTCTGCAGAAGACGGGCGCAGGGGTAGGGCCGACATCCCGGGGAGGCTGGCCTCCGAGGCCGAAGGTCGTCAGCTGGTCCGTCCAGCCCCCTGCCAAGTTTCAGGCGTTGGTGCCCCACAGTCCAGCCTGAGGAGCTGCCGGAGGGCATTTTGTTGGCTGCAAGCATGGAAAGGCTGCCTCACCACGCCTGCCCTTCAGCTGCTTCTAACTTGTCTTCAAGGGTAGCAGTTTGGGAAGGCATGCTGGGCTGGGCTGCCTGAGCCAGAATTCTCCAAACCTCACCCTGAGGCCCCAGACAGTGCCGAGCCAGGTGGAACCAATGTTGACCCGCGCCGCACACCCGAGCCCAGGTCCAACTCCACTTCAAAACTGTGTGCCACTCACAGCAATGAAGCATGTGAGGGTCCAGGAAGCCACCGGCTGACAGCAAGAAGCCCACCACAACCTGACGCTGGGAACTCACATGAGACCAGGGGGACGGGTGGGGAGGCCACCCTCCCTGGGACACAGAGTACTGTGGGGCCCCGAAGCCCCAGTAGATTCCAGCCTGAGAAGGTTCCCCCGCCCCACATGGTCTCGGGAAGGAAATCAAGAACTGAGTGGTAGATTCTTACAGAGCATTCCAAGGATCCAGTATGGTTCCGCCCTGTTCTTGCCACCAAGTTTCAGGGCCTTGAGCAGAGGCCTGCAGGTGTGACAGGTGACTGCCTAGCCACTGCAGCCACAAGTCACTCCAGAGAGAAGGCTGGCTGTGGTTGAGGCCATGGGACAAGGGAGAGCCGCACGACCGCCACCAGGGCGGACCCCATGCTTACATAAGCACCGAGATGACCACTTCCAACAGGGATGGCACAGCTGGGTGGCAAGGGAGGTCCCAGGTGCCTCGCTCGGGAATAACTACCTTTACGTAAATCACAAATACTCTGTGTTTCGTGTGACGGTCAAACAATCTAGCGTATTCAGGCACCACAAGAGAGCTTTGAAATTCACTCATTTATGTGAGTGATCTTAGACTTGTGATCTTAACTGAAAGACAACTATATGAAAATTCAGCTAACTGCGAATGTACCAGTGAGGATGTCTAAAAGCATATGGATCACTGCATTTATCAAGTTTTAACGCTCCAGATCCAGCAGGAGTTTGTGTACTTGAGTTCTTTTCTCCACTGAATTCAAGCACACAAAAAGAAAAGACATCATATTAAATTTATAAATGTACTTTACAGTAAAGGAATTTTAACGAAGTTGTAAAACCCCCCAAGGGTCACTGTTATAAGTTACTAGAATTTAAATGGATCTTGATGCAAAGGATTAATGTAATCAAGAACTGTAGGCTCAGACCAACCAGTCTTGAAAAAGAATGGAGTTGGCAAATCACGCTCCCTGACTTCAGATTACACCACAAAGCTACAGTCATCAAAACAGCATGGTACTGATTCTTTGTTCTGGACACCGAGTGGGAGCTGGTGGCAGCAGCTGTGGAGAAAGACAGGAAAAGGCAGGCCGGGCAAGCAGGCAGCTGACCGGACAGCCAGCCAACTGCAGCAAACCAACCCAGCACTCTACTGCTTTACACATCTAACCGCTCACCAAGTTAACCCAAGCACCTCCACTGTCAACTCCGTCGACACCGTAACATCCAGATACGGTTAGGCCGACCCACCGGGGCCCTGGCCTGGGGCGCCATCGGAGGATGAGGCCTGCCTGTAATCCAGAGGGGCCTGCCCAGAGGAGGACTACGTGGGTGGGGTGTTGCTGAGGCTGGGGTACGAGGTGGGGCAGGAAGGGGCTTTGGAGGCCGAGGGAGAGGTGCCCTAGCTTGCCCCGTACTGACCAAGCAGCAGCTGGACAACCAACTGGGTGCGCACATGTGGAAAACGAAAGGGCACCTGGGTGCCGAGCTGATGCCTACACGGCACAGGCAGATCCCCAAACTAACGACTACAGCCTGCCGCCCTCCCGTGAAACTCGTGTTACATCACACACCTGTAACTGCGAGGGGCATGGGGCTCCCTGACTGCCACTGGAGGGCCCTCAGTGCTCCTGCTTACGAACCTTGATTTCTGAGATACAGTTGTTGTGTGTCATTTTCAATAGCCTCTTAAAAGTGTTTAGAAAATCTGGAACTCAAAAACGCCTTCTGCCATGGTAAAAGCCCAAAAGACCCCCAAAACCCCCCAAAACAAACACCCGCCCCAGCACGGTACCAGCACAAAAACAGACAAATGGGTCAATGGAACAGAATAGAGCCCAGAAAAAGACCCGCGCACTTGTGGTCAATCTATGACAGGCAGCAGGAATGCACAATGGAGAAAAGACAGTCTCTTCAACAAGCGATGCTGGGAAAACCGGGCAGCTTCATGTAAAAGGATGAAACTAGAACACTCTCTAACACCATGTAGAAAAATAAACTCAGAATGGGTTACAGACCTAAACGTAAGACTGGGTACTATAAAACTCCTAGAGGGAAACATGGGCAAAACACTGACATAAATCGCAGCAGTTATCTTTTTGGATCCGTCTTTTAAAGTAAGGAAAATAAAATCAAAAATGAACAAATGGGACCTAATTAAACTTAAAAGCTTTTGCACAACAAAGGGAAACCATGAATAAAACAAAAGGACAACCTACAGACTGGAAGAAAATATTTGCAAACGATGAGACTGACAAGGGCTTAATTTCCACAATGCACAAACAACTCATACAACTCAAAAAAAACAAAACAAAACGAAACACAAAAACTCAATCAAAAAATGGGCAGAAGACCTAAACAGATCTTTCTCCAAAGAAGGCATACAGATGGCCAACAGGCACATGAAAAAATGCTCAATGTCACTAATTATAAGAGAAATGCAAACCAAAACTGCAATAAGGTATCACCTCACACCAGTCAGAATGGTCATGATTCAAAAGTCCACAAATGACAAATGCTGGAGAGCCTGTGGAGAAAAGGGAATCCTCCTACGAGGTTGGTGGGAGTGCAGTTTGGTGTAGCCATTATGGAGAACAGTATGGAGATTCCTCAAAAGACTAGAAATAGACTTACCATAGGATCCAGCAATCCCACTCCTAGGTATATACCTGGAGGAAACTCTAATTTGAAAAGACACATGCACCCCAATGTTCATAGCAGAACTATTTACAATAGCCAATACATGGAGGCAACCTAAATGTCCACGACTGATGACTGGGATAAAAAAGATGTGGTATATTTATATAGTAGAATACTACTCAGCCACAAAAAACAATAAAATAATGCCATTTGCAGCAACATGGAGGGGGCCCAGAGGTTATCATACTAAGTGAAGTAAGTCAGACACTGAAAGACTAATAATATCACATATTACTTATATATGGAATCTTAAAAAAAAAAAAAAAGGTACAAATGAACTCATTTACAAAACAGAAATAGTCTCTCAGACATAGAAAACAAACTTACGGTTACCAAAGGAGAAAGGGGTGGAGGGATAAGTTAGGAGTTTGGGGTTAATGTATATAAAACAGACAACAAGCGAGGGAGGGGATCCGGCACTGGGAATGTAAGCTGGTGCGGCCGCTGTGGAAAATGGCAGGGGGAATCCTCAAAAAATTAAGAACAGAGCTGCCACATAATCCAGCAAGTCCACTTCTGGGTATTTAACCAAAGAAAATGAAACACTAATTTGAAAAGGTACGTGCACCTCAAATGTTCACGGCAGCATTACTTACAATTACCAAGATACGGAAGCAACACAAAGTGCCCATCAACAGACAAGTTGATCAAGTGGATAAAGATGTGATTTTACACAAACACACACATACACACAGAGGACTACTACTCAGCCATAAAAAAAGAATGAAATTCTGCCATTTCCAAAAACATGGATGGGCCTGGAAGGTATTATGCTAAATGAAATGTCAGAAAAGAAAAACAAATACTTTATGTTATCACTTACATGCAGAATCTAAAAAAATAAAACAAACGGAAGGTATAAAAAAACACCCACAGACTCACTGACAGAAAAGAAACCAGTGGTTACCAGCTCGGCGGGGGAGGGGCCAGGGTGAGGGATGAAGAGGTACAAAGCACTCTATAAACAAAGACACACAGGTGTGCTGTGCAGCAGAGGGAAATGGAGCTGACAGTCTGTAACGTTCAGTGGCGTACGACCCACAAGAAGTTTGAATCCCTGTGTTGCACATCTGAAAGCAGAATTGTAAACCAACTGGACCTCAACTAAAAAAAAAACCACGTTCTGTTCCACTCAATTTTGTTATGAACCTAAAATTGCTCTAAAAAATAAAACCTACTTAAAAAATAAAAAGAACAACCGCGGGCTCCATTCAGAAGCTTGGGGAGAGCAGCGCTTTGTGAGCGGAAGTTCCATCAGCCTCGTCCACGTGGCCACCAGGCACTGGGCTCGTTGTCCAGCATGGGTAAGCCGGGCAGAGCAGGCAGGCCGGTGGCGGGGGCCAGCCAGGTGAAGGGTGCGGCAGCCAGGGCCTGGTCTCACTTTCCCACCATGTGTGGCCTCTTGGGCAGCGTCCAGCTATTCCCAGCCCTTCCTTCACAGGCCCCGAGCTGTCGCAGCTCCAGGAGAAAAGGTGCATTTGTGTGGGAGCAGAGCTTGGGGTGCAGCCATACAGGAGCCCTGTGTCCCCACCCGGGCACGGAGTGTGATGCCACAGCAGTGCAGCGCCTGCACAGCCTGCGGGACACCCAAGGCACCATTTCTGCCGTCCAGACCCAGGGTGACAACGTGCTGTGGACCACCACTCAGACACGGCCACCTTCTGGGAGTCGCAAGAGGCAAGATCACCGAGGTCGAGCATTCAGGAAATTGTCATAAAGGGTGGGTACCATCTGAGACTCCGGAGGAACGAGGAAGACCCTCATCTCCGATGTGTGAGCCCAGGGGTGGAGCTGGGGAGGAAGGTGGGAGATGCTGCCAAGATGCTGGGGAGGCTGGCCTGCTGCCACAGGAAGACGAGTGTGAGCCAGAGACTGAGTGTGCGGCTGCAAGGCAGTGCAGGGTTGTGGGGAGGTGCCGAGAGGTGTGGGGAGGTTGAGAGAGGTGGAGGGGGAGAGGGGAGGTTGGGGGGCCCTGGTGGGGCTGACCATCCACACTGGGACATGCAAGCACTCCACAGGTGCCCCACCTCCAGGGCAAGGAGAGGGTCTGACTAGAAGCAGGGACCGACCAGTGTCGAGAGATGAGAGTGAAAGTCTCCCTGCCGCCAGGGCCCAGGGTGCATGGGTGTCACTGGCTGGAAGCTTCACCTGGAGCCCTGGCCTCGAAGAAAGGGTGGTTCCCCCATGGTCCCGCCCACACCGCCCCTTCTCATGTGCCCCCTTTTCTTTCTCACTTGAGGTATTAGTTGCATCTCTGTAGATGATCTCAGGGTATTATCCGGGGACGGGGAGGGCACAGGTGGCAGTAATCAAAGCAGCATACTGCGGCCACTGTGCGGAGGGCTGAAGGGCACACCACTGGGTGCCAGGGCCCCGCTGTCCCCTCTGGGGGACTTCGTGTCACTGAGCACAGTGGTGCAGCCCCAGGACACCCTGGAGCAGGCTGCTTTAAGGACGGGGCCTTGGAGGCTGGCTCAGGAACTCGCGAGCTGACGGGACATGGGCCGCAGGCTTACCCGGCGTCACAGCCGTCACACAGGAGCAGGCGGTCCTCCCGGTCACTCCGTCCGCACACCTCACAGAAGGTCGGGTCTTCCTCCTCGTCCTCCCCAGCTCCGGCATTCTCCACTGGAATCTGAACCGGAACAGCACTGCTGACCACAGGGCCATGGGACCCGAATCCCAAAGTCGCTCAGATCACCACTTGCAGCTGACCCAGAGCAGGCCAAGAGCCGCACGGGCTCTGGGCCCAGAGGTGTGGACCGACACACACACAGTGATCACTGCGTTTTCTAACTGTCGCTGGAGCTCAGCCCTGAGAAAAAAAGGGATCCAACAGAAAACAAAGCACGACCCACAGAAGGGTCCCAGCGTTGACACCGAGCACTGGCAGCGCCAGACAGACAAGGCGGGCGGGGGACAGGGAGCAGCGTTAAGACAGCAACTGTCACATAACCTGGCCGAGACACAAACACGCGGCTCCTTAAGAACGACGCTGAAGGTGCTACAGCTGTGACCGTCACGCCAAGCACAGAGCCCACCTCACAGGGGTGTTGGGGACCTGAACCAGCTCCATTACGCTCGCCAGCATGTGCCCCCCCGAGCCTGGGCCACCCCCAAGCCCACTTGAGGCCCACGGCCTCCACTCCACACTTCCTCCGCTAAGCTCATGGCAGGTGACACTCTGCCTCTGTCCTATCGCCAGGCGGACACTCGGGACCTCCTTGGCCTCCTGGACTCTGCTGGACTTGGAACCACGCAGTTCTCCAGCTGGAGGAGCTTGTGTGTGAGTGGCCTCTTGGTGGAGGAGAAGCGTTCAGGGTCACATGCTTCACCAGCAGGTGCCTGAGTAGACACGGCCTGCCTACTGGACGCGGCCGCACACCACAGAGGCCTCCGGGCAGGAGAGCAGAGCAGCCGGGACAGGCGGCCGGAGGCCCAAGTCAGCAAGACCAAAGCTGCTGTCACCAGCATAGACCTGGAGCATGGCTAGGAGGACACCAGTTTCAGGAGAGGTCTGCACACCAGGAGCCAGGGCCCCAAGCCGCTATGGCTACAAGACGCAGCGAGATGTGAGGTGCAACTTCTAAGAGTGTCCAGCACACTTCTCACCGAGAGCAGATGTATGCAGGCCTCTTCTCTCATTAAGAACCAGGCCCCTTCCTTCTCCTCCCCCGCCTTCCTACTTCTGCCGCGAGCCCTCAGAAATCTGGCCCTGGGGAGCTGGTCTCCTCTCCCAGGCCCAGCCCCACCCTGACACCACCTCCTGCTGCGGCTCAAGAGGGAAGCAGCTCCGAGCGCAGCAAGGCGAGCAGGAGTGGAGAGGAAGCTGCAAACGGCATCTCAATGGGTTTCTGAAAAGCCAGTGCTCACTCGCTTCAGGAAAGCCAATCGCTGTCTGCAAGCATGTTTTCTCACGAGATGGGGCCAGGGTGGTACTCGGGGGTAGGGGTGGGGGGTGCGGGGTGCCACTGCAGCACCTACACTCACCTTCTTCAAAATTTTACCGCCAAACTGAGCTCGAATACAAATACTTTTAAATGTAGTTCGATCAACTGGACAGGAGTTGGCATTCTGTAAGAAATAAAAATCATATGAAAATCTTATAGAATCATTTCCATTATTAATATTGTCTCAAAACAAAGAATTCACTTAAAAGTCAAAAATTCCTTTCACACTACAAATCAGTATTTACTGAAGGCCTAGGCAGGGCTGGGCTGCACCTGCTCCTGGCAGCCAGGCAGGTCCCGGGGCAACTGGGCACACATTCTGGTCTGGGAGGCACAAGGAATGCTGTGTGCACGCGGGCCTGTCCTCCAGGCTCACTCCGCCAGCTCACAGGGGAACAGCACAACAGCCTCAGGGCTGGACATAGCACATCCCCACCCTTGGAGAAGTCGGGGCTCCCACCCCCACGCACAGGCACTCGCCTTTCTTCTGAGCCTCCCAGGGGCCAGGCAGGGCCACTCGTGGTGGTGCCAAGGAGGCAGGGTCGGGCTCAAGTCTTTTCTTGGTGCATGCACCGTGACAGCTGCTGCCCATCCTCCGACAGGGCCACCTGCCTTTCCTTCTGAAGGTCTCAAGAGTGCAGCTGACGTCCCACCTTGAGTCCACGGGGACTGTGTGGGGCGTGGGCCGAGCCCCCTGACCTGGCTCACACACTCAGAGAGCAGCCCGTCCCCGCCGTCCGCTGTGCACGCCCATCCCCATCAGGCTCTCCGCCACATGCCTAGGGTCTAGCTCCCATTCTGAGACCGACTCCAGCGCATTCACTATCGTATGAAACTTAGACCATCCAGTAAGGGGCCTCTCCCTTGTTCCCTTGTTCCCTTGTTCCCAATTAGCTTGGTGTGAACCTCACAAGCCACCAAGTGCCCCGAACATCCCAGTGAGGGTTTTGCTAGACTTGCCTGGCCACTGCTATCTCTGGAATAAGACTCCCTCCAGAAAGTGGTGTTTCTTCATTCAGTCTCAGGCATTTAAGAAAAGCTCTTTAAATGTCTTGTATATCTTTTTATGTCTTATTTCTAAGTGCACTGTAATTTTTAATGTTTGTTAAACTCGCATCCAGCAATCTCGCTAAACTTACCATTCCAACAGTTCATTCAGAAAACACCTACGCTGATAAAATTATTACGTGCAAATAACGCCTTTTCCAATCAAATGTTTAAGCCTTTATCTTCTCCGATTATTCCGATACAATGTTGACTAGAAGATTAACAGCAAACACCCTGTCTTATTGCTCAATTTAAAGGAACACTTTACTTGCCAAAAAAACAAACAAACAAAAAAACAAAACCAAAAACAAAAACCCAAGACGTCTAAGCCTGAACTAACCAAGGCTGTGGCTCCACCACCACAGACCAGGACCGAGAAGCAAGGGGGCAGAGAAATGCGTGGAGAGAGAGGCCAGCGGCTGGTGGACACAGCTGTGCTGGCGGCTGGCTGGGGAGTCCCCCTCACGTTTTATTGGTTGCAGGACTCAGGTCCCCGTGTCAACGGATGACACCTCGGCACATGAGCACCAGGGCCAACTCTGCCAGGGCAGGCTGACCCTAGGTCACTCAGGACTTCTGCAGCCAGGTCCCCAAGGGAGCACCTCCTCACCCTGCTCCACGAGCACACGGCCCCTCAGCCAGCTTCACCAACAAGCCTGAGAGCCAGAGAGTGAAACGGAGCAAAGACTGAGCCGGGACCCCACCCCCTGGCTCCAACTGCTGCTGCTGAGGAGTCCAGCAAGAGGTGCCCACAGGCTGGGCCACAGAAGCCATCCCAGAGGGAGGAAGACCCTGGAGAGAAGCCGCCTGCTCACCTTGGACCACTCCAAGATGCAGTCGAGGCAGAAGTAATGGGTGCAGTTCTCAGGTGTCCCCACAGCCTGGTCCCTGAAAGTGTTGAGGCAAATCGGGCAGCTCTCGGAATCATCATCAGAATTAAACGCACAGTCGGCTTCCAGCTTCCCCTGAGTGTCCGTGACGGTCGTGAACGTGTCCACGTCATCACCGTCTTCTTCGGAGCCTTCCGAGCCTTGAGAGAGGAGATTACGACTGGTGGATGGAGCGCTGGAAGCTGCAGCCGCACCCAGGAATGTGGGGTTCCAAGTCCACCCTGAGGGACAGACCTCAGCGGGCATCTCACCTGAACTGCTTCCAGCTAAGAGGACGCAACCCAGGCTGAGCAGCCACACCAGCAACCCCTCCCCTCCCCAAGCAGCAGAGCCTGAGGGGTGACGCCAGCCGCCACCAGATAGGAGGCTGAACTGCTGAAGCCTCTCCCAGCACGCACTCTCAGCACCCTTCTGCGGGCACAGTGTCAGAGAGCTGGACGCCTTCAGGAAGAACCCCCCAACTTAGGTTTTTCTTTTCCCTTCCTGCTGGGATGCAGACAGCAAAGACCGCTGACTAGGCAATCTGGCCACAACAGGTCTCACCAATTTCTGAAAGGCTTTGAGACTGGGGCTTGACCAGCAGGAAAGTAAGGAGACATTTTTTCTCCATTAGTTTTCTCCCCACCACAACCCTACTAAAGTAAAGATACGCGCTCACACGGATGCAGAGAGCAGACTCCAGTGTGGCAGGCAGGGCTCTCACATGCCCCCAAGACTCAGTCCCACCTGATCCGTTTGAGAGTGGGCAAGGACCTTATGACCCTGAAGCATACAGCAGAGGAAAATTATCCCAGTCAGCTCAACATTATCAGCTGAGCTCTTTAAAAGCAGTTTTTTCTCTGGCTGGTTGCAGAGAAAGAAGCCAGACAGATGAGCCCCTGCTGGCATGCAAGAGAGAAAACAGCTGATGTGAACGGTCCCCAGAGGGGGTGGCCTCCAGGCTCCGAGTGAGGAGGGCCTTCCACCCAACAGCCAGCCTGAAAACAGGATTCAGCCCCACACTCACGAGGATCTGAACTCAGCCAACAAGCAGAGACCCTGGGGGAGAAGCCTGGGCCTCTGATGGGACTGTGGCCCCATGACCCTCGATGTCCATGAGGCAAGACCCCAGCGGACGACCAGGTGCCTACAGGGCTGACCCACAAAACTGAGAACATGCGTGCTGCCCTCGGCCACTGTGTCTGTGACAGCCCACTTCCCAGCAAGGAAGAGAACAAAACTCGTGTCACAGAGTTGTGGAGCATGGCAAAGTGACGAGAGCTGACCCTGTTCAACTTCCTGCCTGGCTAAAGGCCACAGCAGGTTGCGGCCAGGTGGCCTGGTTCTTCCTCTGGAGTTCCAGAAGGCTCAGGAACTGAAGGGAAGGCAGGAAGCTGGCCATCTGCAGGGTCCTGGCTCACAGAGGATGTCTCTGATGTCTCCAAGGAGCAGTGACCACAAAGGCGAGGCGGATAAAGACACAGGCAGGTGCACAAGACCCAGAGCCACCCACCCCTCACTTGTCTCGAGGCTGCTGGAGACAGGTCCCGACCAGACAAGGGTGCGCACGCTGGAAAGAGATGGGCGCGAGCTGGGGCCTGGCACCCAGAGGACAAGGCTGAGCATGGAGGGCCGCACGCCAAGCAGGCCACAGGTCCTAGCTCATGCCGCCTGGGGAGCTGGGATGGGGCTGCAGGTCAGGCCCTAAGCTCTCACCTTTCACCACAAGGCCTGAACAGATAACATCTGAAGTCAGAAACTCAGCACACAGCAACACAAGCGAGAGTCCCGGGCAAGTGGTCCTCGGGCCTCACAAACCTCAGCTCATGCTAACCCGGTCCTGTCCTGCCAGGCCAGTCTGGCTGTGCTCTCCCTGGACGCCCCTTCTTGCTGCTCCATATTCTTAGGCGTTTACCCTCCTGCCGCCACCAGAAAGGAGGCCTCCCACTGTGTCATCAGCTGAACTCCAGAGTAAGGACTACCACCCAGCGAGCCACCTTCCAGTTGAAGAGAAGGCCTGCTGCAGGGGACCAGCAGGCAAGACCCAGCCTTTCAGAGCCCTCAGCTGGCCAGTGTGGTTTAAGACAACCACTTCCCGAGGACGCCAGGTAAACAGCAACCCTGCCACAGTGAAGAGACCCAGGGCAGCGTTCTCACCAGATCCGTCCTCCAGGTCCCCCTCCTCGTCTTCATCACTGTGCTCACTGCCCGTGTCGTCCTCGGAGCTTCCACTGCGGTCCTCACTGCTTCCTTCTAGATCAGCAGAGAAAAACACGGCCCAGGGGCAGTTCAGAGGGCACCTACCAACAGGGTTCCCAGCAAACGTATGTGGTCACAGGGAAAAGCAGCAGCCTTTGGCTCAATTTACATTTGCAGTGATTGCATTCAACGTAAAGACAAAAAAAAAAAGCACCACTTCCGCACTTTAAAAGCAAAGGATAAGTAATCTTTCACAGATTGAAAGCTGAAAATCAACACGTGTAGATAACCCCCCAAAAGGAACTGGGCTTCTCTGAGAGCCAACCTGGAGAAGACGTGAGGTGACCCTGCTCTCCCCCAGCTCTGGGTGCAAGAGGCGGAGGGGCTCACCAGCATCACTGGCCGGGCCAGCAGGACTGAGTCTCCGGTGTCCATCTGGCCCTCGGCTTCGGCCAACAAGTTCGTCCAGGCTGTCGTCATCCATTGCTGGACATTGGAGTTCAGCTCTGAAAGAAACCAGAGTCAAATCATTCTGCACCGTCCCAGGCGACAGTCACTCTGTACACACGGCATGCCTGGTGACATGCATCCACCCCAGGACAGGGAGACATAGTGCACACAGAACTGTACATGGACACATGCAGACGGCTCCTATCGACAGAGCCACATTCAGAGCCAGATCTCAACTTACAACGAAGCTAATTTAGCCTCAGACTGGCGGCATTCTTGCTCAATCAGGCACCTGCCACACCTCAACTCTCCCTGGGTACCCCCTTGCCAGGCGCCAGTGAAACGGCCTATCACGAGCTGAGGCAAAGCAGGACCTCAACAGAGGGGGTCATCAGAAGGTCCCAGGTGACCAGCAGAGCCCTCTCCCCGCATCCCCTAGCACACCCCCCTCAGCCAAGGCCAGTCAGCCAGCCTTCGTGCACCTGACTACCGCTGGGAGGCCCCCCGACCTCGCCCCAGTGTCCACGGGGCATGGAAGAGTCACCTGACTGCCCAGGAGCCGCACAGGCCCACGGTGAGCAGAGGTCTGGCTCTCAGCTGCCGTGTGCACCTGCTCCTAGGCTCCTGATCTCCAAGTGGGGACACTTGTCCTGTCTGTGCCGCAAGGCCACTGCAAGGACAACGCAGAGAACCTGGACAAATGCCCTCACAGATGTAGACTGTAGTGAGACACAAACACCCTCCCACACCAGGGCCTCCAACTTTGGTCTCCTAATCAGGGTTCCTTTCCCATCAGTGCTGCTCACCTCACTTTCCAGGTGACCCTGAGAGGAAACCCTTCTCAACAACAACACAGGGAAGAAACGCCTCTCCTTGTCAGAGTGTGCTTCCGACCAAGTCTGGTCTCCGTGGTCAAAGGAAAGGGGTCACAGGAGAGACCAGAAGGCAGAGGGGCAAAGCAAGAACCAGGGGTAGGGGGCTGAGCTGACAGTGGTGTGCCCAGAAACCAGGAAAGGCTCATTCCACAGGCAGGCTCCTCTCCCGTGGGCCATACACGCTTCCCGTGCACCTGGCAATCAGCAGAGATTGTACAGGTTCCCCCAAAGGACAGTCTCCTGGTGGTGCTGAGGCCAGATTCAGACCCCAGAGGGCCTCGCTTCCCATACAAAGCCTGGATTCTAGGAAGATGTTTTCTAAATGGTGAGGGCAACTTCTATCTGGAAAAAGTAAACTAAGGAGGTTTTGTGGAATTACTGACCTCCTAAAGCTCCCACTTTTCTTCTTCCTAGTACCCTAAGATTAAGAAAATCCACCACAGTCAGCCCACAGACCCGCTAAGGGTCTGCACCCCCAACACCTGACGGATCAGCGACACAGCAGGGGCCCTACCTGCCCCACACCTGCGTCCTGGCCACAACTCCTGCTAGAGAAACACAGACTAATGGACATGATGGTGCCACCATCTGTCTAGGAGGATGACGCCTTTCCCGTGAGCACAATGGCTGCAGCACCACTGCATGTAAGAGGACCTGTCACCCTCTGGCTGCAGCTGTGACTGGACTTGACAGCGTCATTCTGGGACACCTGCTCTAACACCCGCTCTGCCCCTACTGGTGTGCAGCATGGTTCCTGCCCTGGAGAAACACAACCTACTGAGGGAGATAAGTGCTCACACCCATGAAGCTAACAGGGAAAACTTCAGAACACGTAACCTGCTAGGGACAGTTCACACACACAAGGTCAAAAGTACAAACAGCCCCAGCTTCTTCCTGGGTGACTGAGACCTAGGTCTGCCTGTGAGGGGCAGTGAGAGGCAGGGCCTGCATCACAGCACTGCCAGCAGAGGTCAGTGAGGCCCGCTGGCTCTGGCACACTGGGCTTGCCAGAAATACAGCTCAGGAATGAGGCTCAACTCCCCGTGTCCCCACAGCTGGGGGGTCTAGTCCCGAGAGCCATGTACACCCCCATCATAGATGGTGAGAAAATCTCCAAAGGCCTCCTCACACCCTCCCCCAGGCAGCAGGCAAGCTTCAGTCATGTGGGGGGAGCAGCATCCCTTCCCGTGTAGTCACACAAGAGTAACTTCTGTCGGCGCCCGGGGGCCTCCAAAGGTACCTTCCAGAGCAAGCACTTGTACAAATACTGAGGAGGAAACCACAGTGAGCAACCCCCAGCACCCCCTTTCTCGTCAGAGCAAGTGTTAATGGGGACCCCCACTTAGGACCTCTTGGCCCCACCAGCAGCCCCAGCTCAGACATGCCTGCCACCTCTGCTCAGATGTTCCAAACCAATGGTCAGTAAAGCCCATTGCCCTTCTCGGTTGCTGGCCACCTTTGTCAGCGCTGGCAGTGCTCTGTGGTTTTCCCGCTCCGCCTCCCGATTTGGGGGAGTTAGAGGGAAATTTTATGCCAGAAAGAGTTATTTCTCTTTCCAAATTCCAACACCCAAAACACCTGCAATTCCAGCCATTGCTAAGGAACCAAAAGGTTCCTGGTGTGGTGACTGGCAACTGTGCCAGGACCACAACCTGAGTGCCCACTGCCAGGCCCTGAATAAGCCTGCCTGGTCCCACACCTCACACCAGGCCCACTGTCATTTTTCATTCATCGTCTCCACAGAGGCTACAAGACCTCAAAACTGTAATCTGCAGCGGAAGTCAATAAGCTAGGGCCATAAATGTCTTTGCAGGGCTGGGATGGACACCAGGAGTCCATGCTGGAGGGCTGCTGAGAAAACGAAAGCCAGGCTGGCCCAGCCAGGGCCTCGCCACCAGCCAGGTGCAAAGAAAGAACCAGCTGCTGTCATTCTGACTCAACATTCTTCCCGTAAGAAAAAATGCCGAGTGGTCCAGGGAGAGGGAAGGTGTGCCAAGTCCCAGGTCAAATCTCACTTCAGCTTCAGGTTCTGTCCAGCCAACCACTGGCCAAAATGTGGCTCACCAGGCCGACTACTACTCTGATGCTGAAGAAACAAGAATATATAAACTCCAACGTTGACAGTGCTACAAGTCTCGTTAAAAAAAAAAAAAAAAAAAAAGGACCAGGAATCAAGGCTTGGGTTAACACAGTGCCCTGGCTCTGCGCTCAGTAGCTGTGTGACGTTGGCAAGTTACTTAACCTCTCTGGGCTCCAATCTATTTAGCTGTAAAACAGGAAGGCCAATACCTACTCCCGAGAGACTGCTGTGAAGACTACGTGAGTTAAGGAACGGGAAACCACCCTGTAAACCACAAGGGCCTGTCAAAACACAGACGAAGCCGATAAAAGCATGACGACCAGGAGCCGGAAACGAGTTGGCAAAGGGTCACGCTCAGCGCGGGGAAAGCGACAGCGCAGAGGCGGGTGTCACAGGACCAGGCGGCGAGATGCCCACGACCAGGAACAGGAAGGCGGCCACCCCCGAAACCCGCCTGCAGGCTCGGGGACTCCCAGCCTCTGCGCGAGGTCCCCCGCGCCCGCCCGGGCACCTTGCTGCTGCCGCCCGCCCGGGGCCAGCGCGGCGCAGGCCTCGCACCGCCGAGCAGGCCGCAGACAAAGCGCGCGGCGCCCGGGCCGGCGCTCCGGACGGGGAGCGGCAGGGACCCCGGGAGGCCGCAGCCCTCGTACATACCCGGAACCTCGAGCCCCGCTGGCCGCTCCTGGACGCTCGCCGCCGCCGCCCGAGCGAGAGCCACGACTAGGCCCGGCCGCCGCCGCCGCCTCCGCCGCCGCTGCCGCCGCCGCCGCCGCCGCGCGCTCCTCGACCCGGAAGTGCATGGAGCCGGCTTCCGGGGCCCTCCCGCCCCTCCCGTTGGCAGAAACCACTGGGACCCGGGCGGGGAAAAAGGGCCTGAGGTGGAGGAAGGAGCCACTCCCTGCAGTCGGGGATCTCAAGACTTGGAAATACAGTTTAGAGCGTTAGCATTTTCCAAGGGGACCAGTTTCCTGGGAGAACTTTAGGTATCTAAGCCCCCGCTAGGGGGCTGTGCCGGGCTGTCCTCCCCCGTCAGGAAGATGGCATAGTCCGACCCTCGCCGGCCGCCCGGAGCGAATGGGAGCGGCCGTCTTGCACACCTAGGGTCCCGCCTACAGCCCGGGCCCCGCCCCCACTCGGTGACCCGCCCCCATCGCCGCCGCCCACCTCTCCATCCGCCAGACCCAGAGCGCGAGCCGCCTACAGTCCGGCCTGGCCGCTGTGGTGGCGCTCTCGGGACCAGCGGCTTCGCGCCGTCCGTACACTCTGGCCAAACTGATGGAGCCCTCTGCGCGGGCTCTCCCCGGCGCTGGGCGCAGCGAGGACGAGCCCCCAGACCCGTGTCCAGTCCGGTCCAGACACAGTAAACAATGAACGCTGCGAATCACTACGCCGCGTGGTGTGTGAGAAGCTGATTCGTGCTCTGATGAAAAGATAAAGCAGAGCAGGATCCGCGGCGGGAGCAGAGAGGACTGGCCAGTGGTGGCTGGTGAGGATGGACATGGCCAAGACGTGAGAGCAGAGAGGGGCAGCCGTGGGGAGATCTCGGAGAAGCAACCGGGAACCCACAAGGGAGGCCCACGAGGGTGGGCCCAGGCGGGGAGCGGCCAGAGGCTCCGGGGGCACTGGAGGGTAATGAGCAGGGATGACAGGTGCTGGCCTATAGAGTCCCCGGGGGCGGCAGCGTGTGAACAGACTGAAGCTGCTGGGGCAGACCTGGGGGACCAGTCAGGAAGCCACTTAGGTGAGTCAGGGGCCACCGTGGTGCGGGCTCAGGTTGGGGCAGCGCTTGTGTGGGAAGCTATCTGCTCCTGGTAGATTCTGAAGGCAGAACTGAAGCGAATTTGCTGAGGGGTTAGATATGAGATGCCAGATAAAAGGGGGAAACCAGGAGAGGGTTTCTGGAAGCCAGAAGGAGAAGGCGCATCCAGGAGAACCTCTGAGTGGAGGGAGATGGGGGTCAGGCGCAGAGCAGCGCTGGGGGTGGGGGAGCTGGAGAGAGTTTAAAGAGAATGGGAGGAGAATAATCAGACAGCAGCACCGAGTGGGAAACAAAAGTGGAGGCCACTAAGAAGTATCCCACCAAGAGAGGGTGGTTTTGTTTTTTCTGTTTGCAACAGGAGAAATAATCCCCATGCTTACAAGTTCTAGAAAGGACTTTGCAGAAAGGAAGCATGGGTGTGGATGGTGCCAGAGAAGTGAGGGAGCCTGGAGAAAAATCTTCTCTGTTGGGGGTGGGGGGAGTGGCTGGTCTGTGCCAGCCCTTCTACACGCACATGCCTTCCTGCCAGAGACCACGAGATGTAAGGACCCTGTACAGTGGAGAGTCCCAAATGGGGGTGGGTTGGCATCACTCCACTGAAGCTCCTGAGAAGGTCTGGGACAAGCAGCTTATGGCCAACTTGGAGCACCCTTGGAGAGGAACCAGCCCCTCCCACCTTCATCTGCAGCTGCTCCTCAGGGTTGCTGGAAAATTGTCATGAGAAACGTGTATCCGTGATGAGCTGCAAACATGTCCGCAGTGCACAACCTACCCAGCCATGCCATCCTTTGCGCAGACCGAGATATGTCCCCAGGGAACTGCCAGAACCACTGGTCTGGTCCTAAACTCAGCAAAGCTGCTACCTCTTGGGAGCATAGGCACATATCTGTACCTCCCACCTGACACCCTCTACCCACCCACCCAACAAACAACTCACCTCCCACGTGCATGTATGCACCTTCCTTGTGTACTCCACCTTCAGTGTTGTCGCCCCCAGGCACAATGGCTGGCCACTCACTGCCGCTTCTCATGCTAGTGCCAGGCAAGGACACGCATGTGTGCTCTGCCCACATGCCCCTCACAGACCTGTACCCTGAGCCCTCATTGGGTCCCAGGTGTGTGCTGGCCCAGACACTGTGTGCATGCCCCTTCCCATGTGTGTATGGAAGGGTGGAGCTGCACAAGGAGCTCCCTTGGCCAGCCCTTTCCCCTGTCATCAGGCCTGTGCAAATGCACAGGTCTGCATTCCGTAACTTAGGAAGGTTGGTGTATCAGTGTCCTGGGGCCGCCATAACAAATGACCACAGACTGGGTGGCTTAAAACAACACATTTGTTCTCTGACATTCCTGAAGGCCAGAAGTCCAAAATCTAGGCTGATAGCTGTGTCTTCCCTCCCTCTGCCACAGAGGCCCTGGGGTTAGAACCCAGGACCTCTTGCACACCAAGCACACACTGTACCTCTGAGCCCTATTCCCATGCATTGTGCTCACTCTGAAATCTAGAGAGAGAATCCTTTCTTGCTGCTTTTGGTTTTTGGTTCCAGGCTTCCCTGGCTTGCGGCAGCCTCACCGCAATCTCTGCCTTGGTTTCCACATGACCTTCCTCCCTCTGTATCTGTCTCTTGCCTCTGTCTCTTATAAGCACACTCATCATTGGATCGGGACCCACTCAGATAATCCAGGATGATCTCATCAAGATCTGTAACTTAATTACAGCTGAAAAGACCCTTTTTCTATGTAAAGCAACATTCACAGGGTCTAGGCATTGGGATATAACATAAATTTGTCTGGGACCACCATTCAGCCTACTACAGAGAGTGATAAGGGGTGAAGTCAGAACCAGCAGGACTGGGGGGCACTATTGGGGGTCATACCAGCAGGACAAGATAGGAACTTGGAGTCACCCTGACTTCTGGCCTGTCCTTGTCCCTGAATCCTAGACTTCTTCTCTCCAGACCTCTGCCCTGTCTGTGAATCTCCAGTCATGCCCTGTCCTGAAGGTGTGGGCCTCCTCAGGGATCCCACAGATTCCTAAGTGTTCCTTCAAGACCCACACAGTCCAGGCTTTGCAAACCCCTCAACTTCTGACCCCAATAGAACTGTTCCGGCTCCTTGTTCCTTTGTGCTCCCTCCCCATCCATAGGACCAAACCCCACAACACACTGCACTTGAATTTCTACATTTAGGCTTCATGCTCCTGAGGTCCCAGGCAGGGCCAGATGCATCCCTGGAGCCTCAGCACTTAGCCACCTGGGCAACAGTTCTGAAGGAAGAAATGAAATGACTGAGATGGTGGAAAGGGTGCAGGAGGATCAGGCTGGTTTTAGGGCAGCTGGTGGGCTCCAGCCCAGGCTTAAGTGGGATGCAGTGGGGACAAGGAGTAGGGCGGTGAGTTGAAGGGCAGGAGGGCTACAGGAGAACCTCCAGGGTGGCTGAGGCTGAGAAGGTGCTGCCCCTGGGCCAAGGACCAGTCTGACAGTGGGGGCAGAAGTGTCCTTTGGAGCTGCCTGGAGCCAGGAGAATGGGGTCCTCCAGGGAAGACCAGGCTCTGAGGCAGATGCCAGAGACTCTGGCTGATTTGTGGGAGGTTGGGGAAGAGGGGAGCGCTTGCTTATTTGAGGAGAGGGACACAAGCGTCTTATGAGAACCTCTGTGCCAGGAACAAAGGGGATCAGGCACTTCTCTGCCCAATTAGGGGTCCCAGTGACCCATAATTCGGCCTCCGGAGGCCAGGAGAAGAGTGTGAAGAGAAGGGGGCGCCACCAGAAGTTGGTAACTCCAAATCTGAAACAGTCTGTTCCCTTGATTTACCCCTTTTCAATGCCCGAATAGGATGGGGCAAAGGATGCAGACGAGCCGCCCAGGGCCCTGTGCCCGGTGCGGTCGACCCTCTGGACTCGCACTAGAGCCTTTAATGGCGACAGGTCCCACAGGAGTGACCAGGAGTCCCCTGGGTCGGCCTGTGTGAGCCCCCTGCCGCCAGCCGGACCGCCCCGGAGTGGGTGCAGGGGGTGCGGGCAGCAGGTGATCTCGAGGGCGATGCCCGGGCTACGTGCCCGGGAGCCCGGCGGGATCCGGCTGCGAGGAGGCGGCTGGGCTGTTCCACCGCGGGGGCCCTCGGGGTAGCGCCCAGGGTCGTACCACCCGCTTCTGCCGGCGGGGGAGCGGCTTCGGGGCCAGGCGGCAGCGCGGCGCCCGCAGGCCCCGCCCGGCAGGTGGCGGCCCCGCCCCGAGGCCGACGTGCGGAAAAGAACGCGCCGGCCGCGCCCGCGAGGGGCCGCGCGGCGGTGGGCGTGGCGACCCGTCCCCGGCTCGCGCCCACTGGCTGCGGCGCGGCAGGGCGGGCCCGGCTCGGCCTGCCATTGGCTGCGGGAGTTCTGTATTTGCATACGGGCCGGGCGCGGGGCGCGGGGCGCGAGGATGACGGGGGGCGCGAGGGGGCCGCGGCCGCCACCGAAGTTGGGCCGAGAGCCGGCGACGGCCCCGCGCCAGGGTCGCAGGTGACGCGCGAGGGGGTCCCAGGCTGGCGGGCGGGACCTCGGGCCGAGCAAGGGCAGCGGGCTCGGACAGCCAGTTTGGAGGAGAGGAAGGGGTCTGGGGTGGGGGACGACCCCTCCGCCCTGCCGGCGGTCCCTCCAGGCGCAGGGCAGCCACTGCCCACTGCACATTGCGCTGCTCCGGACCCACTGTGCGTGTGACAGCGGCTGATCTGTCCCTGGGCAGCGCGACCGCCCTGGCCCCTCAGTGACCCTTCTCTGTCCGGCAGGGGACGGCCATACAGGGTCGAGGGTGCTCGCCTAGGTGGGTGGGAGGCCAGGGCTTCCCTATGGACTGGGCTTGCCGGTCTGCACCCAGCAGTGGGGTGGGAGGGGGAAATGGGGGACAGTCAGAGGACTTCGCTGCTCCCATGAGGGGGCTCGGGTAGGCCCAGATGCTCTCTTGGAGGGAACTCTTTTTTTCCCTGTGTATCTCAGGGTGCCAGGATATGCAGGGCTCCTGGGACGGCCTGCTGGATGTCCGCCAAGCTGAAGGCAGCCCTGGGCAGGCACGGGTGTTGTGGTCAGACCCTGGGACATCAGGACCGGAACCTCCAGAACCACCCTCTTGAGGGACACCTCTGGGAACGTTCTTGAGGAGGACAGTAGCAGATTTGGCTTTTTTGTGCACTTCTGCCCCTTCAGCAAGGCCACTCTTGGAGTCAGGACTCTGAAGGCCCATTTGTGCTGCCCAATGATGTGCCCCTCCCAGAAGTGGAGGTTCCCCAGGCCCGCCTTCACTGTTGTGTATTCTCAAGTTCACTGTGAAAATCTGGTCGTGGAGCAGGCCCAGAGCGGCCTCTGGGCGGGCAGATGCCAGGACGCCTCGGCAGGCCTCATCTCCTCTCCCAGGCGTGGGGGTGGAGGGTGGAGGGTGGAGCAGCCTGGTGGGGAGGGGGGGCTTAGTCAGGGCCTCAAGTGGACTTAGACTCCCCTTCGGAGGGACCCTGTCCTAATGGTCGATGTGGTGTGCTGCGTGTCACACCGAGCCGGCTTCGCAGGGAGCTGTGGGTGGCCTTGGGGGTGAGAACCAGTGGAGCGGACTTGCTGCCACCGGTTGATGACTTATGTTGCGAGATCCTCAGTGAACCCTGCTGTTCTCAGCCAGCCCTTGAGGGCACTTCCATGCTGGGGGTGAGCAGACACTCTGAGGTCAGCCCACCGACAGCCTGGCCCTGTGGAGCGACAGTGAGGATGGCGGCCCTCGACATCCCCCTGGCTGGGTGCTGCCTCAGCTCCAGGGAGCTGGCCTGGCTTGGCTGGCCCTGGCCTGGCTTGGCTGGCCCTGCCCTGGCCTGGGGGAGCTGGGCCTCTCCACTCCTCAGCACATCTCACATAGTTTTCAAAGCACAGTTTAAAACTCAGAAGTAAACTTTTCAGATTTGCTCCGTGATCTGATGCACTTCTGGCAACTTTGGGAGGTGTTGGGTTTTGTTCACCTGGAACAGTCATAGGGGAAGAAAGTTCTGCCCCTTTCCCCACCCCAGAACACAGTGGTGGCCTGAGGATCCCCTCTGAGGTGGACAGGTCCCTGGCATTGGCTTTGGAAGGAAGAGGTGTTCCCTGAAAACATGCAAGAGACCAGGGTGTGCCAACTTCCCTTTGGGGGGGGTTGGGGACAGGGTGTGCATGACACTGGGAAGGGCGTGGGAGGGTGGTCCCTGGATGGCATCTGGCCCAGCCACTGATGGCCTGTGCTCAGCTTGGGAGATAACCCCCTGCTGAGACTCGGGGCTGGTGCCCAGAGGTACATCCAACCCTGCTGAGCACAGGTTGGGGCTACAGGTCCCTTCGGACCTGGCAGTGATTGCTTCCAGTCCCCACTCTCCCACCCAGGGCGAGGCCCCATCAGTCTTTACACTCGAGGCTATACCCCGTGTGACCTGTGTTTGGCCCTATCTGGAGCCACGGGTCAGGCCGTTCCCAGCCCTTGGGTACAGGCTGCTGTGAGCTGGGCAGCGGGTTGGCACAGGAGTGTGGACAGGCACAGAACTGGGCTGGGGGCTTTGCAGAGGAAGCTGGGGCGGATTCCTCTGACACTAGATTCCTTTTGCCACTGGCCTGTGCAGCCACTCCTGTCCCTGCTCCATCTTAGGCAGTTGGTACCCAGTCCTGTTTACACCCATGAGCTGTGTACTCTTTGTGGTTTCCTTGCTCCTTGAGCTCAGGACTTCGTGTTCCCTCTGGGCCACCCCAAAGGAAGTGGGGAACACCAGGCCCAGCACAGGGGCCACTCCAGGAGGAGGTTGAGTTCATCCCAAAGTTGCCCACCCCCAAACTAAGCACGAAGATTCTGATGATTTAGGGTGCCCTACACTTTGTTCCTCAATATGCATGCTGCAACCCAGCCTCAGAGCCCCCCAGGTTCTGTCATCACAGAGATCTCCAGTCCAGCCACAGCTCTCAGAGCAGAGAGCCTGTGGCCCACCGAGGACCAGAAATGATGTGGACCTCGCCCTGCCCCAATTCCAAGACTGCAGGCAGGCAGCACAGGCTTCGTGCCCACCTGGGGAATGGAGGTGGGGTGTCGGAACGGAGGTGGCCACACCCTCAAGGGGCCAGCAAAGCTCCCTGAGCTTGGCAGCCCCAGGACTCTGGGGCCTGCCCCCGCAAGCTCTCAAACTCAGGAAACCTGATGGACGGGTCTGGCATGTCCTTGAGTCCTCAAATCTAGGAGCCACCCTAGAGGGAGCAGCAGTTGCCGCCGCTGGTGGGGAGCAGGCCAGGGAGGGGAAGCCAGGCAGGAAAGGGGTCCAGACAGAATCCCAGGTCATTGCTGTGGCTGCTTCAGCCCCCAGACCATCCCAACTTCAACCGCAGGCTCATGCTGCCAAGGAGAGCCCCACCCCCAAAAGAGGAAAGCTGCCCCTCTCCTCTGTGTGGATGGACACAGCAGCCTGAAATGCGACACCCTGGGAGCCCCAGCCTTGGACCCACTGACCACGGGTCCCTGGGAGACCCCTATCTCAGGACCCCTGGCTGTGGCCAGCCCCAGGCAGCTCAGGGTACTCCCCAGTGTCCCTGGAAGAGTCTTAAGTTCTAGACCCCAGAGACTCTGCCCAGTGCAGCCTCAGGACACACTCAAGCCATGTGGGGCAGTTTACTGAGGTTTTAGTGTTGGGGTAGGGAGACATCACACACACACATGTGGGGAAGGATACCTCCCACAGGTAAGCATGTACTCACACGGGTTCTGTGCACCTCCTGTCTCCAAAAAGGAGCTGTGGCCTTTGGGGCCTAGTGAGTTCTGAGCTGGCCATGTCCCGTGCTTCTCTGAGGGTCTTGGCAGATTTGACAAGGACTAGGGTGAGAGTCCTCAGTCTCCCCCTGCCCCCTGTGGCAGAAATCCTAGGGCTCTGAGATGTCCTGTCTCAGACCCAGGGTACCGGGGCTTCCCACCACATGGGGGAAGGAGTCCTCTGCGACCACGGACTCTTCTTCTGTCGTCCAGGCTGGGCTGGCCTTGGCTGCCTTCGCTCATCAGAATCCAGGGCTGGGCTGGCAGTGGATGTCCAGTCTGGGGCAAGAACTGCTACCTCCAGGAGTTCTGCCTCATGGGGGCAACTGTGGGGAGGACACAGGCTGAGAGGGCTGAGAGGGCCACAGGAGGGCCTCATCCCACCCAGAGATGGGGGGACAGACATACTCTCTGGGCTCAGACTGGACACTAGGGCAGGACTCCGGGGGGGTCCTGTGAGGGGCTCTTCTCTGGCTGGAGGCAGAAGATCCTGTGGGGAGAGCAAGTCAGCTTGGAGCTGGGCCAGGCTCCCCACCGACCTGGCCTCCCTCCAGTACTGCTCTGACCTGCGTGCTGAGGGGAACCCCGTCCGGCCGTGGGGGCGGTGGCAGTGCAGCCCCTGTCTGCTGGATGAACTGCTGCAGGTCACACTGACGGAGCTCCCGGTTCAGCTCCTCCAGTTCCTGGGCCTGGGCCTGGGGCATATGGGACCCTCAGGGACTTGCCCAGGGAGCTCCACAGCCTTGTGCCCTCCCACATCCCCCAGAGACTGACATCCAAGTCCAGCCATGTATCAGGGAAACTGGCAGGGGTGTGGGGTCCAGTGGGCTCACCTGCAGCGCATGCTCGGCGGCCTCCAGTGCCCGGCCCACCAGGACAAGGCTGCCCTGCACCTCCACTCTCTGCCGCTCCTGGGCTGCTAGGTCCTGACGCAGGCGTTCCGAGGCAGACACCGTGGGTGAGGGGGGCCCAGGGGTCTCTGCCACCAGTTGCAACTCAGCCTCCAGGGCACGGGCCTGGGCATCCAGGGCCTGCAGGCGGGCGGCATGCTCGGCAGTGGCTACACTCAGCGCCTGCAGGCGTGCCTGCCCCTCACGCTCGCGGGCTTCCTCACGCCGCAGCTCCTGCTCCCAGAAGGCCTCCTGGCCCAGCTCTGCTGCATTCCTCCGCACCCTTTGCTCCAAGCCCTGTAGATCTGTGCAGCAACCTGGCAGTGATGCTACGGGGGCCACAGGCTCGGGTGCCACAGGGCCGGGGGCCAGGCCAGGGCACCCCAGGCTGAAGGTCAGCGCTTTGCGGGGTTCACGGTCCAGTGCTGGTCGAGGTTTCGGGGGGAGACTGGCTCGGATTGGGCAGCGCTCAGGGGGCGGGCAGTTGTCTGAGGAGGGCCTCCCAGCAAGGCTGGGCCCTGTGCGCCTCAGGACAAACTGGACATCGCTGGCAAACTGTCCACAGGTAGCCTGGGCACCCACTGGGCACTCCTGGGGTAGCAGCTGCCGTTCCTTCTCTCTGAGGCGCTGCACCAGCACAAAGCGGCCTGTCTGGCCTAGGGTAGGAGGAGGTGTCAGTCAGCCCATATCCCCTACCCTCTGTCCACCTGGCTTGAGCAGCTGGGGTCGGGGGGCAAGAGGGATGAGCACCAGCCCCAGCCTCCTTGGGGGAAGAAGGGCCAGAGGGTCAGGCCCCACCCCCAGTGCACCTGCTGGGCCCATCTGGGACTCAGGGCCTCACCTATTGCTTGGGCTAGCGCGATGACCACTTCCTGGCAGGTGGTCTGCTCTGAAACTCCACAGACCACGCGCTGGATGCCGTCCACCCACACCTTCAGCTCCATGGCTGCCAGCCCTGAGAGCATCCCTGTCCTGCAGGGAGGGCGAAGGCCACAGGGTCAGGCCCTGCCTGGCCCCAACACAGCCTGGCTCCTCTTTTCCTCTTCCAGGACTGCTTCTCACCCCCAGAACTGGCTCAGGACTGCTGCCCCTCAGCGTCCGGTGCCCAGCCCCACCCGCAGGCCGCACATTCCTGGGGGTGGGGTAGTAAAGACCCGCGCGTCCCCCAAAAGCGGCGAAGCAGTGTGCCCTCGCGCAGGGCTCAGAGGCTTCCCTACTCCCAAGCCTGCTCTCGCCCCGCCCCACTCCCGGAACAGGGCGAGTTATTAACCAGACCTGGTCACCTGGCTCGTAAGGCACAGCCCCTCCCGCGGGGCGCCCGCGCGCAGACCTCGGCCCTTGGGACAGACCGCACCCGGCGCGGGCGGCCCCTCCCCACTCCCGCCCGTCCCCGGGCTCGTTCGCGAGGCCGCCGTCCCGGCCCGCGGCGGTGCAGGTGCGGCGCGGCCTCGGCGCCGGCCCGGCTTGCGCCCTGCCGTCGGAGTTGCCGTCCCGGGCTGCGCCTTGCGTTCTAGAGGCTCTGGGGCCCGGCGCGGCTCACCTAGGCTCACCTAGGCGCTCGAGGGGCGCCGGAACTCAGGAACCAGCCGGCCGCTGCCGGGAGCCCGGCGCCGCCGCAACCTGCCGCCTCCAGTGCCGCGGGAGCGCCCCGGCCCGCCGCCCCATTGGCCCACAGCCCGCGTGCCCCGCCCCGCAAGCACCCATTGGCTCCTCGGCGCGCATGGCCCGCCCCTCGCCAGCACCCATTAGCCACCTTCTCTGAGTCTCGCCCCTGGCCCTCCCTATTGGCTCCCCGCCCGCCCCGCCCCCGGAGGCTCCCAGGTGTGGGCGGGGCTCGGCAGCCAGGAGGGGCTGCAAGAGCCCGGGTCCACGCACGCCCCAATCACGCAAACAACGCGGAAGCTCGTCCCGGCCCGCGGTCCCAGGCAGAGCGTGGGGCAGGTGTCTGGCGCCGCGCTCCCGGGCCGACTTCCGCAGATGCCGCCAAGTCTGATGAGTCTCTCGCCTAGAGAGGAGGCGCTGGCCTGGGACCCCGCCAGCGCGGCCAGCGTCCAGAGGAGCAGCGGGGCCACAGCCTCCCCACCCCCTGTTAGACCCAGGTCGGACGCACAGGGGTCGGGGGGCGGGGCTCATAGCTGGAGGGAGTGGAGCTGGTTGGCCACCGGCCACTCTGGCTGCGGCCAGACTGACAGTTCTTTTGGGGGAAGGGGCCGACCTGAGGTTGCCTGGGACAAAGGCCCTGGGCTCTTTTGTGTGAGGCTCCTTTCTCCCACCAATTCCTGCCCCCAGTGGGGCCCAATGCCTGCCCGAGTGTGGACACACCCCTCTGCCCCGCCGGCCAGTCCGGCTGTTCCATCGGGAGAACCCAAGTCAGCACCACCGCCAGAGTCTCTCACAGTTTCTATGCTACCTGTGTGGAACAGCAGCAAAGGCCTTCAGAGCCTGTCTGCCCCAATCACACTGGGCCACAAGGGCATCTTTCCACCACAAGCCCGACAAGAGCAGAGGCTGAAAGCCTGAACAAATGAATGGTGAATGAATGAAGATGGGGTGGGGTGGGGCAAAGCAGGAGGGCATGGGTCTTGTGGATCATGTCCGGTGCCTTACTTTTGACCTGGGCGGAGGGAACCATGATCATCATTATATGTGTCCCCAGGGTCCCCTGCAGTGGCTTAGGTGATGGAGGCAGGGGAGAAGGTGAGGCTTCTGTCTTGGGCCTAAGTAAATGGGGGCCCATTGTTGGGTAGCACTCAGCAGGCCCCTCTCCCAGGTTCTCTGGGATCTCCCCTGGTTCCTCCTCCCCACCCCACCCCCTCAGTCAGCTCAGGCCCCAGTGAGGTCCACGTGCCCTGGAGTGCCATCCACTGACTTGTGGACACACTCACAGGGCAGCAATGCCGATAATAGCCACCGACTGCCATACCAGGCTGGAGAGGGACTGTGGGAGCCTCCCCCAGGGTTGGTTGGGGGTGTTGTGCTGAGTGGGTGACCATGGCAGGCCGTGTTAGTCACTCTCTGTGTCCTCTGGGCCTGCTGAGGTTAGCTGGGCAGTAGCTCGACCTCTCACAGCTGCTCCTTCAGGCTGGACCAGGAGGTGGGCCCAGGGTTCACTTGGGGCCCTGGTCTGGTGTCGCCCAGGAAGCTCCTGGTAACAAACAGCCCCTCCCCTCTGAGTGCTAGTATCCATGGCAACACTGCGGAGCCTTTCTCTCCCCAAGCCTGCTTGGATTTCAGGCCTCAGGTGAATGTTGTGGGAGGACCCTGGGTCTGACTGGCAGAGGACTAGCACCTCTGGGGGCCCTTGCTCTAGGCCGAGGGGTAGGAGCTTGGGCCCTAGAGGGCCAGGGTGACAGGGAGGAGACAACAGGGAATGTGTGAATACCCAGGTGACATGGAGCCTGGTGGGGGGTGACCTGCTGTCCTGGCCTGGTCAGAAACATGCAGATGTGGACACCCACGTAACTGGCAGTTTGCTGTCCCGTGGGGCGCACACGCGCGCACGCACACACACACACACGCACACCCCTTCTTGGAGGGTGATGCCCTGTGAGCCAGCGGCACCCTTTGGGGCTGTCGTACACACACATGTGTAAGGAGAGCCCTGCAGGGGTGCCCACACACAGGACGCAGGGCAGACAGCCCCACCACCCCTCCTCTCAGCTCCCCCAAGAACATCAAGAATGGCCCCCGAGTCTTGTCAGGAGGCTGAAGGAGCCGAGAAGGAGGCTCTCCCAGTCCTGGTGGACCGAGAACCTGTCAGTGGCCACATAGGGCCTCCAGCTGGTGCACCTGCTGACCCGGTGGCTCCTGCGCACCCTCAGGACACCAAGTGTAGCTCCACTAGGGTGGTCTTCTCCATCAACCTGCAGTAAGGAGGGGAGGGGGTGGTCAGCCACTCGGGCCAGGCCAGCCAGAGAGCAGGGTCCGATCAAGAGGAAGGGGCGCTGGCATTCCAGGTTGGCCCCGGAGTCCCTGGACCCGCACACTCTGCGGCTGCTGTGGGGGCAGCGGGAGCTGGAGATCCAGGCCCTGCGGTGGGCCATCCAGAACCCCCGGAATGGCCGGCACTACCATATCCTGCGGGAGGTGGCTGGGCTTCCACCTGAGAGGTCAGCAGTGAAGCCCTAGTCCTCCGGCCCCACCCAGTCCCTGCCCTGGCCCAACTCCTGGTTTATGTCTGACTCCAACCTCAACTGCTGAGCCCCACTCCAGCCTGACCCCAGCCCAGACCTGGACTCTAGCCCCAGTCCTTACCTGACCGTAATCCCCAACCTAATCCTGAAGAAGTCACTATACTGTAAACCCACCTAGACCCGAACTCTGAGCATTTCGGTGGGTACTAAACCCAACCTAGACTCCACCTCCGACTCAGACCTCTTCAGAGTCTGACAGCTTGACCCAGTCACAGTCTGTGCCCTCAGAACCCTAATGACAGTGAGGAGGAGTTCCTCCTTCTCTCCTCCTTGGCTGCTGGGGGGGGCGGGGGGTGGCCGCTGAGATTGCCCCTTCCCCCAGGAGCTCACGCAGTCAGGAAAAGTTCCTGCAAAATCAGGTCCAAAAGCTGACTCTGCAGTTGAAAGGGCAGAAGGAACAGGCCCAGCTGGTAAGGGCTGTCGGGGAATCCAGGGCTTGGGCATGGGACCCAAGCTGGGGTGAGGGTCTGGGGCCAGGCAGGGGTAGCCTTGGGGGCCAGGGTCTGGAGAAGGCCCCGCCCACCGACGGGCTGTCCTGGAGCAGGAGAAGGCACGCCTGGAGGAGCGGCTGCTGCAGATGCGAAACACGCTGCAGCAGATGGAGGCCGAGTTGCAGGCCCTCCGGAAGTCCTGCCTCCTGCAGCTGGCCCGCTCCTCCTGGGTGGGCCGCATACTGAGATCTTCAACGGGCAGTGTGGAGGTGAGCCTGTGCCCCTGGGGCCCTGCCCTACTCAGCCCGCCCTCCTTGGTTTTCCCTGGGACAGCCGGCATGTCTCCTTCAGACTGGTGCTGCTGGGGGGCCCTGGCTGGTCTGGGACTGGGAGGAACTACAAGCCCTGTGGTCCCACCCACCTGACACTTGGCAATTGTGTGCCTCAGGTGCTAGTGAGGTCAAAGTGGAGAGTTGTGCTGGGTGGAGGGGTGCCCTTTCCCCCAAGCCCCTGCTCAGTGGCCTCCTGTCCCCTTTTGCAGGTGGTGACTGCAGAGACCCTGATGGACCCCAGCGACCTCTCTGAGAGCGATCAGGCCCCCACTGCTGGGGAGGTAAGCAAGCCCTCCAAGTGTGTTCATGGCTCTGCCATCCTGTGGGAGCAGGGGGGGCAGTGCCACATATCTGTTGCTTTTTGGCCAGAGTTTCCGGCTGGAGGATGTGGACTGGAACAGCATCGCTCACCAGTACCCCAACCTCTTCACCAACATCGAGTCCAACTCAGATCAAAAGTAACTGCACTGTGTGGGGACCCCCCCAGGGGCAAGGAGAGGGCTTGCTTTGGCAGGTGTGGACCACAATCCCAGTTCTACCCTTTAGTGTCCCTGGACAGGTCACTTAAACCTTCCAAGCATCATTCTCTGAGCTGTATGATGGGTTAGGGATGAAGAGAAAAGGCTCTGGGGCCATCTCTGTCCAGCCATGAGCCCTTTCCCCATGCAAGGTCCTCAGGATAGGGACCACAGCTTGGTGTGCTCTGCCCACCTTGGGGAGGTTGGGTGGGGGTGGGCTGGTGTCCAGGAGCCAGAGCCGTGGACAGCGAGCTGATCTTGGCCCACAGGCGCCCTTGGGCCCCACCGCCCCCACAGCTCCCACCAGCCACACTATCTGACCAGCGGAGCTCGGAGCTGTGCTGTCGGCGCAGGGAACAGCATCTCAAGAGTGTACAGTGGAGCTCCCTGCCCTTGGTTGGCACCAGCAGTTCAGGGAGCACTGGCTCCGAATCCAGTAGCTGCCAGCTGGCTGCGTGTAATTGCGTGCAGAAAGTGACAGGTGACCATCCCCAGGCACCAGGCTGCACTTCTGAGCAGATGGAAGCACAGGCATGGAGCCTCTGCGAGGACAGTCAGGCAATATCTGAAGGTGAAGTGGGATGGGTCTCCTCTGGTGGCTCCCCCCTCCCCAGGCCTGTGATTTCTGCCCAAAGCTATAAAGGACATCCCCCAGCCTCCAGGCCTTCATAGTAGCCAGGTGCCAGGCAGTCGAGGGCCTCTCCAGCCCCATCCCTAGGGGTTAGGGTGGTCTTGGAGGGCTCCTGCCATTGCCTTGGTGCTCTGGCTCAAATCCATCCCCCCCCCCACCAACAAGTACAGCAAGCTACGTCTCTGCTTCCGTCAGCCACCATGGTCCAGCTATCCCTCCTGCCCAGGATCTGACCCCCCAGCACTGCTCTTCTGCTGCCTGGACCCTCAGGGTGCTGCAGGCCAGGTGTGGCCTCACAGGAGATGTCCCCAGTGGATGCTCCATTGGGGCGGTCCCCCTCCCCCTCCCGGACAGGCCTTCTCTCTGCAGATCTCCGGAAAACCCACTGGGGCCAGCAGGGCAAGACAGTCCAGGTGCTGGAGTCCAGTGAGGATCCCCACCCCCAGGAGCCCGGGCGCTGTCTCAGGTGAGAAGGGGACCCCGCCCACCTCCAGGCGCTGGGAGCGGGTCTCCTAGCGGGACCAGGGCTGGAGTGGCCAAACTTCTCTGCACGGTGCTGCTGCCCCAGCCCCACCGGCTCCTGCCTGAAGATCGTGGCCGTGAGCCGCCGCCAGAGGTTCGTGCGCATCCTCAACCAGTCGCTGGAGGAGACTGCCGACCTGAGCGGCTTCGTGCTGCGGCAGCTGGTGCGCGACTTCCCTGTGTGCATGTACCGCTTCCCGCCTGGCACCCTGCTGGCGCCACAGCACCACGTCACGGTGCGTTCGGCTCCTCACGCCCTTCGCGGCCCCGCCCCGGCCCCCGCCGCCCCTCACCCGCCGCCCGCGCCCTTCCCAGGTGTGGGGCGAGGCGCCCGGCAGCACCAAGCAACAGCCGTCCTCCTCCTTCGGCCGGGAGCCCGTCCGCTTCCACTCCAGCCGGGGCTGCGTGACCCTCCTTCTGAACCTCCAAGGCGAGGTCAGTGCGGATCCCGCGAGGACAGGGTTGGCCTTGCGGGGTAGGGGTGACCACCATGCCCTCATGGCCCCGCAGGTCCTCAGCGAGCACCAGGCTCCGCACTGCGGGCCCCCCGTCTCGAAGGTCTTCGCCGACAACACCGACTTGTCCATCGACCGTTTTCCGCTCTTGGAGGCCAGGCCTGGTGCCGACTTCGTCGGGCAACGGCTCCAGCCTCGACCCCCGCGAAAGGGCCGGGCGCGGGAGGCCCGGGCCGGGCGCCAGAAGTCGGTGTGGGGACCTTGGGTTCCTCGGTCCGTGCCTCCCCCACAGGCCCCGATCAGCAAAGACCCCACCCCACTGCTAGGCCCGTTCCTGACCTCTCCGGGCCCCCCACCTCCCCAAGTCCCGCCCCTCCAGGCCCACCCTTTCCCGCGGGTGGTCTCTGTCCCTCACCACCCCTTCTCCCCTCCCCAGGACCCGGGTCCAGCTGCCAAGCTTGAGCACCAGCAAGCTCTTCTGCCAGCGGCAGGTGTCAGTGCGACCTGAGGGCGCCGAGACCCACCTAGAGCTCCTGCCCGCCATCCTCGGTGAGGGCGCCGGGGGTTAGGGACGTGGAGAGGGGGCGGACAGCGAGGAGGGGGCGCCGGCGACGACCCCACCCCATCACTGTCCTGCGCAGAGGCGAAGCCGGGCCTCGATGACGGCCAGGCTAGGAAGGAATGCAAGGTCCGGGTGAGTGCGGACGCGGGGGTCCCGGCAGCCCCGGCCCCTCGCTCGTCCTACAGGCCCCGGCCCCTCCCTCGTCCTACAGGCCCCGCCCCCGCCCAGGACGCCTCTCAGGCTCCGCCCCCCCAGGTGTGCCGGAAGAGCGTGGACCGCGGCTGTCCCATGGTGGCGCTGTCGGTGCAGAGCACCGCCGAGAGCAGGTTCGGCTTCCGCTTCCTCAGCTGCCCACCCATCATCGCGGACGCCGGCTGGCCGGTGTAAGGCCGGTGGGGAGCGGCCGTCCAGGCGACTGGCTCCCCCCAGCCGTCTCCGTGACTGCAGGGCAGGGTGGTCCGGGAAGAAAGCGCCGAAGGCCGGCGTTGCTGGCTGCATAATTTATTGAATCAACACCGCCTCCCAAGTAAACTACATTTCTGTACCTGAGTCGAAAACGATTCCCTTGGTTTCCGGGTGTCCTGCCCCAAGAGGAGGGAACTGGCTACCCCATCCCCGCGGGAGAACCCACAAGTCCACCAGGATGGGAGATCTGGCTGCACCCTGGTTTGCCTGGGGCAAGCGCCTCCACTCAGGACCACAGCAGCCTGAGCGTGGCTCAGACCCCTGGGGCAGCTGGAGGGCTGGCCAGGAAATGGACAGGGCCCAGCTCCAACCATCTCGGTCTGGGCCCAACCTTCCCTCTTCTAGGCCTGTTCCTCTTAGGAAGGCCAGGCCACACGGAAGGAGTGGGTAGCTGGGCCAGCAGTAGGGCATTGGGCTGTCCTGTCCTGGGCTCTCCCTCTGCCCACCCCCTGGCAGTCCCAACTCCTGACTTCACTCCAAGAGGATCCTCTCCTGTGCTAGGTCCACTCCCCACCCCCTCCAGCACACTTCCCCAGATGCTCTGCAAGCTGTGAGGCTAGAGTTCAAGTGGGTGCTCCCATGACCACAGTGGGACCTCTTGACCAGCCCCCAGGCCAGCCTGGCAGTAGGTGGGAGTTTCCAGTGGGGGTGGGATTGGGCCGGGGTGATGAGGTTCAGGTGCGACACGCACTGGAGGCTGGGGGTCTGGCTGCTGGATCCGGTGCTGGCTTAGGGCCTGGACGTCCTTTGGCTGAAGGGCTGGAGCCTGAGGCCACCTCCAGGGCTCTCAGAGCACTCACTGCAGCCAGCCCCCGACCCAGGCCAAGCCCCCCACTCTGTCCAGGCCCCAAGCTACCCAGGGCTCTGAGCCGACGCCCCCGGAACTGCAGATCTGTGGACCCCAAGGAGCTGCTGCCCCTGTCAGGTGACATGAGGGACTTGGGGGGAGAGGGGATCAGGTTGTACCCTACAGTCCTGGAAGGCTCTGGAAAACAAGGAAAGAGACAGCATGTCAGACAAGAGGCCCCGGGGAATCATAATAGGGGTGGCCAGAGGGCTGCAGTGTCCGCTGTGGCTCCTCCCTTAGGCCTTCACTCCCCCTCCCAAGGCAGCACCCTTGCCCCACTTCCTGTGCTCCCCAGGGAAGTTGTGGCCCTCAGCCCTGTGACTTCTGACCTTTGCTTGAGCTGGACCCACCTCTGGGGAGGCAGAGGCCACAAGGTTGGGCTCTGGCTTTGGGTCATTGGGCCCCATCCCCAAGGGTGAGCTCATGGGCTGGTGGCCCTGGGCCAGTTCCCAAACGTCTCCTATAGAGAGTGAGGCCCTGGTACCCACCTGAGGGCAGGCTAGGTGGGTATGGCCATGGTCACCCAGTGCCCACCTGGACCTGGACTGCAGTAGGAGGCCCTGGTGCCCCTCGTCCCTCAATGGCTGTCACTACTTCAGCCACGCCTCCTCCTGGCTGCCTGTTGGCTCACCCTCCACCCTCCACAGGGTAGCTGGCTGTGGACCCCTCTCAACCAGCTGTTCTCGGGGCCCCCTTTCTCCAGCCCGGCCCCAAGGCACCAGCCAGCACGTGGATGTGCAGAGCTTGGGCCTGTCCCTGCTCCATCCTGGCCCCCTGACGCCCCCCTCCACAGAATGGTCATTCGGCCAACCCTTCAGCCTACACTCCTGCCGCCCCTGCTTACAAAGACCTCCCCAGGTTTGCCAACCCAGCTGTTCTGACAGTCAGGGCAGACCCTTCCCCCAGGAAGCTTCCCTGGGCCCCACTGGGTGCGGGGCCTCTCTGCCTCACAGCCCCTGGGCTTGCTCCACTCAGCCGTGGTCACTCTGAAGCCAGGGTCCCTGAGGGACAGCCTCACCTGGCTTAATTCTGTGTTCCAAGCCGGGCACAGACCCCGTCTGCAGGAGAAGGGTGGCCCCTCCGCCTTGGTCTCCTGCCCACCTGGCGGCCCCCTTCCCTTTGCTGGCCTTCTGTCCCACCCAAGAACTTCCCGGCGGGCCTGTCCTGGGCCCTCGCGGCACCCTCTTTCAGTCTGGGCCCCTCTGGCCTCTGCTTACACTGCCCTTCTCCGGAGAGCCCTCTCCCTCCCTCTCTGTGACCCAGCCCTGGTGGCCTAGTAGTGGCCTTGTGGTCCCATGGCTCAGAGAAGGAGGACTTGGGATTGGAATCCCTTGGCTGTGTGCCTCTACCCCCAAGAGAGGCCCTCCCTGTAACACCTGTGTCAGAGCCTGGCTAGCGAGGCACTGAGTTAGTGCAGCTGGTCTGAAGGGTGTGAGGTCACTCTGGGTACCTGTGCCCAGGCTTGAGGGGCGAGGGGGAGTCTTGGGCCCAGCCTTGTCCTCTTGTTCTTCAGGGCCCCTCTGTGGGCCCCCAGGAACTGTGGCCACTGCCTTCTGGGACTCCAGGCACCTATGGGGGAGAGGTCTGGGGTGCGGGGAGGGGGAAAGGCTGCAGCCCTGCCCTCCTTTGGAGCCAATTCCAAGTGAGTGTGACTCTGGGATGGTCCCTCAGTCTTAGGCTCCCATGACCAGCCCCTCCAGCCACCTGGGGGACCAGGGACCACTTAGCCAAAGCAGGTTCCAGCCATGAGCCCCGACCAGACAGGACACACGAGGTAGTGGGGCTGGGGTGGGGATGGTGAGGAGCACCCACCGCATGCACAGCTCCCTCAAAGCCTGAAGCCTGGCCAGGAGGTCACAACTGTCTGCAGGGTCAGGTGCTGGGCTGGAAGCCCTGGTGGCTAGGCCTTCTGGTCTGTATGGGGGCAGCTTCTCTGGGTGCACCCAGGCCTGGGAAGGGAAAGGGCTGGTTTAGGGGCACTGCCTTTGAGGAGGCTGGTGGGCAGCGGCTTGGAGGTAGAAGGCCTTATTCGGCTGTAGAGGGTGTGAGGAGCTGGGAGCCCAGGCCCAGGATGCTGGCCCACTGCGGAGGCAGGGTGTACCTGGCCCTGGTGCCGGCGTTCCTGCAGGCCTTTGCTGGGGTTCCCGCAGAGGACTCGGCCGGTGCCTGGAGAAGAGGGTGTGGCTAGTCCTGGCTTGGGGCCGAGGGGCTCCAGGGTCAGCTCTGGGCCCAGGTGGGTCAGATACCGTGGGTAAGGTTGCTGGCATGGTCCTCTGGGGCCTGGCTCTTGGGAAGAAGGTCTTCAGGCAGGGGACCCCCAGGGACCAGCAGGGAGAGGGGCCAGGGCCTCGGGGCCAGGGGCTGGATCTCAGGCAGGCACGGGTCAGGGCCGAGTCTTCGACTGGGGGATCCGTAGGGATGATCTGCCCAAGGGTGAAAATCAAAGGTCACCAAGGCCCACACCAGCTGGCCAGCCTGGGAGCCCCCAACTGACCTCTGTCCACAGAGCAGGGACCCTGCCACCCAGCATCTGTGTGCCCTAAGCCCAGTGCCATGGAGCGGCAGGTTCAGCCTTCCTTTCCCTCTTTGGATGGTGGGGGAGGCACCCACCAGGTGCGGCTAATGGGGAGGCTGTCCTGGCCCCAGGGCAGGTATGCAGGGCTCTGAGAATGAGGGGCTAAAGCTCAGAAGGGACAGAAGGTGCAGCTGTCTCTGAGAGGCCTGTGGCGGGGGGAGGGGGTAGTGGCTGAAGGTGGAGACCTCTCCTGCTGGGGGTGTCAGGGAGTAGGGACCTCCTCTGAGCCTCAGAGGTGAGGTCTTTAGGCAGGGTGGGGCAGCCCTCACCGGAGGCCAGGTGGATGGTGGCCGCAACCAGCCTGGGAAGCAGGCTGTCCAGGGCGCTGCCCTCCTTGATGGCCTCCTTCACCATGAGCCAGTCCTGGTCCAGTTTCCACGAGGTCGGCAGGCCTGGGTGCACGGCTGGCACCTCGTCCAAGACCTGCAGCTGGGGGATAAGCTGCCTCACCTCTGCCCGGTAGTCGTAGCCCTGGGGTGCCTGTAGTGTCGGGCAGGGGGGCCACCAGGCTAGCATCATCCTGCAGTTGCCTCCCCCAGACCCGCTGTGGGCAGGGGAGCTGGGGGCTGCTGATGCTGCCCCACTCTGGACAGGCTGTCAGGCTGGCCTGGGTCACTTTGGGACACCAGGGACCGCAGCAACCCTGGGCTCCCACCCATAGATGACCGCACTCTCCAGGCTCACTGCCAGGGTCCAGGGGTGCCCTCTGGACTGTGGAGCCGCCCTGAGCTCTCTGAGCTCTGGCCCAGTGGGCGGCCACTCTGCACTGGCACCGGGGAGCAGCTGGGCAGGATGTGTTATCTCCAGGCGTGTGTGAGCAGTGCAGGGGTGCATGCAGCGGTGGAGGCTGTGAACAGGCCCTCGACATATCAGTGCATTTCTGCAGGGGATGGGGGGCTCTGACGGGGTCTGCAGAGTGTGTGTATGAGAGTATGTATTTGTGTACACAACTCTGTGTGGAGACCGTAGAGAATACATGTGCTTCCACGTGGCACGTGCACAGACCTCAGGGGCCTGGCATTCCCTTTGCAGTCCCGTCCTGGCAGCTGCCGGGCCTCCAGCAACACGGGAGAATGAGCTCACAGTAAGTGAGCCACAGGGTGCAGGAGGGCGTGCCCTGGGGGTGTGCCGCGGGGTCAGATGGGCAAAGAGGTCCCCGGGTCCACGGGGGTCCACGGGAGGGCCGCGGGCTGGAGCCGCAGAGCCCTGCCCCGTCCTGTGTGCGCACACCTCGTTGGAGGAGCCTGGGCCCGGCCGCAGGCACACGGGGTTGCCCTCCAGGGTGAGCGTGGCCAGCCTCGGGCACAGCTGCAGATAGCACAGCTGCCCCGGGTCCTCCACGCAGTTGCCCTCCAGGTCCAGCACCTCCAGCTGCTCGAGCAGGCACAGCGGGCTCAGGTCCGAGATGTCGTTGTAGGAAACGTAGAGTTCCTGGGGCAGGACGGGGTCCTCAGCCAGGCAGGGGGCAGGGCCTGGCCTGGTACCGCCCCCCAGCCCACGGTGCCGCAGACCCACCTTGAGGGCCGGGAAGGAGCTGACACCGTCCAGGTCGGCCAGGCCACAGCGAGCCAGCCACAGCACCTGCAGGCGGCCCAGGGAGGTGCCCAGGTCTCTGCAGAGGGCAGGGTTGGCTGGTTAGTGCCGTCCTGGGTGGAGGGACGGGCATCTGTGGACATGAAGGCCTTGTGCCACGTCTGAGCCCAACCACCACCCACATCGGCTGTCTCCAGGCCCAGGGGCTCTGCGACTGGCCTGTGGCAGAGTTCCCACTCCCTGCCTTCCCTCCTTGCTGCAGCCGCCTGGCCTTCGGCAGGGGCAGAAGTTCCTTTATCTTGTCCACCCCCTGGGGGGCTGGGGCCGGCCACAGCTGTGGGGAGCTGCTCTGGTGCCAGAGAGCTACTGCCTGCTTCTGTGGGGGTGGGTGAGGCGTCCCCTTCCTGGGGGGGGCGGTCAGCCAGGGTGTCCTTCCTTCCCCTCTCCCCCGGCCCTCCCCCTGCCCAGCTGTGCCTGCAGGCTGTCCCCTGCCACCTGCCGGTGCCCCAGACTAGTCTCTGCCACTTCCCTGGGGCAGGCCGGGGCTTTCCCACCCTAAAACAGCAGACCTCCTGCCCCCGGCCCCTCTGGGCCCCCAGGCCCGACACTGCAAGGTCCTCTCAGCCTGGGCGTCCCTCCTCTCCTGTCAGGACACTTGACCACCACAGCATGTCCTGTCCACTGGCTCCTGGGATGCGCCTGAGGGCTTGGCTTTTGTGTTTTGTCCACTGGCTCCTGGGATGGGCCTGAGGGCTTGGCTTTTGTGTTTTGTCCACTGGCTCCTGGGATGCGCCTAAGGGCTTGGCTTTTGTGTTTCCTCTCCTCGAGGTCTCTGTGCTCACACCGGGAGCGTGGCCAATCCCACGTTCTCTGGGAAGGACCTGCTCTCGTCCCTTCTCCCTCCCACTTCCATCTTGGCCTTTCCCCTGCTTTCTGGGAGAGTTCCCTGTCTTCCAACGCTGCTAGTAACTTTCTTGTTGGCCTTCACACGTTTAACTCCTCAGAGCCCTTCTTGCTCTCTGACCTTTGTTCATAGCCTGCCGTTCTTGTTTGAAGAGGCAGAGGAGCCACATCCCCTTCCACGTCTTGGAACTCTCACTGAAGGCTCTCGGACGGCACTCCCCTCCTGGCACTGTCTTTTTCCTCCCAGGGGTCTTTGGGTTTGCTTTGACATGTCCCTGTCATGCTACACGTGCCGCAATATTTCTAATTATACTGTTGACAGCTTCTCGGGCACTCAGATTGGGAGTGAGGGTCTGAAATGTTGCTTGGAAGCGCTGAGCAACTGGGGACAGTGATGAGGGGGTGAGGTGGCTTCCCTGGGGGTACCAGTCGGTGGGGGTGGTGAGGGACCCCACATGGCCCCAAATGGGTTCTGCTGTGCTGGCCACCCTGCCTCTGCCGCCCGGCTGCAGCCGCGCTGACCCCCCAGAGACCCTGAATCACACCCACACTTTGGCACCTGTGGACTTGGCACTTTCCCTTCCTCCTGCTTGGAGGGCTCTGCCTCCTCCCTGGTCCATGCGGAGGGGCCCTCACCTCTCAGGTGTTCCTGGCAGCTTCACATTTCTGCATGGCCTGGTGAATCCTTCCATTCATCTGGTTCGCAAATTCCCCTTCAGTTATGTCTCATCCACCACTTAACCTGCGCTCTGTATTTCCAGGTTTTGTTCTGCTCTGCAATCTCTACCTTTACCTTAGCCTTTGTCCTTTAGTTACAGAGATTCCAGGTGTAGCCCCGTCTACTGCCTTAAAGGGATTTTCCAATCACCTCTTAAGTGGCTGAAATTTGTGTCCAGTGATTTCCTTAAAAGGGGCGAATCAACTGTCTTCCCCGTCTCTGACGCTTTCCGGGATGCCGGCTGGTGGGAAACCTTCGGCTCACGCCTTCTTCCCACTGGGCATGTAGACGTCACTCCACTGTCTTCTGGCCTTGAGTATGTCTGTGTGCAAGTCTGAGGGGAACTTCATTTTTTTCTGCTTGAGGGAAGACCTGATCTCTTTACTTGGCTGCCCCCCAATTTTGTCTTTATCTTGGAGCCCAGTGCCTTTATTAGGGTATGTTTCAGTGTTGGCGGTTCAGTTTCAGTTTCCTTTCGGTCCGTAGATGAAAGGCTGCTTTTATGTCCGACAAATTTTCTTTACGTTTTAGACATTGGTTCTGACCTGTCGCTTCCACTTGCTTCTGCAGAGACTAGGCACGTGCCTCCATCTGTCTGCCCCCTCCGGGATTCTTTCAAACCCCATTCGCAGCCACGGGGTTCTACTCATGTTTTCACCCCCGTCTTGCCCACAGTGTCTCAGATGGGGTTTCCTGTGGTATTTCTTTCAAGCTTGTCTTCATTTCCCTGACGGTCCTCTTGTTTGATTCCATGTCTTCGAGAGTCCCGTCCCTCGTCCTGCCTGTGGCCTGTGGTTCAGCCTGAGAGCTGGCCTGGACCTGGCTGCCTGGCCGGGAGCCCCAGGCTTCCTCTGGGTGGCTTTGTGCCCTTGGAAAACGGGGACCCAATGATGGTAGAAGAATAAAGGTGCAGATGATCAGTAGATTTTGCATCATCGCAGATTGAGTAAAAAAGTTACCAGATACATAGAACTAATGAAAAAAACAAAGCACATGCAATCTCTGGGACCCTGCCTGAGGCTGTACACAGAAAGTTAGATTTTGAATATATTTACCGAAAAACTGGAAGGATTAGAACAATTAAGCTCAGCATTCAGCTCAGGGGGCCAGAAAAAGAACAACAGTAAATAACAAAAAGAGCTAGAAGGAAAGACTTGACGAAGATCAGGATGAAAGCAGTAGGAACTGGAAAAATCAAAGAGCCCAGAGCGACTCTTTACAAAATTGACAGAGGATCCTCTGGCAAGACTGCTCAGGGATAAAAAGAGAGACGATATGAATAAATACATGAAATTTAAGAAGGGGAACACTTACGGCCACAGCAGAGATTTAAGACAATAAAAGACCACTATGAACAAACTATGTGCCCACAGTCTGGAAAACCCAGGCAAGCTGGGCACCAAAGAGAAAACTTCGACTGGGCTAATAGCCACTAAAGAAATCAAATGGAGATTAACGCTCCCCACGCCGCCAAGCCCACAGGTCTGGGCCAGTTTTAAAAGGAAGTTTGATCATGGAATAGACGGCTTCTGTCTCTTACAGTCATTTCTTGTGCAGGGAGCGTCAGACAACCCAGCAGTTGAGAAGAACAGTGAGAGGGAGGGTCCCTTTTGAGTCGGTCCTCGATTCCAGAACCAGAGAAGTGCAAACGAGGGAATTCAAGGGCTGTCACCCAAGAAAACAGGTGAAAACTGCTGAGCAAATATTATTTTAAAGTTACAGTGATTTTTAAATACTTCATCACCAGCAGGTATGTCAGTGCAGGAATGGAAGGGTGAATGACCATCACAGAATCTGTCACTGGAGTCTAGTTGGTTAATAGGCCAAAGGAGAAGTGTCATTTTATGATCCTGTCAGTAGATGCACAGAGACTCAGACACGTGCCCACCAAGGTCAGGACAAACCAAGCCTGCCTGCCACTGTCACTGCTGCTGGTTAACGGCGGGCTGGCCAACAGGCCCTGGCCAGGCAGTAAGGCAGAAAGCAGCGGGGGGGCCAGAGCGAATGGCAGTGCCCACTGCTTGCTGATGGTACGGCCGTCAGCACAGAAACCCCAATGGAATCGACCGATTACCTGAATTACTGCGAGCTTGGCGATATCACAAATACACAGTAAAGGGACAGAGCTGTCAGAGGTGACAGACCCAGTTATAGAGGTCAGTGGTGTCTTCCTGATTTAACACATCTATTCTAAACCAACAGAATGCTTCTCTTCATTGGCAATACTCAACCGGAAAACACAACAGAGACAGAGCTCCATCCGTGATTACAGAGATACTACAAACAGATGGGAGTTAATTTAGCCTCTGCAGACGTAATTATGTGAGATGCAGTCACACCACCCAGTACGACTGGTGAGCTTATAAACAGAGAATTTGGACATGGGGAGAAGGTCACATGAGTGTGGAGGCAGAGCCTGGGGTGATGAGTCTGCCAGGCAAGGAACCCCAAACGTGGCCAGCACCGCCCAAGGAGAGGGGAATGAAACAGGACCTCCCTCAGCCTCAGAGGGAACCGGCGCTTCCGACCCCAGATCCTGCCTTGCGGCCTCCAGAACTGAAGAGTCAGTTCAAGCCGCTTGGCTCGTGGTGCTTTGTTCAGCAACTCTAGAGGACTGACACACTCCTTGGCCTGCCAACATGGCTGTAGCCATGCCGAGCACGCGAGGGGACTTGCCCTTGACTGTCCCGGAGACGGGGTTCTCACCTGTTCTGGTCACTGATGTATCCTCCGTGGTTAGAATGGGCTTGGCCCAGGTGTGTACCCACAAAAGGGAGGAATAACCTCTTGCTGCTGGGGCCAGCTGGACACAGGCTTCTGTGCCTTGCAGCTGACAGCATTCTGATAACGAACCTTACAGAGGGAGTCTAAAGGCTCTATTCAAAACATAAAAGAACACAGAATGGAGAGCTATACCATATTTGTGGATGTATGTAACTTAAAAATTAACCCAAATTAGCATATGAATCTTTTTTAATTAAAAAAAAATCCCAGAAGGAGTAGGGTGTGTGAAATCCAAAAAAAACTGATTGTAAAACTCAAATGCAAGTGCTCAGAAATAGCTGAGTCAGTGTGGAAAAAGGAAAACCAAGATGAGGTGTCAGATACTCACACATTAGCGCAGAGCTGCACCAGTGCAGGCTGCAGACGGAGAGCGGGGAACACGCAGGCGTACCCGCATGGGCCTGGAGAATGGCCCGGAGGACGCCGGTGGACTGCCGGTGGAGGAGGTCGGGAACACCGCCTCACCACATAGTGGAAAACACAACGGGGCCTCAGTCTGGTACCACAACCTGTTCTCTGTGTGGCAGCAACCTCACAGAGAAGCTGGATTAAAGACCCAAAAGTAAACAGTGAGACCACAAGCAGACAGATGAAAAAGCAGAGTATCTCCAAGACCTTGGGGGTGTAGACCAACGTCCTAAAAAAACACCCAAAGCACCAGCCAGAACGGATGGACTGGAACAGTGCAAACGAGGGATCACTGTTTTAGTGAAAAGCACCCTGGTTAGAGTTAGCGGGGGAAGGCGGGGTGCAGAGGCCTATGGGGTCTAAAACGCACCCCGGCTCTACAAAGAACTCCCAGGCATGAACAGGGAGAGGATAGAACCCAGCTGAAAACCAGCACCTGGGGACACGCGCACGGCCGTGCTGTAGTGAAAGCTGCCCCTTCAAGTACGTTAATTTCCAAATGAGCTGTTGCGTTTCCCAGATGGTTAGTGTGGTTTTCCCCACACGATTGTCCTGAGTCAAGGCTGTCCGGTCCAAGGCTGGCTTGGCGGGGACACCAGGGCCGTCGGTGCCTTTCTCCCAGTGGATGGATGAGCAGCCCTCTGGGAACCAGCCCCATTCACGTGGGACACAGTCTTAACGGCAGCGACACTTTCAGGTGCTGAATTCTCTCCCAGACTCTGAAGAACTGACAGCCATTACCTTAAAATTACGTTCCAGCCCATATAACACTGCCTGAGATTTTAATGTCTTCAGTATCATTGTCATCACCTAAGCTGTAATGTGACTTTATTGAACTGTCATATTTAATCATGTTTAATCAGGTTCCTTTTACAAATATTTATTCACTTTCAGTCCCTGGAGATCTGCAACCATCGTTTGGCCAAGTTTCAGGATTCAATAACAGAAAATTTAAACACTCCTTATATGTTTCACTGTTGTTTTCAAGGAACAGAATACCTTTTCATACAATTTCTGATCTAATTTTTTCTTGGAATTGGGTTTCTTTCTGTCTTCTTGGAATTAAACATTTTGTTTTGTCATGGACGGTGCGTCATGTTACCTTTATAAAGCCTTCCGCTCCTCTCTGTAGTTTTCATCCTTGTTTTATGATCTTTCTGTATATTTTTATTATTCTTTGAGCTAATTTGTAAGCCTTCATAACGAAACAAACATGATTTTTTGTCTCTGTTCAATTAAATAAAGCACTGATATCTGTCAGAATATTGCTGAATCACGTACTAAAGCCGGTTCCGAGTGCCAGATTACTTGCAGGATGCGGGGTTCCCTGGGAGCCGGTGTCGCCTGCCTCATCCCTGCCCCACTCTGCGCCTCCCGCTGGGGCCACATAGCCTCTTCCATTTCCAGGTTTTCCAGGTTTTATTAAATTCTTTTTGAAGCTTATTATTTGATAAACAGCAGTATAAATAAGGAAAATCAAGCGAGGATGCTTAAAAACTACCTTTACCATCTCACCTGCAAATGACTGGACCCTCATAGCCCATTTAAAACACCTGGAGAACTTTCTAGACTTGGGACTGGACTCCCACTGCCTTCGGATGGCTGGCCTGGCTGCATAAAACCAGCAGTGTCTTCCTGAAACCCATGTTGTTCAAACACCCAGAACAAGCTGGTGTGACCTCAGATTTGTTCTTCCAGCCCGATCAAGTAAACAAAAGCCTTAAGCTGTCCTGAGTTTTGACTTTCATCTTCTAGGTTAAGTATTGAAATGCTGCTATGTTCACACGGGCCCCGCGGTCTGGCCTCGCCCATCCCTCTTCTTGCTGACAGGGACCCTAAGCTCCCGGCCACCTAGTGTGGGGTCCACCCTGGGCTGTGGTGAGGGGAGCAGGGATGCCTGGAACCCGCTGGTGTTGAGCCGTGCAAGCTCGCTGGTTGGGGACCCTTTGCTGAAGGCCAGTGGGTGCCTTCTGGGTGCTCCTTGGAGACCTTGTCAGCCACACAGCCTGGTGCGACCAGCCCAACCCTGACCATAGGCCCCAAGTGGCGTGCGTCACCCTCAGCAGCTGCATCCAGCTGACCGGGGGTGGGTGATGTGGCAGAGCCGGGCTGGAAGGGTGGGCGTTAGGGCTGGGAGCTGGAGCCAGCAGGCTGCCCAGGGAGACCCCACCCAGGCTGGCAGGATGCGCTCCAGGGGCCCTGAGGGCACTCACCGCAGGGAGCCGAGGCAGCTGCCATTCAACTTCAGTTGGCTGAGGTTGGGCAGGTGTACCCCTGTGGGGCCACAGGAAGGAGAGGTCAGTGCAGGCCTGCCCCTAGCCCCTGCTGTCCGATGACTGCCCCAAAGCCCAGTGCAGCCTTGGGGACACAGGCTTATGTCATGCAGGGCAGGGGAAGAAGGTGCCCCAAGAGGACAGGGCCACGCCCAAGGCCACGAGGCCACTGGACTCCAGGGGAGAGGGGAGCCTGGCTGGCGTAGGTGTGGCCAGACCTTGGGTCCTGCTCCCAGGCCACCTCCCACGGCGGGGCCACAAGCACTGCTGGCACCCCAGACCACAGCCTCCATCAGCTCACACACTGGGGTCTAGAGCTTGGGAGCCCCCAGCCATCATCCTGTGCAACCAAGGAGGGTTCTTAGTCACTGCCTCCCGTGGAGTACAAGGCACTGAGACAGAGTCCTCAGTCCCTGGAGGAGGGCTGCAGTGGTCCAAAGACCAGGGCCTGGCGGGGGACCTGCGCGGTCTGGCCTGGATGGTGGTGGGTGCAGGCAGGGCGGGGCTCTCACCAAAGTTCCCCAGGCTGTTCTCGCGGGTGTTGACACGCAGTTCCAGCCTGCTCACCAGCCCAAGGTCATCTGCCTGAGCCAGGGCGTGCTGCGGATGTCAGGGGGCAGTCAGTTCTGGGACTGGACAGTGGTCACCCCCCCCCACCCACAGGGATACCCCTGTTTTGGGCCACAAGACTGGAGCAGGTGGCAGACACTCCCTTGCCTCGCCCACACTGACCCTGGCCAGGACTAGCTCTGGCTGGGGGATATGCGTGATGTGGTGGGAGCAGAGGTCACAATCGTGTATGCCCAGTGGGGCCACTGCCAGCTAAGGGCCTGCCCTGAGGGTGCCAGTGTACAAATGCGCCCCACGGAACAGACCCAGTGCAGTTCACAGCTTAGAGCCCAGCTCTGCTGAGCATGGCTGTGCCCCAGCCTGCCTCAACCCCAGGGACAAGTACACTTGTGCTGTGAACCCATAAGTCTAGGGGTCGTTGGTCATTAACATCACTGCAGCAATAGCTGACTCATACAAAACTCGGGACCTAGACGCAATTCCAACAGGTACCACAACAAGAAGAATGAATGTGACCTTGGACTGGGGACTGGGGTCAGGAGTGGGGACTGACGTGAGTGTTACTGGAGCCAGAAAGATGGAGACCCCCTGTCCTGTGACGACGGAATTTTGGTAGAAGGGTCTCCTTAGTAACCTGGATGGCAGAAAAAGCACACAGTGAACTTGTGGCACTGGGTGGAGAAGTCCTAAGCAAGATGTGGCAGTGAGCTGGCCGCGGTGGTGTGTTGATGAGGTGCTATAGGAGACAGAGTTCAGAGGGGATGGAGAGGGCCCAGGACCCGTGGAACTTGTGGGCTTGAACAATAAAATGGTTTCTTCGCTCAAATCAGTAAAACTACCAGGGCTTGAAGTTAGAATGACCCAGGAAGACAGCCTCCAGGAGAAGCCAGGCTGCTGTGTGCCCGCCACAAGCGCGAGGCTCTGGGAGGGGAGAAATGCTTTCAGAAACAACCACAGGTGTGGTTCTTGGTGTGGTGTGCCCCAGACTCACACACATTAGAAAGCATGTGTGGCTCTGGACTGCTGACAGCCAGAGTGCCATGGCCTGGCCTGAGGCTGACCGTGGCCATCGGGCTCTCTCCAGCAAAGAGCTGGGGAGAAGGGGGAGGGCCCAGGGCTGACAGAGTGGCTGCAGTCAGGGTGTGTTCCCAGCACAGGGGCCTGGGGAGGTGCATACACTGTAGGCCCGGCTGGAGGGCTGCACACACGGGGCCGCCAGGGGCACGGGGAGGGGGGCCAGCAGGAATGACTCGCCCACCTGCAGTGACCAGACAGTGAGGATGCTTCTCCGTGTTGGTCAGGAAGGTGGGTGGGGATGTCGGGCCACTACCTTCAGCCAAGTGTTTGGGTGAGTCACCTGGAGTCTCCAAGAGGCCCCTCCCTGTATGCATCTCACCCCGGCGCTAGCGTGGGTGCAGGCCGGAGGGCCCCGTGGTAGGGGTTGCCCGACCCTCCGCGTGGCCAGTGGTGGCAAGGGGCTCAGCCAGTAGGGAAGGGGTGAGATGGCTGGGAGGTGTGGGGTCGCACGCTGGGGTCACTGGGTGGGAACCTGCAGACAAGAGGTCTCTGCAGAACCTGCTGGGTCTCAAGGTGAGGGTGGGGGAGCGGCAGCAGCCCTGAGGCCCAGGTTTGGGAGAGAGGCTTCAACAGCTGCCCCAGACACGGTCAGCGGGATGGCAGGATGCCCTACCTGACCTGCCCGCCCAGTGGACTCCCGCCCGGGTTCTTCATCCACTCTGTGGGCCACACACTTTGAAGGTCTATCACCCTGTCTCCCGTGAGAACGAGGGGCCTCCTCTCTGGGTCACGGAATGGTTCAAGGAGGGACCCCTGGAGCTCCGCGCACAGTGTGTGCTCAGCAAACCTGTGGAAGGGCCTGGCTCAGGCCCTTCTGTGGCCTGAGTGCCTGGGAGAGGTCTGCGCCACCAAACACCCAGGACTGGCCCTGAGCGTGGAGCAGGGGCAGGGGGCAGAGGGGGTGAGGGCATCTGTCAGCCAGGCTAGGCCACGAGGGCTGGGGACGGAGGGCTGGCCGGACAGCAGCCCCGGGACATCGGCCACGCAGGCCCACGCCTGAGCCCCAGCCCCCAGCCCCTACACTCACCAGTCGGGCAGGTGACAGGTACTCCTCCAGCAGCTGCTTGCCGTGGTCCCTGCCATGGCCACCTGGGTCCTGGCTCTGGGGGCAGGGGTTGTGCAGGCCCTGCCAACTCAGCTCCCGCACTCGGATCCTGGCTGTGCTTGGCCGAGGCCCAGGGCCTCTGTCCCAGGCCTGGTCCATTCACATCCAATGTGCTGGACGAAGGCAGAGGGCACAGCTGTGAGCCTCTGCTCTTGCTCTGACATGCAGCACAGCAGAGACCCTGCACAGCCTGGACATGTGTCTGCACAGCCAGCCCCCAGATCCCCTCTGGGCCCCGGGAAGGCTCTGCCCTCACCACTTAGTAACAGCCTGCCTGAGGGCCTCGCAGCCCCCTCCCTGAGCCTGGGCAGGCCACTCTCCATGGGTTTTTGCTCATCCTTCCGGGTCCACACGAGGGGTGCTGGTGCCAGCCTCCCCCTCTGAGGCCCATGTAGGCTGTGAGTCCAGGGGGCGGCCTCCAGGTCCTGTTTGCTTGTTTGCCCGCTGAGACCAGCAGTAAGCCTCTGCCTCAGGCCTTGTGCTGTGCCTTTCTCTACTGGATGGGCTCTGAGTCCGGGGGTCTCAGGCCTTTTGCCATCCCACCCCTGTGCCCAGCGAGCCCCCTCACCTGGAGGCAGCTGCCTTTTCTCACCGGGGTCAAACACCTGGGCAAGAGAGCAGCATGTGGTCCCAGGCGGCACCTGTTAGAGAGAGTCAGGCTGGCCTCCTGGCTGGGCCACTGTGCCTAAGGGACCTGGGACAGGCTGGGCCAAGGTCACAGGGCCCAGCAGCAAGCAGGTGCAGAGGCTGTAGGGGCTGCTGGCCTAGGGCCTGGTCCTAGGTCCTTTTGGTCATCCTGATGGGGCCCCTGACCCGGCTGACGAGGAAGACAGCCATGTGGGTGACCGATGTTGGGGTCCCTCCAGAGCAAATGCCTTGTCTTCATTCAAATCCTCACTTCCTTCCATCTCTGACTGCAACTTCTCCAAAAGAGGTCCCCAGCCTGTCACTCTGGACCATCTCCCGTGCACAGGCCTCCCTGGCACCCCATCCCTCCTGAGCATCGCCCCCCAGGCCCCAGGGCAGGCTGTCCGCTGTGTCCAGGACTATCTGCACCAGGCTCCCCTGGCACCCCTCCTCAGAGACCCAGATGCCTGGGCCTGGCCCCAGACCCTGGAATCATCTCTGGGGGCAGAGCCAGAGGCCTGCTGGAACATCCTCCCTGCCTCCACCTCAGGTCAGGGCCTCGCCGACCCCCCTACTCCTGAGCTTCCTCCTGCCCTTCCTGGATTTACTTCTTAAGACTGGCCCCTCCCACAGCCCTCTGTGTTTCACAACTCATTCAGTTGAGTGCGTGTCTTGCCCCGAGTGCGTGCGTGTGCCCTGTGCCATGTCCTGCCCTGCCCATGGTGTGCAGAATGGGCTCTAAAATAACCCCTGAAAAATCAGTGAATGTGGCAGGTGTAGCCTCTGGCCAGTTCTTATCTACCAGCCCCTGTGGACACTCAACACTCATCCTGTCCATCAAGTCTAGAGACGCCCCCCTCGGCCGGGGCAGCTCTCCACTAGGCTCTGACAGAGAGGATGTGAGGCAGTACTGGGCCTTGGGAGTGCCCCTATGTGGAAAGTGACCCGTACACCAAGGACCCATGGAGGTTAACACCTCATGGAGTTTGTGGCCAGGATTTTTTCCCAAAAGTTCTTCTCCTGCCTGCCTTTCTCTCACTGGTGAAAGGCCCCAAACCTTGGAGGAGGGCCCCACCATCGGGCCCCCTGGGGAGATGCTGCGAGCTGTGGGCTATGGGGAAGGTATGGGCTAGCCAGGCCGTGGCCCTGGGGAGCCGGTACGCCACCCTCTTTCCTCTGTGCCTGAGAACAGCTGACCTGAGATCTTGTCTGCGATTAGGCCCAGAGCACAGGTCCAGTCTAGCCCCAAGGTCTTGAGGTCCAAGGAGCAGGGCTGCAGCTCCCATCTAGACACTGTCCCCTCACATCCATTCGCGGGCCTGGACCACACTGTTCATGGACCTGATGCCATCCTGCCCTACCACTCTGTGAGCCCCTGAGGTGGAAACCTGGGGGCCATTCCCTCTTCATAGCTCAGGCCATTTCCCAGCCTGGACCATCAGCTCTCTGGGTCCTCTCCACCTGCCATCCCTTCTGAGGGCATGGCCGGCTCCACTCCTAGGTCCCCACCACAGAACCCCCCAGAGTCTGGGTCTCTGCGCAGGTGACTGGGAGCGCCTCAGCGCACGGCCAGGGGTTGTGGGCAGGGTCCCCAGGGGACCTGATCTGACATCTGGGGCATCACTGGGACCCCACTGGCTTTGCTGCTTCGTCCTCGGCCTGTTTACCCCCTGGCACTGGGTAGGTAGCGAGGCCTGTGGCCCTGGACCCAAAGGCAAACTCAGTTCTCACCTGAGGGCTCGGCCCCGGTGCTCCGGCCCCGGGGGCTCGGCCCTGGGCGCCCTCCTCCGCCGGGCACTCTCTTCGACTCGGGGCGGTTCTTCCGGCGGCGGGGTTGAGAGCCCTGGGCGCCAAGGCAACGGGGGCGGGGCCTCGGCTGAATACGCAAATATTCTTGAGCCGCAGCGTCCTCCCGGCGCCGCGCGGCCGAGCCACGCCCCTCAGCAACGGTTGCTAGGGCCGGCTGGCAGGCAAGCGGGGCGGTAGCCAGCCCACCTGGGGGTGCGGGCGTGTGGGCGCCCCTCCACCCGGAGGGAAGCTGGGGAAGTGGGACGCCGTCGACCCAGGGGGGCGCAGCGGGGCCAGGTGTCGGCCTCCTCAAAGGAGGTCTGGGCTGGAGACACGCGCCCACCTTTCTAAGGTGGGAGGCACCGGTGCAGGGTCCCGGAGGCCCTGCGGGATTTACCTCCGCCTGCAAGTGTGGCCGATGCCTCGACCGAAGGAAGCGCCTTGGGAAAAGACCGTCTGAGGACGAGGGAAATGCCGACCTGGACACCTGGAAGGGAGTCCAGAGTGAGCGCGCCGGTGAGGGTGGCCTCCACCCGTTTTCACTTTCCGCCTTTACTTCGCGTCTACGCGCGTCAGGCGCGACTCAGGCCGTGCCAGCCCGACACAGCCTCGGCAAGGGGGGTCGCCGCCACCGTGGGGGCGGGGGGTGGCCCCCAGGGGCCCTCCAAGGCCAAGGCCTGCAGTGGGGTGAACTCAGGGGAACAGCACAGAGCCGGCGCGGGAGGGGGCCGAATGTCTTGGAAGAGGTATGGAATGGAAGAGGGTAATGAACAGTCTTTTCTGGTAAATAAGGAGGATGTGTTTATGCGTTACTTTGACAAATTTTTAAATGTTAAAAACATGCCTTTCTGAGAGCCTTGAAAGGACACGATGTGCATGTTTGTGCTTGGGGTGGGGGAGACTTCAGTTCAACCCCCATGGTAACTTTTGGGTTGAATTGGGAGGGTACCGTTTGTTGTTTGGGCCTCACGGTGCGCTGCGGGAGGGCTGGGATCTCAGGGTTTGGTGAGGAGCTCCGTGGGCGGGTAGTCTGCAGGGCCTGCCCAAGGTGGGGGATGCTGGCGATGAGGGGATGCGGGAGAGGGGCCTTCCCCGGAGCTCCGGGCGAGGCTGCACGCTAAGTGAGTGAGAAGCAAGACGCACCCCGCTGGGTAAAAAGACTGAGCCGGACTCGATGCTCCGCGAGCTCAGACGTCCCCTCACAGCCCCTGCCCTGCCAGGCCCAAGATGCAAGACTGAGCCGCCCCCGAGGACCCAGCCGAAGCTGCTAGGCGTCCTGGGAACAGGAGTCACAAGCGCCGGACCCTCGTCTTGGCGACCCCTCCGCTTTTCTCCAGCCCCAGGTCCAGGGGATGTCCATAGTGCTGACCCCGCGGACCCCACCCTCCCTGAGGCTTGGAAGTGCTGTCTCCTCCGTTCCGAGTCACCTCTCCTCCGGGCCCCCTTTGGTGGTATGCCCCCCGAAGGCGCAGGGAGGCGTGGGCGCAACTGTGAGCGCCGTCGAGGTGCGGAGGGGCCCGGCGCAAGACCCCGTGCAGTGCAGGAGCTCTAGTCTGACCCCTGCGACCCCGCCCCAGTCCACAACCGCCGCGGACTCACTTTACAGCGGGGTCTCTATCTCCCCGCGAGTCCTGCCTCTTTCCGGGAAAGTCCGGGCCGTCCCCAGGGAAGCTGTCTCCCCCAGACCGTGTACCTGGCAGATCCAGTCCCGCAGGCCGCGGCCCACGAGGGCCACCCGGGCCGGCATCGCCCTTTGAACGGCTCCCGGAAGCCCCGCCCGGCCGCGGCCTCTGACGGACGGGCCGCTCAACCAATCTGAGAGGGTTGGGGCGGGGCTAAGGCGCTGTGGGGCGGGTCCCGGCGCGCGCGGCCAATAGCAGGCTCGTCGGGCTGACGGATGGGCGCGGGGCGGGGCGGGGCGTGCTCGGGCCCGGTCGAGTGTTCGCCGCCCGCAGCCGGAGCCGCACCCGCCGCGGACGGAGCCCATGCGCCGGGCGAGCCGTGCGCCCTGGCCCCGGCCCGCGCCGCCCCCCTCGCCCCGGCCCCGGCCCCGGGGGCAAACGCGCCCGTGAGCGGTGAGTGCGGCGGGGGCCGGGGACCGGGCGGGGGGCCTGCGATCCTCTCTGTGCGCGCGGGCGCGCGGGGGCGCAGGTGAGCCGCGGGCGGCGGCGGGCGGGGCCCTGCGGCTGGGGCTGCGGGCGGCCCCGGGTCCGCTCTGCCTCGCCCTGGCCATCCCCTCGGGCTCCGTGTCCCGGGCCCTGTCTTCCGGGGCCCGGCTAGTGCCCTCAGGCTGTGCGCTGGGTGCCCGCGAGCCGAGGCCCGCCCATGACCATGGCGCTAGGCGGGGTCGCCCGCCCGCCAGGCCGCAGGGACCCCTCCGAAGAGCGCGGGCACCTGGCGGCCATCACACACAGCGGGCAGACCTGGGGTTTAGGAAATCACTGCCCACTGTCCCCACAAGGGCACCCCCTCTTTAAACATCACAAATTGGGACACCCCAGCTGGGGGCCTTGCCCGAGGCCCCTTTTTCTTTTTCACCTGTGCCCCTGTTCCCACACCTCCTTTGGGTGTTTTCCCCTTGATCAGCTTATGCTTCCTGGAGCCCTGGCCCCCCGCCCGGCCTCCTCAATGTCTCACGTTCTCAAATGTTGGGGCAACAGGGCACCAAGGTTTCTGTTTATTATAAGTATGTGGGTCTTTTCCTTGGAGCATAGCCTGAGCCCAATGGGGCAGGCCTTCTTTCTGCCTGCTGTCACCCTGTGCCTGTAACCGCGCCCTGCACCCAGTAGGCGCTCAGTGAATACTTGTCAAGTGGACCAGCGTGCCTGGCGGGGCCAGAGCCCAGTGTTGGCTGCCACTGACCTGTCTAGGCATGCTCCTGTGCCCGCTGCTGTGGCAGGACCTGTTCTTGTGGGGGGTTGCTGGTAACCTCAGCCCGCAGCACCTCCAGTTCAGGTTTTTTGCCTACCCAGCAGCTTCTAATTCGGGTACATGCTTGTCAGCCCTGCAGGGGTGGCTCCCTGCTTCTCTCACACAGTCGTTAAGTGTGGCTGGAGGCAGGACCCTCTTCCACTCTGAGCTGGGGGTGCCACATGTGAGCGGTTGGGTCACCATTCGGGCTACCACCCCTGTTACCTGGATGTATGGACCCAGAGGGCAGGCAGGCTTGGGAGCTCAGTGGGCTGGCCCTGGGTAGTCTGGCTGTGGCTGAGTGCAGCTTTCTCAGCAGGTGGGACAGGAGACCACTGCAGTGCCGAGTGCCGTGGTCCCTTGAGGAGCGATGACGGAATATAAGCTCGTAGTGGTGGGCGCCGGAGGCGTGGGGAAGAGCGCGCTGACCATCCAGCTCATTCAGAACCACTTCGTGGACGAGTACGACCCCACCATAGAGGTGAGCCGGGCTGGCAACCTCCCCAGGTGGATCCTGATGGGGGCTTGTCTTCCACCTGCTCTACAGGGAGAATTCCCTGGTTGTAGGACCTGGAGTGGCATAAGAGGAGCAACAGAGGGGCTAGTGGTGTGAACATCCCATCCCAGCAGGGCTGGTGGTCTCTAAACAGTGTCCTCCCCTAGGACTCCTACCGGAAGCAAGTAGTCATTGATGGGGAGACATGCCTGCTGGACATCCTGGACACAGCAGGCCAGGAGGAGTACAGCGCTATGCGGGACCAATACATGCGCACCGGGGAGGGCTTCCTCTGTGTGTTCGCCATCAACAACACCAAGTCCTTTGAGGACATCCACCAGTACAGGTGAGCTGCCCGCCGGCTGGACCTCTCTCTGCCTGCTTTGGATGCAGCTGTGCCTGCACCCCGCCTGCTGGCTCACACCTTTCCCTTTGCAGGGAGCAGATCAAGCGGGTGAAGGACTCGGACGACGTGCCCATGGTGCTGGTGGGGAACAAGTGTGACCTGGCCGCCCGCACCGTGGAGGCTCGGCAAGCCCAGGACCTCGCCCGCAGCTACGGCATCCCCTACATTGAGACTTCAGCCAAGACTCGCCAGGTAAGCCAGCTCCCCGCCCCCCAGCCAGCCAGGGCCCCGCCCCGCCCCACCCCGGCCCCAGAGCAGAGCTCACTGCCCCTCTCCCTCCACACAGGGCAGACTCTGGTTCAGGCTCCAGCTCCGGGACCCCCTGGGACCCTCCGGGACCCCCGGGACCCAGCAGCCCCTGGCGCTGTAAGTCTTCCCGGATGGCAGGGCAGTGAGGGAGGCCAGGGCCGGGGGCTGGGCCAACAGACTCCAGGGGGAGGTGGAGGTCCCTGGAGAGAGCTGCCCTGAGCCAGGCTGGAGCTGTGACCTTGGAGCCTGGCCCCTGTGCCCCGAGAGCACCCCCTGGGTCCCTTTCGGCCCTAATCCCTCAGGGGAGCTGCTGAGGGACAGGCCACCTGATGGGGTGGCCCCCGCGGCCCTGTTTGTGGGAGGGGAGGGGAAGGGACCTGGATTCTGCTTGAGGCTAAGGCAGTGCCCCTCTGAGCCTATCCCTCCTTCCCAGGGGGTGGAGGACGCCTTCTACACGCTGGTGCGAGAGATCCGGCAGCACAAGGTGCGCAAGCTGAGCCCGCCTGATGAGGGCGGCCCGGGCTGCATGAGTTGCAAGTGCCTGCTGTCCTGACAGCCCATCCTCCGACATCTGGCTGGTCCCCGGCCCCGCCCGGCACAGTCCCTGCCAGTGGAGGTGCCGGATGCCGGGAGGAGGCCCACGCAGGGGACGGAAGAAGGGAAGGAAGGAAGTGCCGCTGGAGCCCGGCCAGCCCAGGTCGGTGGACACAGTGACCACAGGCCTCCTGGGACATTTGTACAGACTGTCGTGAACTGTCGCTACCGGCACCCCAGCGGCTCCTCTCCTCCAGCCCTGTCCTGACCCGCTGGGCGCAGGCCGATCACAGTAAATTATTTGATGGTCTTGACCCTGGCGTTCAGCTGAGGCTAGGAGGCTGAGGTGCGTGGCCTCCCAGGAGGCAGGCAGGAACATCAGCTTCCCTGGCCAGTGGTCCCTCTGCTTCTGGGGGCACCGGGTGGGTCACGCAGAGACCTCTGGTGCTACAAGAACACGCGAGTCTAGCACGTAACACACAAAACAACTTTATTGACCTTTAACCAGCAAGGGGGAAATTGAGACCAAAGGCACGATCCTTCCCCTTGGAAGGCAGCCTTCTTCAGGATTGGTTCTGGGAGTGGGGGGGGGGTTCCTTCTGACTCCGGGTGGGGTTGTATTTTCTGGCTGTTTGGGACCCTGAAAGGCAGTTAACTAATTTTGACAGAAGGGGTCCCAGCCTGTCGGGTTCAGCCCGACCTGGAGCAGGGCCCCAGCATCTTCTGCTCAGCCTCACAGCTCTGCCACGTGGGGTCAGGAGGCTGCTTGGGGCCTGGCATCTGATTGTTCCTGCCTCCTTATGTGTGCAAGGGTGGGGCTTTTCCGCCCACCCCTGCCACCCCTCGGTGGGGTGGCCTGTGGCTCCCAGAGCTCCCTCACGTCACCGAGGTGGCCTTGCGGGGCACGTCCAGGCCCCAGGGGGCCAGATGCAGCTCCGAGAGGGCTCGCTTTGCCTTGGGACAGAATTCGGGGCACTTTGTTCCTCCACTCCTCGTCCTGGCTGTGGTAGGGGTCATGGTGCCCCTGCCCTCTTGGGGCCTGTGGTCAGGCCAGTCCCCACTGGGTCAGGGGCTTGTGCCCTGTGAGGGTGGCAGTGTCCTCCAGGAAGGGCAGCATGAAGAGGCAGGGTGCATAGCTAGCTCCCCGAGACCTCGGGAATCACCGCTCCTTCTGGAGGCCTCTGAGCGTCCAGCTTCCCTGTGGACTCGGAAGTCGGGGTAGTGGAGACGTGTGGGGCCCTGGGGCTGCTCCTGGGGCGCTGCGCTGGCTCTGCCTTGGCCGTGCTGCTCGCTGTCCTGGGAGGGGCACTGGCCACAGGTTTCGCGGGGCAGGGGTTTGTCCTGAGCCCTGTGGCTGCATCTGCAGAGGGCTGGGTGGAGCCTTTGTCGGGGGCCTCAATGGGGTTGCAGGGCCAGGCCTGTGTGGCCCTGGGGGTGGCCTCAGAAGGGGCTGAATGGCAAGGGACCCAGCGTTCTGGCTCACAGCTGATGTCTGGGGGCGACTTGCCCTTAGCCTTGTGGTTCACTGGGAGGTTGGGGAGGGAAGTCCATCGCCATGGCTGCAGCCAATCCTGAGGGCTGTCCTGGGCTGGGGACAGGCAGGCCAGACTGGAAGCCTCCCAGGTGGCCAGAGGCAAGCCTGTGAACGTGGCCCCCTCGTGCGGCTGCTCCTTGGCCTTTGGAATGACCTGGCCGGGTGAGGGTTCAGGCTGCTCGTGCTGGGCAGGTAGGCCAGGGAGGGCCGGCTGGTCCTCTCCGGGGAGCGTGTCCATGCTAGGAGAGGTGAGAGGCCTGGATGCCGGGGACGCTTGCTCCAGGCCCAGGGGCCTCGTGGGGAACCCCTTGGGTGTCACTGCAAGTGGGCACATTTGTCAGCGTGTCCTCCTGGCCTGTGGAGGTGCGGCCCATGGGGCCCTGTGTGGCCGCCCTATCCTGACACAGCGCCACCTCCAGGCTGCTGACCTCTAGCATCTGCGGGGCCTGCCCTCTGCCCAGCCCTGGCCTAGTGGCCGAGTCTTGGAACAGAAGAGGAGATGGACAGGGATGGGGAGGAAGGCCCGGGGTCTAGAGGGTGAGTCGGGAGGAGACCCCTGCTGAGCCCACCTGTGGGGGCAGGTCACACTTCATCCTGCGCAGCTCAGCCATCGAGGCCTGCAGCTGCCTAAGCACCACGTTGTCCTCCAGGGCCCAGGACTGGGACAGCGTGTCCTGCAGAAATTCCCACAGGCCCTCCAGGGGCAGCTTCAGGAAGCATTCTAGGGGTGGGGGTGCCATCAGGCCAGCAGGGGCCCTGGTGGGCAGTCTCAGCCCCCGACCCTGGAGTACCTGCTGTGGGCAGTGGCTGGGTCCTGCTGTGCACCACCACTGGGGCTCTAGCTGTGCGCAGGGGAGCCTCAGGCAGGGCCATGGCAAAAGGCGGCCCCGTCCTGCTGCCTCTCCAGAGGATGCCCTGCCCAGCTTGCCTGCCGGCCTGCCCTCTCACCTGCCTGCGTGGCCTTGGTCTCCACACTTGGATGACTCACTTTTGTGCACTGTGAGGACAGTGTGGGTCATGGCCATGAGCACATGCTCACTGTCCAGGATGTAAGTGTCCCAGAGCTTCAGGGGGAGGGTCTGTGGGGACAGCAGGCTCCTGAGCAGGGCACAGTGGAGGTGTCAGCACAGGTAAGGACACCCTCCTGCCTCTGGTCCCTACAGTCCCTGCCCCACCCAGGCTGCATCACACAGGGTTCTGTAGCTCCTTATCAGGGTGGACCCATCCTGGGGGTTGCGGCTGCTGGACGAGGGTGCCCCCAGAAAGGCCCTCAGGAGGGGCCTGGCTTGTCTGGGGATGGGCTCAGCCTCCCTGGGCAGCCTTACCCGGTCAGTGAAGCACTGGAGGAACCACTTGGTGGTGTGGATGCCAGTGGACATCTGTTCCTTGTCCTGATGGGGGACTCGACTGCTCAGGGCCTGCCTGGTCAGCCGAAGCCTCCCTTCTGTGGGCCGCCTGGCCCCCCAAGGAGAAGGAAAGTGAAACCTGCAGGGGTGGGCCCCCCACCCTGCCAGGGGGACCACATCTCTGGGGGGACGCTGCTACTCACCATGTGCCGCTTCAGCTTGGGGAGGGCTCTGCCAAGAATGTGCTCGTGATGAGCCTGGAATCTCAGCAGTTTTGGGGATCCTGGGATAAAGAAGCCTGAGAGCCCCCCGGCCCCCACATGTCAGAGTCCCTCCCAGTGAGGTGAGAACTGTGGGTGCCTCAGGAGCCCAAGCCTCTCCCTGCAGTGACCCCGCCTTGCCCACGGCCCTCCCGAGCCCGGGCTGGACATGGTCTGCCCAGACAGCAGGCCTGCCTTTGGTGTCTGGGGCAGAGGACCTGCTCCCAGAGTCTCAGCTTGGCTGCCGCTCACCCTGTACTGAGGGCCTAGCAGATGTTCGGCCCTGGCAGGCCCCCTCCCCACAGTGGCCACAGCACAGGGATGGGGGTCCCAGCACTGAGGGGCAAGGTGTGCTGCCCACGGGGTGGGATGGGGTGCATGGCCTCTGGGCTTGGGGAGCAGGCTGGGGGTGCAGGAGGGGTACTCAGCCACCTGGGCTTGGAGGGTGGATGGGTTCAGGGACAGACAGAAGGCAGAAGGACCAGCAGGGGTGTGAGAGGTATCTGGACGAGGACCAGACTCAGGGCCACGCCTGCAAGACCCCGAGGGCAGCGTGGGGAGCTGTGCCCTTCGCTGATGGTGACATGGATGGGGCAGGGTCCCTGCCAGCCCCACTGCTGGCTGAACTCTGCAGGGAGACTGTCCTGGCCCTGAGTCACATCCAGCGGTCCACAGCAGTCACCTACCATGCATGGAGTGTGCTTCTGGTCCGTCATCAGCTGGGCCAATGCCCAGAAGGCATCCTCCTCACTCAAGAACATGAACAGGACGGCCACGACCTGGTTCCTGCCCTGGCAGTAGCGCACCTCCTGCAAAAGCCAGACCTGCATGGAGGGACCCCCGAGGCCTCCTCACCCCCACCCCACTCACGCCTCAGCTCCTGGACAGGTTCAGGCTCAGCTGCACTCACGCGGCCCAGGAGACACACCAGGAGAGCCCCAGCCCAGCCCAGGCACCAGCACCACGGGGCTCTGGGCACCATCCTTGGGTCCCCTTTCTCAGATGAGGCTTGGAGGGCAGTGAGTGGGATCTGGGCTAGAGGTCCTGCTGTCCGGGCAGGTGGAGGCCTGACCAGCACACACGTGGGTGCCTGGGAGGGCACGTGGCCAGGGAGCTGGCCCAGGAGCCTGCTGTGGGCGTCCCGTGGGCCATCTCAGCTGGTGTCCCTTGAGGGGATGTTCCGGAAAGAGTGGGTGGGGCAGGAGCAGCCATTGGGAGCTGCCTCCCGGTGGGTCACATGGGACTGTGGGTCACTGGGAACCCGCACCCCCGCTAAGGTTCTGAGTGGTGATGCGGCTTCTGCAGGAGCAGAGTCAAGTTTCCTGACTGCAGCAGTGCTCATTCGGCCAGGCGTGCGCTCGCCCTGAGACACTGGCACCGAGGCAGCCACCTGGCAGCTCCGCCAAGCTTGGGCTCGTGAAGCCCGGGAGGAGGTGCCGATTTTGTGCAGAGCGCAGTCTGCACCCCTGCCTTTCCCTCCCAGTTTGAGATCAGTGAGCCCCCCTGCCCCGTCTCTGTGACCGTGTGTGCCTGTGACCTGACGGGGATGCTCACGGTGTTGTACACGGAGTAGGCCGCCAGCACATGGGACAGAGGGGACCAGAGGACAGTTTCCAGAGGATGCTGTTCATGGTATTTTGTCTACACACCCTGATGACACAACAGGCATGATTCGGAAATAAGCCAAAAGAGCCGGGGAATCTTCCGGGTGCGTCAGTGTTAACATTTTTCTGGAGTAAAGTCTACATTCACCGAAATGCAAATGTGCCAGGTGTCCAGTTTGATGAGGTTTTATTTTCTCCTTTTTTAGTTTGCCTACCTAACAGTTCAGTCTTGGGACGTACAGCTCCGTGGTTTCCATCTCTTGTGGAGCGGGCACAGCCTTGGTCCAGCTGGGCCCCGCTCCAACAGCCCTGGGGCCCGCTGACTCTCACCCTCCCCGCGGCCGTGCCTCTTCCAGGGCGTCATGTGAGCGGAGTCCTACGCGGGTCTGGATTCTTCACTCAGCACAATGTGGCTACAATTCATCCAAGCTGTTGAGTGAACCAGTAGCATCACTGACTACAGAGTCCATGTTAGGGAATTCCACAGTCTGTCCATTCTCCAGTTGGACACCATCTTGGTGGCTTCTGGTTTTTAGTGATCATGCATGAAGCAGTGAATACTGCATCCTGGTTTTACGTGGCTACACATTTTCAGTTATCTGGGAAGATACTCATGGTAACTCATGATTAATGTATCTCATGGTAACAGATGGTTAGTCTTCTAAGAAACCACCTGTCTTCCAAAGCAGCTGCACCATTTGCATCCCAAACAGTGATGGACGGGAGTTCCTGTTGCTCCGCATCCTCTCCGCATCTGGTGCTGCCACTGCTCCGGGCCTCAGCCTTTCTAGCAGCTGTGAGGTGGCACCGTGTTGTTTCCAGAATAAGCATTTTTCCTGTGTTTGTCTGCTGTGTACACACACACACCGTGTATCTGCATTATGTGTGTGTGTGTGTGTGTGTGTCTTCTTTGTTGAATTGTCTGTTCATATCTTGTGATCATTTTTAATGGGCTCATGTGTTTTATTATTGGGTTTTAGAGTTTTTGTTTCTATTCTGCATAAGAGCTTTATTAGGTACATGATTGGCCAAGATTTTCTCGCAGTCTGTAGCTCTTTTTCATTCTCTTAACAGGGCCTTTTGCAGAGTGAAAGGTTTAAAGTGACATACAGTTCTGGTTGTCAGTTTTTTCTTTCCTGAGTGTCTCCTCTCTCACTCGACTGGCCTCTTCCCCAGTGTCCACGGCCTTCCCCAGTTATGGTGTTGTGATTCTCCGAAGCCATTAAACGAGTCCCCCATCCTGCAAAACAGCCAGCAGTTTAAAATGGAGTTACCTGTTGGAACAGAGCCCCATCCTCTTGTCTACATACCCGATGGGCTGCCTTCTAGGATAACAGGTCGAACACAACGCCCACCTGGCCCATCACAGGAGACCTCCCAGACTCTCTGGCCAGGTTTGCAGGTGCCGGGGGCGGCGGGGCCCCTCACACTCGTCCTCACACCCTGGGCTCCTGTCTCTGCGAGGCCAGCAGCATGGTGGCCCTAGGGTGGTGTACGTTTCGGGTGGTGGCTCCGGGCCCCGAGGGCAGGTGGCGCTGAGTCGCCTGGGCCTGGCCTCGGAGCTCCAGTGACACAGCCGCACTCCTTGGGCCAAGGTTGTGACGGGGGCACCCAGCTTCGGGGGTGCGCAGGGGCCTCTCAGTGAGGCGTCTCCCGGTGAGAGGACGGTGCGGGCCGAGGGGCGGCCACCTCAGGACGCACGGCCCGCGCCTGCCTTGCTGCTCTCGGCGCCGGCCGGCGCCGGGCCCTCTCCTCTCCGAGGCACGGGGCTTTGGAGAGCATCTCCTGGTGCCGACGGAGGCCTGGCTGCTGCCTGGGCTTTTTGCTGCAAAATGGGACCTGGTGGTGTTAGCCAGGCTGCCAGCTCTCCCAGCGTGGCCCTGCTGTGAGTGAACTCAAGGAGCCAGGAAAGGCCCCGCACAGCTCAAGGACGCCTCTTGACAGCTCTGCAGTCAGGGGTGGAGACAGCGCCGCCCACAACCGCCTCCTGCCTCCCAACTCCTGCCTGGGCAGTGAGGATGGGCGCTGGGGCCTCGGATGCTGAGGCTGGGCAGCTGCTCCTCCCTGGAAGGCAGGAGACGCAGAGCCGCGAGGACCTGCACCAGGCCAGCTGCCCCAAAGGCCCGGGCCCACCCCCATCAACCCCAAGGTCTCATCCCCAGAGACTCCACGGGAACGGCTGACCCCAGGAAGGTGTTGGTGGCCGGGCAGAGGGCTGACACAGCCCGGCTGGAGGTGGCATCCTCTGAGGGAGCTGAGACGCCTGGAGCTGGCTCGGGAGGGGCTGCGGTCCCACAGCAGCCCCCTCAAGAGGTGCCCCTCCTGCTGATGCAGGTCACCCCACTTTGCCCCTCCCCTCCCCCTCCTCTGCCTGAGAGCCCAGGTGTCTCAGGTGAGTTGCTCCCCGAGGCCTTACCCTGTTCCGGGCTGCCCTCCCCCAGCAGTTCAGCCCCGCTGCAGGCCAGCTCCGACTAGGTACACACAAGGGTCATCTGGTCCCTGCTGTCCCCCACCGGGCCTGGCCTCCTCCCCCAAATCTCCTCCCCGCACCAGACCCTGGGGCAGGTCATCTTCGGCTGTAAACTCCACCTGCCTCCCTCACCCTCCCTGAGCTTCTGAGGCCGGGTCCTACCTGCCCAGCACCCGTGGCAGTCCCTCCAGCGCCTGAGGCGCACCTGTCACTGCCCCTCGTGCCTGTCCCCCAAGGGTGCACGCCTGGGCCCCTGGAGCCCTCGGAGACCTGTGTCCAGATGCCATCACCCTGTGGCCACCTGCTGTAGAGCCACTGCTGACCAGATGCCCTGGCCCCTCCCCCAGGCAGGCGTGGAGACCATGTGGCTGAGGCCCAGGCCTGCACCAGCGCCCAGCTCTGCCCCTGCCACGTCCCCCAGTTCCCTCAGCTCAAGCCTGGTGCAGACTCTGACCCGCGGTGGCCACCAGGGCCCAAGGCCCTGAGCTGGGGAGATGGGTCCTGCCTCCAGAGACTTGTTTCTGCCAATGGAAATTGTCCCCAAGATGAGCTGGAGGGCTGTCCAGATGACTCACCACAACAAACTTGGATGGTCGGTGACTCTGTGGAGCCAGAGGTCAGCATCTTCCCATGGGTCCACTGGGGGGCCTCGTGGTGAGGGCAAGCCTGGAGCCCCAGGTGTGGAGGAGGAGGGGCAGGGTGGCTCCTCCCTCCCTGCAGCCCAGGAAGCCCAGCACCTTCTGAAGGTCGCCCAGCTCCAAACCAGCCTCCCTCACCTGCTCCTGCTGCCTGGAAGCCCCACCTGGGCTGCTGCTTCCCACCGGGGACGTACCTACTTCTCCTGGGTCTGACCCCGGAAGGGCCTCACCTGTGCGTATTTGGCTGTTATTTCTGCCCATTCTGACACCAGGATGGTCTCCAGCTTCTCCATGTCCGATGCTGCAAAACAACAAAATCCAAAGACGCCACCGCGTTGAAGAGTGCCAGAGAGCCAACAGCGTGGAGTTGGCGCCGTGGAGGCAGCTCGGCGGTCTGTCTGGTCGGAGAGGAAGATGGTGCTGGGGTGGCCGACATCCAGGGCAGGTGGGTCGAGGCTCACGCTCCCCTCCGCTCACAGACCACTCCCTGCAGCCTTGAAGCTCTGCCCCGGGGGGTGGGGGAGGCTGTGAGGAGCCAGGAGCGAGGAGTGGGCTGGAAGCCCAGGCCAACTGCTGAGCTGGAGCACTGAGACAAGGAGAGGCGGTTGCCGGTCGGTCCAGGGATGCAGCAGGGTGAGTGGGGGTCCCATCCGGCCCAGGCATCAAAAGCATGGGCATCAAAAGGAAAAAGAGAATCAGCTGGTCTTTATCAAAATTAAAAACTTCTGTGCCTCAAATGACACCATCAAGAAAGTGAAAAGACCACCCTCACCGTGCATAAAAACGTTTGCAGACCACCCTCACAGTGCATAAAAACGTTTGCAGACCACCTACCTGATAAGGGGTCTAGTACACAGTGTGTGTAACAACTCAGCACTCAGCCATCAGAAGACAGCCCTTGGAGAAAACGAACAAAGGGCTCGGACAGACATCTCTCCTAAGTCCACCCGACTGCAGAGAACAAGGCACACAGGCACAGACGCTCGACGTCAGTGGTCGTCAGGAGAACCACAGGGAGACAGGGCGTCTTGCCCACTGGAGTGGCTACCACCAGCAGAACGAGGACGGGGAGACACTGGGGCCTCCTGTGTTGCCAGCAGGATTGTAACGTGGTGCAGCTGCCGTGGAGGACAGTTTGGTAGTTTCTCCAAAAGGTGAAGGTGGAGTCACCTTATGACCCAACAAGTCCATGTTAGGTGTGTCCCCAAAGAGGTGAAGACAGGCACTCAGACACCTGTACAGACACGTGCACAGGGAAACACTCACACAGCGAAAAGCTGGCAACAATCCAGGGTCCCTGGACGGACGGATGGAAGAACAAAATGTGGTCTGTCCCTGCAGGGGCACAGTCACCCATAGAGTGGGGACCGGACATGCAGGGACATCAGGCTGACGGAAGGAAACTGGACGCACGGACCACGGACAAGTCCCTCGACGTGAAATGTGCAGAGACAGGAAGTGGGTCAGTGGGCGCCAGGGGCCGGGGGTGCTGGCTGGGGGCCTCTCTGCCAGTGGATAGAGGCTCTTCCTCGGGGCAGTGAACTGTGGAAACGGCGGTGACAGTTGCAGAGCTCCATCAACACTCTGAAAACCACTGAAAAGTAAACCTTAACAGCTACATTTGATGATGCGCGGATCTAAGAAAAGCAGCTCTCTTAGCCAGAGTCCCCACCGGCTCAGCCCCAGGAGACCCTGGAGGTGCCAGCTGAGAAACTGCGTGGATTAGAACGACCCCAGGGGCTCCCAGGATGGACACACCTTGGCTCCTGCCCACTGAGCTCTTCCTGGGCCTATGGGCCCCCAGGGACACCCAACGTGGGGGTTCAGGGTTCCGGAACGGGGGTCCCCAGGCCACGGTGCTCGTGTCTGCTCCATTCGACCTCACTCTTAACTGGCGGTGGCTGTGAAATCAGCTCAGGGACTGGCTGAGCAAGAGGGGCTGGTCTGGGGAAAGGATGACAAGTTTGAACTCAGGCAGTGTCTGTGCTGAGAGACCATCTCCCGCCCACAGCTCTGACCGCGGCGGAGGGCAAAGGCCTCATTGTGCCCATTCAGGGACCAGCCACGTGAGTCCCCAGAGGACACACAGAAGGCGCGGTCGTTCAGGGCCACGCCTGGGGGATGGGGGCGGGTGACACATCTAGAGAACTGGGGGCCGGCGCTGCACTAGGGGAGGCGACAGGGAAAATGCCCTCACCTGGCCAGGTGTCCCTAAATGTCGGGCAGGTCGGACGGGACACGTCTGGAATCCAGCTCACACAGCACCGGGCCTGGAGGTGAACAGTGGCTCTGGAGGGCTCCCTAGGCCCTGCCCTCATCCTCCCCGCCCTCCTACGTCCTCCTCTCCCTCCTCCACCCCATCTCTCCCTCAGCTCCATCCTCCCCTCTGACTGACTAGTCTACCACTTGTCCAGCCTTCATCCCTCCTCCGGCCTCTCCACCGTCCTCCTCCAGCCCCCTGGCCCCCGAGTCCCTGTCCTCCTTCCCTGCATTGGAACCGCCATGATCTTCCCCTGCCTCCCCTCCTCCTCCATCTGCTCCTCCCCTGCAGCTCCGTCCACCTCACCTCCCCCTTTTTCCCCTCCATCCATCTCCTCCAGTCTCTCCTCCTCCCCATCACCTTGCCTCCTCCCTCCCCACTCCCATGTCTGTCCTCCTGTGTCCAGGTCCCCTCCCCCGGCCTCCATCTATCTCCTCCTCCTGCTCCTCCACGTCTCACTCATCCTCCACCCCTTCCTGCATCCTCTGCTCCCTCCTCCTCTTCTGCATAATATACTGATGCTCTGTTCTGGGACTCCTCACAGGGGACATGGCACCTCCATCACAGGCCTCACCCACAGAGCTAGGAGGCGGCTGCGAGAGCCTGGCTCAGGGACAGTGTTAGGGATCAGCCTCGTCGAGGCGAGAGCCCAGGGAGGTCCAAGTCAGCCCTGAATGGTGTCTGTCCATCAGGGTTTCATAAGGAAGGAGGGGCAGGTCACGGTCACCTTTAGGACTTCTCGCTCCTGGACCAGCAGCGCCATCCAGGATGGGAGCAGGGGTCGCGTCCGATGGGTGGAACCAGGGCAGGTGAACGTCATAGCAGGTCAGAGACCACGAGGGCGTGAAATGCCTACAGACACGAAGCAGAGTGGGTACCGGGCAGCGGGCAGAAGTGGAGGGTCATTGCCACTCCCACCCAGGATGGCTCCAGGACAAGGTCTCCACTAATAACCCCGAGGTCAAGGGCCCAGTTGGAGGGTCCTGTCACCACACAGGGGATGCTGAGGAAGGACACGGAAGCCCGGCCTGCACCTGTCCCTGTAGGACCAGCCAGTCCCCCGACCTGGACCGGCCTTCTTTCGCTCCTCACCCCCGAGTGTAGTGGTGCTGGCAGGACACTGACATCAGGCCTAAGCCTTCGAGGTTTGACTTAATGAGTACAGCCATTTCCCACACTGGCCTCATCCAGATCTCCGAGGTTCCCTGGGTCCATGGACAGTACCAGGGGCCCACTTGAGTGCAACCCATATGGGGACCACACCCTGTCCCTACACAGGATGTCTGGGCTGGCCTGGACTGTCCCCCCCCCCACCTCCTCCATCTGCCTCTTCCATCTGCCACCTCCATCTCCAGGTCCTCCTCCTGGTCCTGCCCTTCTCCTCCTCCTCCATCTCCTGCATCCATCTTTCCTCCCATATCAATCTCTTCTCTTCCTCCATCTTCCACGTAAGCCTTCCCCTCTTCCTGCAGCGCCCTCTCCCTCCTCCTACAACAGCCAAGATGTCTAAGCAGGTGGGTTGTAGAAGGGCAGGCGAGGGTCAAAGTAGGTCAGATACCATGAGTCACGAAGCAGAGTGGGTGCCAGGCCGCGAGTGGAACTGTGGGGTCCCTGCCATTCTAAGGCACTATGAGGCTCCAGTCAGCGATTGGTCAGTTCTGAGCCCTTTGGCTGGAAGGTCTAGCACCGCAGGGGGAGGGCCTGTCACCACGAGTGTCCACAGGAGGCCGGTCCCTCTCCCAGCAGCCCTCAGCCCATCGTCATGGCTTCAGGACTCCCACCCTCACAGGTGCTTTGTGTTCCACAGGTGTGCACGGGTCCTCCCCACGGTTTCACTGGGCGTTACTCACTCACCAGTAGCTGAGAAACCTTCCTCTCCCACCTCGGACGTGTGTCCTGTTGAATGGCCGTGTCACCTGGCTTTTAAGGACTCATCATGGCTTATGTCCAAATTCTTTTGGATGGGCACTCATGTTTTTCTGCTTTGGCAAATTTGGAAGATCCCATGGAGGGATGTTAACGCACTTTGTTCCCAAATGCAAGCATGCTGTTGGTCACCTGTGTGCAACCGAGCTCTTACTGAGCGTGTCTAAGGCGGCCACGGACCCCCAGCCAGACTCTCTGAGATTTCCTGACCTTCACGAGCGGCCACGGCCCTGACTGGGGCCGAGGAGGGAGGTGCTTGGTGACATTGCTCTCGGTTACACTCTGCATGTCTGTTGGGAGCCAGGCAAGTAAGGACGCTTCATCACTGCTTCCTTTCCATTGTGAACTGTCTCTTCACGCCACTTCCCTTTTTTTTGGCCTTGTAAAAACCTGAGCTGTAGAAACTGCTCCCCTTGAAGACAGCCAGCAGAGCAAACAACCTCCCGCCGTTCACGTTTCCCTTGCCTTTGATTAGGGCCCCCCCCTCGCAGAGACCTGGCTGCTCTGGGGCTGCATCCGCCCCTTCCTACGCGCCCTCCAGGATTCTGTCTCCTTACAAAGGTCTGCCTTCCTTCCTGCTGCAATGCCACAGCAGGCGCGTCTTGGGGGCTGGTTGGGGGAGCTCTCTCCCTCAGCACTTTCCCAGGCTCTTCCCAGATGATCTTGCTGACTTTCTGTCCCCATGAACGTTCACATCGGCGGGTCACGGTCCCGAGATGGCTGGCACCACATTTTCCCTGGGCTCCCCTGTGTCGTGATGCGGGGAGAGGCTCATCCCAACAGGGCAATCTCACGTCCAGTTGGGGTACCGGCCTGGGTCCTCACCCCCTCCCGGCATGGACGTGGACGGTGGTACAGGAATCAGCAGGCTGGGGACAAGATCAGGTTCTTGCCCCTCCCTGGCCCCCTGAGACTCAAGGCCCCCACTGTCCCACTCCAGTTTTCTGTTGAGCGCTCCTCGCCGGGAACCTTACTGATTCCCACTGTTTCCTGAAGTTCACGTGGGCACTGTGGCGTCTGGTCTGGTCTCTGGGCCCTGGATAGCTCTTGGACACGTAGCAGAAGTCCCGAAGGACCTTGAGTTTAAGATGCATGCCTGGAAATCATCCTGGTGCGTCTGGGGCAGGGAATACTTGAGCTCAACTCAGGCGCTCAGGCCCTGCCCCTGCCAGTTCTAGGTGACAGTGGCCTCGGCCGCAGACCGCCTCCTCCAGCCAACTCAGGGACTGAGCCTCTCCCCAGGGTCCGGCAGGCAGCGTCCAGGAAGACCGCGGTGGCCTGCGGGGTCAAGCCGCAGTGACAGGACAGTGATAGGAGACCAGAGCTGGGCCAGGCTGCACAGAGGGACTGCAGACACTCCAGACGCTCAGGTGCCCTCGGGCCGAGCGGCAGACGAGCAGCCCGCCCACCTCACGGCTCATGGGGGTCCTCACAGTTGCCAGAGCAGCCTCTCCCTGGGACCCTCATTGGCTGGTGGAGGGGCTCCTTCTTGGGCCCCTGGTCGGCATCTGATGCTGACATAGTTCAGACACGGAGATGAAGGCTGGAGAGGGTGGGGGCTTCCCCAGACGCGGGCCCAGAGGACTCCCAGGCCTGGGACCTCCAGGCTCCAGCCCCACCTGGGTTCTGCTGAGAAGCTGCCTCCCTGGACTGACCACAGGTCTTTAAGGCTGAGGAGAGGCATCCCCGTTTCAGCAGGACTGCCTGAGGGGACAAAAGCCCCCAAGGAGAAGGTCCAGGAGCTGCAGAGGGGCAGAGCTAAGAGGGGAGGGGCAGCACGACAGCCAAGCTTCCTGGAGTTTCAGGGCATCATTGAAAAAGGCTCAACAGCAGAGGGTAGAACGGTGGGTCCCAGGGGCGGGGCTTGTAGTCCACCAGGTGCAAACAGTTCAGGTGTGCAGGAAGGTCCGTTCCAGAGGTGCCCGTGGCTAACAGCACGGGGCTGTGCTCACAAGACGGTAGGAGGGGAGCTCTCACGTGTTCCTGCCTCAATAAAAAGAAAAGCCAGGCGAACACGATGCAAAGAAAGACAGCGAAAAGAAACCCAAGCACATCAGTAGCTGCAGTAACTGAAGGGACCAGACTTACCGGCTCCAAATCGTGGTTTTAAGTGCAAGTGAGTGAGCTCTGCCTGCAGCAGCTGTGACAAGGCCGCCTCAGTGTCGGACGGGCAGCGGTGCCGGAGGGGTGCTGGCCAGGGAAGCCGGAGGCAGGCGTGGGGCAGCAGCCCTGGGGACCCGGCCGTCAGGGGCGCGCCGGCCCTGGGAAGCGACAGGACTCAAAGGACCGACACGCAAACCGGCAGAGCCTGAGTGGGGTGCGACGCACCCCCGTCCCGCGCATCGGAACCAGCGAGGGGTACAGAGGTGCACGGTTCACAGACGTCCCCACGAATGTTGATGGGCTGGGTGGCGCTCACACACGGATGCTCTGCCTGCTCGTTAGAGGTCGTGCAGGCTTTTCAGGCACATGTGCCGCCGGCAGGAAGACCGACCGTATCCTGGGGAGAAAGCAAATCTCAACGAACACTCGAGAATCAGTATCATGAGGGAATGCTTTCTGATAACAGTCCATTAAGGTCAGAATCAACTATGAAAAAGTCCTCGAAAACTCCAGGGAGTCGAGCCCCTTCCCCCCCAGGGGCCGCGTCCAGGATGTGCCCAGACGTGCACCACGGCCTCTCCCTGCAGGCCTCAGCAGCAGGCTTGGTGAGGCTAACGTCCTGGGGGTGCAGGGCCTGCCTGGGGGCAGTGGGAGGGCAGAGGTTGAGAGAGGAGCAGGGAACCTGAGCCTGCGATCGGTCGGCCCCACTCTGTGACCCCTGGTGCTCCCGGGCCGAAGGGCTGTGCCGGTCCCAGGGCGGCCCCTGCACTCCGCTGGGCCCCTCAGTGTTCTGCACGTGGACACAGAGGCCTGCGGCTCAGACCTGCAGCTCAAACCCCTGCTGGGCTCCCAGCTCAGCTTGAGGCCTCTGAAGACCGGAGAGCTGTGGGGCCTTGTGGCCAGGCTGCCCAGGGACCAGGGGAGTAGCTCCTCCTATGTGAACCCCACAGTCCTTCAAGGGGTGGAGTGAGGGGCTCAATGCACACATCTGCTGTCATGCCAGGCTTTGGCAGGGAAGGCCGGCGAGTTGGTTCTCCCAAGGTGTCTCAAAGCCTGGCCAGCCCAACTCAGGAAGTAGATGGACTGGGTGAAGGAAGGCACTGTTGGTTTGGACCCTTCCCTGGGAAGGGGGTAGGGGTAGGTGGCATCCTCGTCCAGCCCCATGTGTAGTCTGAAGGCACTCGAGAGGGCTTCCTGGAGGAGGTGGCCTTGTGGTGCTGGGCAGCAGGGCTGTTGTAACAAGGAGGCACCCTGCTTCATGGGCCTGTGACCTTAACAAAGGGTTATGAAAATGCATGGGTGTGTTTTCTGATATTCAAGAGGAAAACTGCAGAATCAAAACTTTAGAACATGTTGAAAATGCGTGTGTACCCAAAGTCCACAAATGGAACCAGAGTGCTCTCTGGTGCATGGCCAGCACCCAGAACACAGTGACTCCCCATGAGACGCCCTCAGTAAACCCTTGTGATGAAAGAAATGCAGTCATTTGGAAACAAAGACTCTCCTCTAGATGGTTCAGCGATCAAAGAAGAAACCTAACTGGAAATTAGAAACACTCAGAAATGACAACACTGACAAGCACGTGGGACGCGGCCACAGTGTATTTCAGAAGAACCTGGTGTCTGAATGTGTTTCACCAGAGCAGCAAGAGACCCTGACATCAGTGGGTCAGTCATGGACTTGGGAGGCGGGAGGCAGGAGGGCCAGACAGCAGAGGATCAGGAGAACACAGCGGGTGTCGGCCCAGGAGCTGGTCCTCCCCAAAGGCCCCGCGCCCACAAGCCTGTCCACAGGCCGTGGTGCAGGGACAGCTCCTGAGAAGCACAGGATGGAAGCCGTGCTTGCGCTCTCCTGCACGCAGGTCAGCACACAGGTGTCCTCACCTGACTGTGGAGGCCAGGAGCTGAGGCTCGGGAGGTGAGCGGGGGAGTCAGGGGACTTGCGGGTCCAGAACTCCTCGCCGCTTCGCTGCCTGGTGGCGGGTTCTCAGGGTTCATTTCTGCTGAGCTCATTTGGAGCACGGTGTGCACCTGGTCACCAGCAGAAAGCCGGCTGTGGTTGCTGGTCCCCACCACATGCGGACGTTCAGGTATGATGTCCGCTGGGCACCTGGACACTGTGGAATTCGGGGGAGAGTGAGGGGGGTTGGGGAGCCTTCGCAACTTAGGTTATTTATCAACTACAGGACAGGACCCTGAGGACTGCAGGGCTAGGCTGAGAGGAGGGGGTGCAGGTGGGCAGGGTGAGGGCGTTTGGGAGTAGGGGAGGGGCAGGGGTGGGTGAGGAGGGGTCCGCTCCCGGAAGGTCTAGAGTCCAGGGGCTCCCTCCACTGGCTGCTCTGCTCAGAGGTGCCCAGATCTCCGTCCCCTAGTCCCCAGAGATGCTCTGTGTTGGGTCCTCACACCCCGAGGGTCTGCCCGCTCGGTGGCGAGTGCCTGCCCACAGGCGCCGTCCTCCGCAGGACCAGCCCGGGATCCCAGCCTGCTTGGCGCTGATCGTCCGACCGCTTTCCTGAGACAGTGGATCTCGACCCGGGGGTGGGTACTGAGAGACGGGGGCTGCTTTTCATCCCCTAAAACCAGGCGTGAGAGAAGCGAGGATGCATCAGAGGTCACTGTGCACATGCAGTGACCACGCATCCCTTCCGATTTGCTGACACCGAAAAGTCAAAAGTGCCCATTAAAACCAAAAGAACCCCCTCCTTGATCCCTGAGTTCCGAGGTGAGCATGGTGCCCTGCGTCACCTAACGGACCCCTGGGGAGCCAGGAACGGGGCTGGGGATGTGCGGAGGCCCGGCGAGGACTCCAGGCAGCCGGCACTTGCTCCCACGTCCAGAAGCTTGGCCAGTAGGGCTCCCACCCCAGGGCTCACTCCAAAGGGAGAGTCTCAGAGGAAGGCTCCCTCCACCGCTGCGTCTCTGTCTGCCTTTCTGTCTCGTCTCCTTCTCTCAAGTCTCTGTTTCCATCCTTCTCTCTGCCTCTTTCCATCTGTCTTGAATCCATGAGCTACTGAACTGAGCCTCGGTCCCTCCCTCTGGCGGGCAAGGCAGCGTCACCTGACCCTGTGGTGCCCCGCAAACTTCATCGTCATCTCTTATCCATGGATCCGTTATCACTGCAGGGAAGAACCAAACCCTTGTGGGGCGTGATGCTCGATGCCACGCCCCACCAGCTTTGGACCCCGTGTGCCCCGGGTCCCTGCTCTCCCCACGGCCAGCACCCCGCCTGACTGGACACATGGGCCTTTCCCTGGGGTCGGAGTCGGGGAGTCTTCTCTCTCCGCTCTCTTCAGGGCAGCCCTGCCAGTTCCGGCCACTTCCGCAAGGCCAGGAAACACAGATCGATTGGGAAGGAACAAATAAAACTTGGTGCTTGCACAGGTCATGACTGACTGTAGACAATCTCAAGGTGTCAACAAAACCTCCTGTAGGAGGGAGCGGGCTCAGCAAACACACGCGTTGATGGGCTCCTCGGTGCTGCAAGGAACACGCGGAAACCAAACGAAGACACACAACGGTCCACGGCCACGCCCCGGAAAAATGGAATTTACGCATGAGCATACCAGAGCGCGGACACAAGTGCATTAACTTGCCACTGGCTGACAAAGCGTTGTGGCAACGAGCTACCATAAAATCTGAGCAATAAAAGAGGTGCTTGCATTCTAAAGACTGCGTCCTAGACCTCTTTAAAGCAAGTCTTTTTGGCAAACAGGTGCCCAGGTCTCCCATTTGGGGGGGGATCCTGGACACACAAACTCCTGGTCCTTCAGTGCTGGCCACCGGCCGGACTCACTGGCCACATGGCCTTTTTTAACGCAGCGGAACAGAAGGAAAGAGAGTGTCTCATCCCATCAGATGAGTCCTGCGTGCAGAAAGCCCAGGTCCACAGCAGAGCCCCGACACGGAGGCCAGCAGTCCCGAGGCAGCAGTGGGTCCAGCTGAGCTGTGAGCTCAAAAGGAGGCTTCCTCCCACTGACAGCCTCCTCGGGAAAAGCCACGTCTCCAAACGTGGCCCTTCAGGAAAACGAGGGCAGAAGAGCTGCCTGCGACCTGCCCTCCCTCCCGGGATCCAGGAGCAGAGCTGGCCCTCCAGCAGCCTGGCAGTCAGGCCCTGCCCAGGACGGGGCACCCTGCCCGCAGGACCGGTGCCTGGGTTTAAAATGAGCCTTTGCCCAAGTGCTTGCTCCCCTGGCTCTTGAGAAGTGCTCACCAGGCTGCTCTCCAGACCTCTCCTCCAAGGTGCTGGTAGCCATCCCCGTGCCCTGTCCACAGGCTGCCTCTCATGAACCCTTAGCCACAGGGCGCCTTCCTGTAGCTTCCCCGCACCTCCCTGGACACCTCGACATTCCTAGGTGCCCTCACTCCTTTAACACTCATTAACCGCCAACTGTTGTGTGCTCAGTACAGAGCGAGGTGGTGCCCTCACTCCTTTAACACTTATTAACCGCCAACTGTTGTGCGCTCAGTACAGAGCGAGGTGCCTCCATAGTTCCTCAGCGAAATGGTACAGCCTCCCCAGACCCACTTCCAGTGGAAACAGAGAAGGTTTTACTCTAGGAGATCCTGTTTCTCTTAAAGTCCTTCAGGGCCTTTGGGCAGAACAAAGGCCCTTGTGGGAGCTGACCCCACCTGGCAGGCACCAGCGGGCACTGACCCCGCCAGGAGGAGTGGGCTCCCCACCCCCTCCCGCAGGGTCCTCCGAGCCTGGCCTCCACTCTCTGTGCTCTGCTGAACTCTGGACCACCTGACCTGCACCTCCACAGGCCAATCTTTTCTTTTCCATTAATTCCCTTGCAAGTGCCTACCCACACGTGGGAATTTCAGACTCACGTAAATGTGACCTTCCCTGGGGTTTTAAAACTATGCCTCTTCCTTTCCATTTAGTGGCTCTGAAGGGAGCCTTTTCCTACCCCTGCACGCAGCAGCATCAGCCCCCTCCAAGAGAGCCCGTGCAAATGGCGTGTTATCTTCCCGACACGTCTCTGCAGCTGCGTGTGATTCCCCGGAGGCCGCTGTGCTCGGCCTGTGCACACGCAGGTGGTTGCTGGTTCACAGCAGGGCTCCACACTTCATGGGGGTTAGCACTCACCCTCCGCCTCCCCGGGGCAGTCTCCCCGCCGCTCCCAATGTCGGGAGTGCACGCTGAGTGCTGACTGAGCAGTGCCAGGGTTCAGCCTCCCTGGGGCTGTGGCGGTGCTGGTGGGTGTCCAGCCGCCCTCTCCGTGTGGCTATCCCCTTGGCCCACAGGCGAAGCTGCACCAGCATCACTGCATCCTCACGACGAAGCTCCTTTCTGCGGGGTGGCCCGATTCCCAAGAGAGAAGGTTCTTGGGCAAAGATCCTACACTTCAGTTTTACCAGCTGCCACCAGACTGCTTTCCAAACAGCTGGCCCTCTCGACAGCTCTACTCACATTAGTGTACAAATTTTTCCTTTGATGGAATTTGCTTTTCATGTCAAATCAATAAACTCTTTACCTAACTCCAGGTTAGCAAGGTTTTGGCCTGTGTTTTAATCTCAAAATTTCATACTTTCATATTTTACATTTAGACCTATGGCCCATTGTTTGAGTTCATCTTTATGTAAGTTATGGGTTTAGATCAAGATTCCTTTTTTTTGCTGGTGATTATCCAGTTGTTCCCACACTATTTGTTGAAAAGACACCCTTCCTCTCCCTCTGTGCCTTGTCAGATCAGCAGCCGTGTGCGTGAGGACCGATTTCTGGGCTCTGTCTGTTCCATCGACTGCGTGCCCAGCCTTCAGCAACACTGCGCTGCGTTCGTCACTGCGACTGCGGAGCCAGTGTTCCAAGTGGGTAAGAGGACTCTACACTTTATGCTTCTTTTTCGTAATTGTTGCAGCGATTCTAATCCTTTCACCTTCACACATAAATTTTAGAATCGGCTTGTCTGTATCTACAAAAAGTCTTGCTGGGATTTTGATGGGAATTGCAGTTAATCTATAGATCAATTTAAGGAGAACTGACACCTGTACCATGTTGAGGCTTTCCACCCATGAACATAGTATGTCTCTCCGTTTATTTGTCTTAAAATTTCTTCCTTGTTGGGGGGAAGGTATAGCTCAGTGGTAGAGTGCATGACTAGCATGTGTGTGGTCCTAGGTTCAATTCCCAGTACCGCCATTAAATTTTTTAAAATTAAAATAAATAAATAAACCTCATTACTTCCCCTCCCAAAAGGAATCACTTAAAAAAAGAAATGCAAAAACTTAAAAAAAAAATCTACCTTCAGAATTTCATAGTTTTCAACACAGAGAAATCCACTGCATGTTTTCTGCAGATATGCACCTAGGATTCGGTACTTTGGGAGCTATTCTATGTTTTATGTTTAAAATTCCTGGTTTCCAGTTTCGATCTTTCTGTTGTGATCTTGCATGCAACTCGTGCAGTTGTGCACCAGCTTTCCTCACACAGTCTCTGGAATTTTCTCTACAGATAATCACGTCGTCTGTGAATGAAGACAGTTTTATTTCTTCCTTTCCAGTCTATGTATTTCCATTTCCTTTTCACTGGAGTGGCCAGGACGTCCAGTATGATGTTGACTCAAGATGGTGAGAGTACACTTCTTTGTTTTGTTCCTGATTTCAGGGCTAGAGCCTCCACTTCTGTCATTACCTGTGACGTAAGCTGTAGGCTTCTTTGCATGACCCTTATCTGGCTAAGTTCCCCCCGATCTTACTCTACTGAGAGTTCGTGTCATGAATGGGTGTTCGATTTTGTCAAATACTTTTTCTGCATCAGTTGATATGATGTGTGATCATTTTCCTTAAACAATGAACGTGAGGGGTTGTGATGATAGAGTTCAAGTCATGACCCACTCTGCATTCTCAGGATACACCCCCTTAGTTGTGGTGCATTCTTCTTTTTGTGTATCGCAGAATTCGATTCGACATGTGCAGGACCCCGCAGTTACTCATGAGGGATGTTGTCTGTAGGTTTTTCTTTTTGGTATTCCCAGGTGTGGGAATCAGGACAATGCTTTCCTTAAAAGGTGAGTTGGGACACATTAGCTCCTGTTCTATTTTTCTGGAAGAGACTGAACAGTATTGGTGCCATTTCTTCTTTAGATGTTTGGTAGAATATGCCATTGACACAATCTTGGCCTGGGGATTTCTTTTTCAGTAGGTGTAACTACAAACTCAATTTTCAAAGTGGTTATGGGACTGTGATATTGTGATTTATCATACATACGTATTTTGAACTTCATCCCAAAACTCTTTGAATTTCCTAAGAGCAACGGGAGCATCTTTTTATGACATTGGGTCTTTTGGCCTCAGTTCCTGAAATCCCCTCGGAGCCAGGAAGTGAGACGGGTGTCTTGATATCCATAACAAGCCTCCCACGACCACGCGGAGTCTGTGTTAATGAGGTGACTCTAGGAAATCCCCCAAGGATGGGGGTATGGTGGCCAGGGGAACCACCCATGATTAGAGGGGTGGAGCCTCCATGAAAACCCATAAAGGGGGGCGTTCAGAGAGCTTCCAGGTTGGCGAACCAGAATGGGTCCACGTGCTGGGCTCCAAACTCCGCAGGGACAGAAGCTCCTGTATTTGCAACCCTTCCAAACCTAGCCCTGTGTATCTCTCCTCTGGCTGTTCATCTGTACCCTTTAATATCCTTTGTAATAAACCAGCAATCTAGTAAGTAAACTGGTATCCTGGATTCTGTGAACTGCCCTAGCAAATCAATCGAACCAGAGAAGGGGGTCGTGGGAACCTGCTCCTTGTCGTCGGTTGGTCACAAGCACAGGTGGCAACCTGGCTTGGCACCTGAAGTGGGGGCCGTCCCGTGGGACTGAGCCCTTGACCTGTGGACTCTGGTGCAATCTCCAGGCAGACAGTCAGAATTCAGCTGCATTTGTGGGACACCTGGTCAGGGCCTGTGAGAATGAACTCTTTGGTGGTGTGGAGAGGACACACACCCTAAGGACAGTGCCGGTTATCTAGTTCATCTTGAGTGAGTTTTATCATTTTGTCATTTCTCAAGAATTGGCCCATTTCATCTAAGTTCTCAAAGCTGTGTGTGTAGTTGTTCGTGGGTTATCCTTTTCATCCTTTTCATGTCTTTGAGGCTTACGGTGATATTGGTAAAGTATATCCTGTCTTTTACGCTTTCTGTATTGCTAGAGATTTATCAGTGTAGTACTATTTTCAAAGAACCAGCTTTTGGTTTCCCTGATTTTTCCCTGCTGTTGTCAATTTTGTTGATATCTATTCTTATTTGTACTCTTTCTTTCCTTCTGCTTGCTGTGGGTTTATTTTATTTTATTGTACTTTATTTCCATCGTCATTGTGTTTCCTTAAGTTGGACGCTTGGTTAATTGACTGGAGACCTACTGCCATTTGTAATGTAGGCATTTAGTGCTGCTAATTTCCCTGTAAGCACTGCCTTATCTGCATCCCGTAAATTTTGAAATTTTATTTAGTTCAAAATATATTCTGATTTCCCCGGGACTTCCTCTTTGACCTATGAACATTTAGGAGTGAACGGGTTCACTTCTAAGTGTTTGGAGAATTTCATGGTATCTTCCTGTTAGAGATTTCTAGCTTTGTGTCATTACGTCCTATCACATGATTACAATTCTTTTAAATCTGCTGAAGTTTGAATCATGACCTAAGACAGGCACAGCTTGGTGAATGTGTCATGTGCACTCCAAGAGTGGATGCTGGGTACGTGTGTATGTGTACATGGATAGGTGTGTGCACGTGTGTGGTCAACGGTGTTGTTCTGTTCTGGATCTTTGTTTATGTTCTCTCCCCTTTTCATCAATTACAAGAGAGGAGCATTGACATGTCCAACCCTAATTGTGAGTCTGTCGAGTTCTCCTTTAAATTGTCAGTTTTTGCTTCCTGTATTGTGCGGCTGCAGTGTCAGGTGCACACACATTTAGTATTATTGTGTCTTCTTGATATGTTGGCCCTTTGTGGTTGTGTAACGTCCCTCTTTGCCTCTGGCGATCTTCTTTGCTCTGAAGTTGACTTTGTCTGGTATTAACACAGACTCTGCAGTTTTCTTAGTTACTGTTCACATACTGTATCCCCTTCCATCCTTTTATTTTTAAACTCACACTTAAAATGAGTTGCTTGTAGACAGTATATGGTTGGTTTTTCTTTTAAGTATTCCGACAGTCTCTGTATTTTGAGAATTTTACGCGCATAGAGATAAACTGTCACTACTGTAAGGCAACAACACGCAGTTTTCAGAAGCATCTGACACTCCGCCACTGAGTGTGCTCAGCCCCGCTGCACTTAATGTAATTCCTGACATGTTTGCTTTTAAGTCTATCATTTTATTATTTGTTTTCACTTGTGCCTCTGTTTCTTGTTTCTGTGTTTACCCTCTTCTGCTTTCTTTTGGGTTGTGTGAACTGTTTTACGTATCCCATTTTTTTTTAATAGGCCATACATTCTATCACTTACACCCAGTTGTTACACAGAAGTAGTACGTGTGCTTTTAGCAACAGACTTAGATCAAGAAAGTCTACGGCCACACCACTCTGAACGCGCCCGATCTTGTCTGCTCTCGGAAGCTAAGCTGGGTCGGGCCTGGTTAGTACTTGGATGGGAGACTTAGATCAAGAAATGTGACACATCAAGAGTAGTTTTACTCTGTGAAAGCTCCCCTAGACAATTCTCCTTCTATCCCCAACACTGGGGGCAATGGTGTGGCTGGAAGTAAAACAGTAAATTTCAACACTGATAAGGAGACAAACATTTGGTAAACAGTTCTATTAGAAAGCATAGATTAAAAGTCAGTAACATTTCAGACAAAACCAAAAAATGATAACTATATTCATCAGTTTATGCAATCCTATGTAATTAACCCTAGGCATCCCATTTTACTCGCATTGTTAATAAGATAACATCTCTGTGAAATATTTCAGTGGCGGCCCTAGGGATTACCATCGTGTATCTCTGCTTCAGGCCACGCATATAATAACCCAATATAGGTGGGCTGAAATCCTAACTGTAAAAAACGTATTTTAAAAAATATTTAGAAGACAAATCCAGCAACACAGAAAAAGGACCACACACCAAGATCAAACTGGATTCATTCCAGGATCACAAGGATGGTTCAACAGACGCACATCAATCAAGGTGATACACCACATCGGCAAAAGAATAGACAAATATCACATGATCATGTCAACAGACGCAGGAAAAGCATTTGATAAAATTCAGCATCCATTCATGATACAAACTCTCAGCAGAGTGGGTACAGAGGGAACATACTTCAACATAATAAAAGTCATTTATGACAAACCCACAGCCAACATAATACTGAACAGTGAAAAGCCGAGAAAGCCTTCCTGCTAAATTCTGGAACAAGACAAAGATGCCCACTCTCACTACTTCTATTCAACGTAGTACTGGAAGTTTTAGCCACAGCAGTCGACAAGAAAAAGAAAGAAGAGGTACCCAAATTGGGAGGGAAGAGGTAGTCACTATAAGCGACGACATGATACCATATAGAGAAAATCCTAAATGCTCCACACAAAGAACTACTAGAGCCGACCAACGAAGTCAGCGAGGGAGCAGGAAGGACTAACACACAGAGCCTGCTGCACTTTTTTACACTAATAATGAAATATCAGAAAGAGAAAGTGAAACAAGAATCCTGTTTAAAATCACATCAAGAAAATAAAATACCCAGGAATAAACCTAACCAAGGAGGTGAGAGACTTACACACTGAGACTATAAAACGTGAATAACGGAAAAGAAAGATGATTTGAGGAATTGTAAAGATATCCCACGCTCTTGGATCGGAAGAATGAATATTGTTAAAATGGCAATATTGCCCAAAGCAATCTACAGATGTAATGTGATCCCTATCAAATTACCCAGGACATGTTTCACAGAACCAGAACAAATAATCCTAAAACTTATATGGAACCCTAGAAGACTCAGAATTGCCAAAGCAATACTGAAGAAAAAGAACAAAGCTGGAGGAATAACCCTCCTACACTTCAGACAATACTACAGAGCTACAGTAATCAAAAGAGTGTGGTATTGGCACAAAAACAGACACATGGATCAACGGAACAGAATAGAGAGCCCAGAGACAAACCGACACACCTATGGTCAATTAATCTTTGACAAAGAAGACAAGAATATACAGTAGAGAAAAGAAAGTCTCTTCTGCAAGTGGTGTTGGGAAAACTGGACAGCCGTAAGTAATCAGTGAAGTTAGATCATTCCTTTATACCACACACAAGAATCAACTCAAAATGGCTTAGAGACTTAAACATAAGGCAAGACACCATAAAACTCCTAGAAGAGAACACAGGCAAAACCTTCTCAGAGATAAGTCGTATGAATGTTCTCCTAGGTCAGTCTCCCAAGGCAATAAAAATAAAAGCAAAAGTGAACAAGTGGGACCTAATCAAACTTACAACCTTTTGCACAGCAAAGGAAACCATAAACAAAACAAAAAGACAACCTACGGAGTGGAAGGAAATATCTGCAAAGGATGCAACTGACAAGCGCTTAATTTCCAAAATTTACAAAGAGCTCATATAGTCAATAACAACAAGAAAAAAACAAACAACCAAATCCAAAAATGGGCAGAAGATCTAAACAGACATTTCTCCAAAGAAGAAATCCAGAAAGCCAACAGGCACATGAAAAGATGCTCAATATCACTAATTATTAGAGAAATGCAAATCAAAACTACAGTCATACCAGTCAGAATGGCCATCCTCAAAAGTCTACAAATAAATGCTGGAGAGGGTGTGGAGAAAAGGGAACCCTCTGACACTGTTGGTGGGAATGTAAATCGGTGCAGCCACTATGGAGAATAGTTTGGAGGTTCCTTTATAAAACTGAAAATAGAATTACCATACAATCCAGCAATCCCACTCCTGGGCACGTATCTGGAAAAGATGAGAACTCTGATTTGAAAAGACACATGCACCCCAGTGTTCACAGCAGCAGTATTTACCATAGCCAAGACACAGAAGCAACATAAATGTCCACCAACAGATCAATGGTTAAAGAAGTTGTGGTGTATATGCATGGAATACTACTCAGCCATAAAAATGATAAAATAATGCCATTTGCAGCAACATCGATGGACCTGGAGATTATCACACTAAGTGAAGTAAGCCAGACAGAGAAAGAAAAATACTATATGATATCATTTAAATAAGGAATCTAAAATATAGTAGAAATGAACTTACATTCAAAACAGAAACAGACTCACAGACATAGAAAACAAACTTACGGTTACCAAAGGAGAAGGGGGAGGGAGGGATAAATCAGGAATTTGGGATTAACAGATACACACTACCAAATATAAATCAAATAAACAACCAGCACACTATACAGCAAAGGGAGTTGTATTCAATATCTTGTAATAACCTGTAACGAAAAGTTACTCAGTTACAACTGAAGCACTTCGCTGTACACCTGAAACAAGCACAACATTGTAAATCAACTGCAGTCCAGTAAAAATTTTTTTGAAAAGTAAAGAATTCAGGATAGTGGCTCACTTGGGTGGGGATGGGAAAGCAGAGGAATAAAATTAAGGAGAAATGTTTCAACTATTAAAAAAAAAAGTTTAGAATAAAAATATCTCTATGACCCTGGGTGGAGAAGGATTTCCCGGAGTTTAAGCCTTGGGACGAGGGAGGCGAAAGGGACGACTGTCAGACCCAGGCACCTGCACCCGGCGCTTCTGCAGAGAGAACCAAGGGCTCCTGGAGCCCTGGCCCCCAGAAAGGCAGGGCTGAGGCTGTGGAGGGACACGGCTGTGGAGGGACGCCCCGGGGCCTGCAGGGCTGCATGAGGATGTCCCAGTGGCGGGAGAGCCTGCGGTGGATTGGTGTCTCGCTTTCCCACTGCTAGGTTCCACCTTCGTGGCCCTCTTCATGCAAAATCAGCAAGCAGAAAATGGGTAAAAGAAAAAGGAATCAACTGAATGATGAGAAAAGAGAACAAGCAATACAGCATCCTTCTGCCCCACCTGTGTGTGCCCTTCTGTCCTGGTGGATGGTGACACAGTCCCAGGTGTGGCCGAGTGTCCTGCACAATCTCCGTGGGTGGAAAGGCACCTGGCAGGGGTCTGCAAACAGACCCGAACGCAGAGCAGAAACAGTACAGAGTGTGCACACACCTGCAAACACCTGCGCTCACACACACATGCACATGTATATACTGGCACCAGCACGGGCTGGCACACACCGTACAGTCGGTAACGAGTACTGCAGACGGGATTAAACAGCAGACGTTCACCTTGCTGTCAGGAGGCTGGTGTCCGAGATCCTAGCGCAGCCCAGTAAGTTCCACTCTGAGGTCTCTTCTCTTGGCTGCAGGGGATGCCATCCCACCGCGGGGAAGGGGGGCAAACTCTCTGGCATCTCCTCCCACAGGGGCCTTCGTGACCTCACCTCACCCCAATCACCTCCAAGGGGTCCCACCTCCAAACCCCGTCTCACTGGCAGCCGGGCTACCACAAGTGAAGTTTGGGGAGACATGAACACACTGACACACACCTGCACTGAAAAGAGTGAAATGAATGTACAACATTTTAGCAGCTTTCCTAAAAATGCAATTCTTGTGGTGGGTAAGGGAGTCGGTCCAGGAGTCAGGCTACTAGAGTCCTTCTGGTGTCCTGTGATGAATTCTAAACCTTAAAGCCAGATTCCAAGTCAAAAGAACCTAGTTTCTGCAGTGCACTTGGCATAAACATTACTTAGAGCCCATGTGAACTGAGCACGTACCTGCATCACATTATGGGCTCCTCACCGCCTGGGAGCGGGGCTGCAGAGGTCCAGGATTACACATGAGCAAGCTTAGAGGCTTACAGGATCCTCCTCGGTCACCACAGGGCCGGGGCCAGCCAGTTCCAGGCCCGCCCTGTTACCCGAGCTCAGCCACCTCCTCCAAAGACAATCAGAAGACGGGGGAGACCTCAGTGGGCATGTGTGACCTCCGTCACCTTAGGCATTGCCCCACTAGGACTCCGGGTGGCAGGTCTCAGCCTGGCTCAGCCCTCCCTCCTCCGAGGCAGTGACTGGGGCAGGCCTACAGAAGGCTCTCTTCCACAGTTTGTTGAAACTAATTTTATAATGTTAATGAAGGTCAGCATACTACGTCTAGAGAACAAGAAAGAGAAATTTCTATCAAAATTAATAAGATAAAATTTCAGCACTTAAATAAATAGTTCTCAGAAAAGTCAGGTTTTTCTTGAGTATCACTCTCTCTCTTTTGCTCCAGCAGGAACCGGCCTCCTGGGCCAGGGCTTCCAGTACTGCCCTCTCAAGAGGGGCTGCCAGCTCTCCTGAAGTCTACCTGTCCTCCGTGCTCCTTACTGCTACTTCCAGACCTTCCTTTTCCTCCTCAGTTTTACTCAGCTGGCACTGTTATGTCCTTCAGCCAAGCATCACTTGTTTCATTCAGCCTGTGGACACCTGGCCACGCCCTCACAAGCTTCGGGTCCCCAGGTAACCCTCCCAGGCCTGGCCTTCCCTTCCCGTGCTTCAGACCGTCAGAGATTTCTATCTGTTCTGCTCGCTGCTGAATCCTCAGCACCCACAACGCAGCGGGGCACACAGGAGATACTCAATACATATTCGGGAAAGAATGAAGTGGGTGGGACACCGAACTATTAACATTCATCCACAAAGTGGGATGCATGAAACATCACCCGCAGATAACAACGTCGCCTTATGAACAAAGTTGCCATTTTCTTACGAAACTTTGACTGACTCTGCATCTGAACCTAGGCATGCTGTCCATCTGTACTAGTCGGCGATGGTGGAACCCCGACGCCCACACTTTGCTGGGAGTCAAAGAACCGACCTCCGGCCCGCATGTTAATGTCACGGCCGGGACCGTGCGGGGCGGCATCCTCTCCAGGTCAGACATGTGAGGTCGGCCCGCGTCAGACTACCAGTCCCAGACCGGCGGCGCGCAAGAGGGAGCCTCAGGGCCACCCTTAAGCTCACGAGCAACGTGGGAGAGCCGGGAACCGCCCCGCCCGCGAGGCCGCGCCCCGCCCGCGAGGCCCTCAGCCCCGGTCTGAAGTCGGCCGCCTCCCTCCCAGTCTACGGGCAGGGACAGGCTGTCGTCGTGTCTACGTCGGTCACCTGCGGTCCGTCAGCGGGTGGCCCAAATAAACGACTGCCTGGCCGTGGTCAGTCCTCACCGGCGCCGGCCTTGGCCGGGCCGCGAGTGGACGTGCGCCCGGCGTTACCGAGGCCACACAGCCCGGGGAGACGCGCGCTCTCCGGGGGCGGGGCGGTGAGGCGGGGCCGCGAGGGCCGAGGCCGCGGCACCGCCCAGCGAACGTTGGCGCGCTCCGAAGACGTCAGCGCCCGAGCCCGCCCCGCGCACGCGCGCCCGCCGTCCCGGCCCGGGCTCGCTGGGAGTCCGGCGGGGCGCCGCGTCTGCGCCTGCGCGGTCCCGGACCGTGCGCCAGACTTTCCTCCTCGAATTGAGTAACGGTCGACCTTCCGCCGCTCTGAGGAGCCGACTCCCGGGAAGGGCAGGCGGCCCCGGCAGACAGGTCTGCCCGCGTGGCGCCGCAGGGTGTTGGGCCTTGGGCCGGGCTATCTGCCCGCCGGCAGCTCCGCCCCGTTAGGTCGTCCGAGACCCTGGGGAGCTGGGTGGGCAGCTCCTGTGGGCGGGAGCGGAACGCAAGCGGGACAGAACCTCGCGGGGCCGCGGGGTCAGGGTTGCCCCGGCGGGGGGAGGGGGCTGGAAGGTCCGGAGGGGGTCCGCGTCCCAGCCCTTGCGCCGTTGGGCTGCCACCAGCCCCGGCGCCCACGCAGCTGCGCGGGCGCGCGGTGCCGGCCAAGTTAGTGGCATCTGCCGCCTTGCAGGCTGGCCTTGGGCCGGGACCTTAGAACCAGGCGGGCCCCCCAGAGGATGGCGTACGAGGAAGGTAACCACGTAGGAGAACATGCTGTAAAGCCGGAAAAGGTGAAAACAGCCTACATGTCCGCCCGTAGAGGTGGGCTGAGTGAAGACATTTGGAGAGTGGCTCACAGTGTGGCCAGAAGTTAGCTTGTGCCCGCGCCCGTTGACGTGACACGTATACGCTGTATTCGTGCGTACGTTGTACGCGTAGCTGGTCTTAACTGAGATACAGAGCTCCGTAACGCATGTTTCCTCCTGCTGCTGCAGGGAATTACCACGGACGTATTATGTTACACTTCTGGAGGCGGGAAGTCCAAAATGGGCCTCAGGGGGTTGAAGCCACGCTCTCCACAGGGCCGGCTCGTTCCGCTCCGGCCGGCTCCGGGCGAGAATCTGTCTGGGCCTCTAGACGTTGCCTTCCCCCACCTCCGGAGGGCAACCCCTCCAACCTCTGCGTGCCCTGTGGCGCTTCCTCTCTGACTTCCCCCTTTGCCTCTCTCTCTTATAAGGACCCTCGTGACTACATGGGGCCTATCCGAGTGATCCGGGGCGTTCTCCCCATCTCAAGATCCCTAACGTGGTCATATCTGCAAAGACCCCTTTGCCACGTAAGGTGACTACTGACACGCTTGGGGATTGACACGCGATGGAGCTGGGGGGCCATTGTTCCAGATACCATTCCCAATATCTCATTTTTATTTTAAAACGAGTGTATTGTGTGTACAGGAGGAATAGGAGCACATACAGAGACACAGCCTTTGTCTCTGGAAGATGGGCATTCTAGGGCCTTTCACTTTTTATGTCTTAGGATTTTTCTGCAGAAAGCACATTCTGCTCATTTTATGCAAGCCACGTTAAAGTCGGTTTGGGTTCCAGCGCACCCAGAGTCCCCTCTCTGCCCACCTCCCTTCTGCCTTCCTCCATCCTCGCCAAGTCCAGGCTGCAGTAGCCTCTGCCAGCAGCCCAGCACCACTCTCATCCTCCTGCGTCAAGGTGGGAGAGAGCTGCTCACTGTCTTCCCTTGACGACTTGTCGACTTGCGCTTGCTCTGCAGGAGCTCGTGGCGTGGGGTGGGGTGGTTGTCTGTGCTTAAGGGGCTCACCTCTGGGAGGCCCCTGGGCTCTCGGGATCCCGTGGCCCCACGTTGGTAGCCCTGGTCTCCTTGCGAGCTCCTCGAGCCAAGGACTGGCCCCGCCAAATAGTCTCCCCAGGTTGAGTAGCCCTTCCTTTATTCCCCCCGTGACTGGACTCCCAGGCAACCAGTCAGTTCCCTGAGCCTCCTTTGGTACCGTTAGAGATTGGTTGGTTTCAGTAGCTGACCATTTGGGCCACATGCTCTTTCTTCTCCTCCAGCTTTAAATTCTTGCTCTTTTGTTTCTAACTTACCAGTAGTGAGCCCGTGAAACCTTAGGCCCCCATCCTCAACCCCAGTAAAAGCAGAGCGCTGGGCGCCTGCCCTCACCCCATTCCCACCTCGCTTTGCAGCCCCAGGTGTGCCCTGTGCATTCCTACAAGTGTGAGTAATAAACATTTTTTCCAAGTTTCCTAATGGTCTTTGCTGAAGGGTGTCTTGCAATCATAGTAAGAACCACGAGGGCCAGTCCGGCCTCAGGATTGGTTATGGTTTAGCCAGAAGGGGCACGAAACAGCTATGTTACAGATGATTTAACCACTTCCCTACTGATAGACATTTAGAGCGTCTGGAGGTTTGGACGGTTACACAGTTGCTGCAAAAAAGGCATTTTGAGCGTGTATCCTAAGCTCAGGCATGAATATGTCTTTTGATTGATACACAGAAATGGAGGGGTGTGTCAGTTCTACATAAGCCAAACTGTGCTCCAGAAGCGGAACTCCATGCTTGCTACCTGAAAAGCTGGGTTGGCCTCTTGGTGGGTGTCGAGCCCAAGTACACAACTGAGCCAAAGATCGGGAGAAGGAAGGATTTATTATTACTTGCAGCAAGTAAGGAGAACACGGGGGTTCTTTCCCAAAGCAGTGTCTTCCCACAGAGCCCCAGCTTTATTCGATCGGAGTCAGGAGGGTCGGACGAGGTCAGCGCCATCGTCCCTTAGGGCCCAGGAGGCTTGCTGGTTGAGGCTTCAGGCTGGTCTTTGCCGCTGAAACAGAACTGGGAGTCTTTCTTCTTCTTCTTTTTTTTAATTTACCATCTTAACCATTTTTATTTATTTGTTGTTTTTGTTTGTTTTGCGGGTGGTAATTCGGTTGATTCAGTTCTTGTAATGGAGGTGTACTGGTGACTGAACCCAGGACCTCGTGCGTGCTTAGCACGCACTCTACACGGAGCTGTACCCTCCCCCTCCAGCACTGGGAATCTTTACAGCTGGTATCTTTGCTGTTGTTACTTGGGTTGCCAGGCACTGTTTCCGTAGTCCTGTGTTCACTTAAGATCGTTATACTGAGACCAGTTCAAGGGCAAGCACTGTGGCCAGGCTTAGACCACAAAATTGCTTAGGCCAAAAATGGCCTCTCGTGTCCAGAAAGCCACCCCAGGTTCTCTTTCTCCAGGGACTCCCTGCCCTACCTACCTGCTTACTGGCTCGTCCAGTTCATCACAGCCACTGCAGATAACCGATGGTCACTTCCACCCTCTCCTGTCTGGCGTGTCTCAGGTATTTTTATTTCTGTGCTCTGGGAAACTCCCTGACTGGCCTGTTGGCGGGAGGAGGCAGAGGAAGGGAAGACCCGGCGAGTCTTCGTGGGGGCGGCCGGGCCTCCCAGCGCCGGCAGCCCCACCTCCGGTTGGTGCCCCCTCCCCGCGAGCTCGCCTGCCATCTGTTCTGGGCGACACAGTGGTAAATCAAACAGGGACTTGGAATGTTACCCCTGGGCCAAGCGGAAAGCGGCGAAGGCTTACCTGGGAGCTTTGGCTCGGCGCACGGCTCAGAAAAAGGCCCTGCGCCAGGCCGAGGAGGGATGAAGGGCAGGCCGGTCCCTGGGGCTGGTGTCCCGCCGTGGGGGTCGGGTGGGCGAGGGCTACCAGACCTGGGCCTCCGGGCCGCGCCGGGCTCCGCCGCCTAAGCCCCGCCCCCGAGTCCCGCCCCCGCCCCTGGACCCGCCTCGCCCCGCGGCCCCGGCGGAAGCAGCGGCTCGGCCCTCGGGTCTGCGGTGGCGACGCGAGGTGAGGTCCGGGGTCCCGGGCGGAGCGGGAGCGGGCGCGGGCCGGGAAGCGGGGCGCGGCGGCCTCACTTCACTGGCCAGGCGCGCGAACTCGGGTGACCCTGCGGCGTTTCGAGGGCTCCCCGGCCCCTGACCGCCTGGCGGACGGCCCCGGGGCCCAGGAAGGGCGTGGGGGCCGGGGGCGCCGGGAGTCCTCTCGGCGCCGCGTCTGAGCGGCCCGCTTCCCCCGCGAGCGGCCCCGGCCCAACCCCGCGTTGACCCCGGGTCGCCGGACACACGCGGAGCCTCGGGCCGGCGCGGAGGGCGGGGAGGGCGGCTCCGGCCCCGGGCTGCCCCCGGCGCGCCCGCGCTCCCCGCCGCCCCGGGGAAGGCCCAGGCCAGACCGAAGGCGGAACAGACGCGGCTCCGGTCGTGCGGCGCGGCCTCGCGCGGGCGGCCGGTTACCCCGCGTTACTTACGGGCCGTTGTGGAGATGCTGGACCCATGCCATGGGGCCTGGGGAGCAGCCCAGCTGCTGGTCCCGGTTCCCAGTGAGCGCGTGGGCCCGACGTGTGCTTGCTCCCATCCCGACCAGGTGCCCTAGCTGAGGGTGGTGAGGACGGTTGTACACGGCATCTCTGGGGGGATGTGACTCTTTTTCACGGATTCTGAAAGGGATCAGTGACCCCTGGAGGTGAAGAGGCGGCCTCCTGGTCCCAAGGGCCAACCAAAGGGATGCCGTGGGGGGTCCAGCCAAGCTGGGAGGTCGGGCCAGCTGCTGCGTATCAGTTCCCAGCCTAGAACTGAGTCCCCTAGCGTCACACGGGATTCAGGGAGAGGCAGCAGAGTTGGGACTGGCACCCCTCAGGGGTCCCTCCGTGCCACCTCCTTCCCCCCTCCCCTCGGGAGGGGTCAGAATCACCAGCTGTGAGCTCCCTGTTCCTGACGCCTCTCAGGCCTGGATGGAGGATTCTGAGTCAGGGTTTGGGTGAGCACACTTTGGGCTGGGTGGGGCAGGTCTGGCTTTGCTCACATGCGCTGGGTTTGTCCCTGTGAGGGTTGCGTCAGGTGGCCAGTTACCGATGCCCTCGCCCCAGTTTCTTAGCAGGCCCACGTGCTGGGACGTGCAGTCGTGAGTCTTGCTTGCCGGTTGACAGGTTGGCACGGGGGGGGGCCTCTGCTCAGCAGGAATGCAACTAGAGCCTTGGCCTGGGCTGGCTCTTCTCCCCACTGTGGGCTCCGAACCAGCCTCGGGGTGGGAGGGGGAGCCCCCCTTCAGCAAGGCCAGGGCCGAGCCAGGCACGGGCACAAACATGAGAGGAGCGTTGTTCTCAGAAAGCTGGGGTTTCGGGGAACCGAGAACCCTCGTGGGCCTGAGTCATCCTGTTTCCAGAGACCTGGAATGACACTGTTCCCAGGTGTGACTCTTCACTGAGCGTTCTGTCACCCCCACCCCCAGTCTCCACTCATGGCAGCCCATGGCTCCCTCTCCTGCTGGCCCCCACCTTCCGGGCCACAGTGAGCCCCGGCCTGGGGCTCCGGTTCCTCTTTTATTCAGGCTCTGTGCTTGTCCCAGGTGAGGTTTCAGGGTCTGTGTGATCTCCCATCCCATACCTGCTGGGCAAAGGCCTCTTGCTTTTCTCAGCCTGCTTGGTGAGCTGGCCTGTCTGGGCTGGTCGCTCACTGACCCAAGGTGGGGCAGAGGACATGCCCTGTCCAGAGTCCCAGCTCCCAGAAGGGGATCATGGAATCGGGCACCCCGGGGAATGCACCGCCCAGAGTGCAGGCCACTGGACCTGGGGCCCCCACCCCACCTGCTCTGTCCTGTCCAGGGCACCTGCAGCTGGTAGCCCTCGGGAACTGTCACCTGACCACAGGCACCTGTGCCACCCACCCAGCTGCCTCAGGGCAGTGAGGCCCCAGGTACTCAAGTGCTGGGGGGACTGCGGCTTTGTGGATGGTCTGCCTGGCCGGCACAGCCCCCCATTTCCAGTGAACAGGCAGGGAGAGTTCCATAGCACTTGACAGATGTGGCCCCTGTGCTCCCTTGACTGGGGTCTCCACGCTGTGGCCAGGCCTGCAGCCAGCCCAGGCAAGTCAGAGGCAGGGCTGCGGGTGGCCAGTGCCAGGGGCTGGGGGAGCAGGGAGCCCAGTGGGCGAAGCTTCCCTCCACCCACCCCGGCTTTTCTGCTGGAGGCCGAGGTGGATAAAGGATCAAGGAGCTGAGGAAGGGGAAGGAAGCAGGCGAGGGAGAGACTGGCTCCTCCACAAAGGTTGGCCGCTTGGGGTCCTGTTTGGACTCCCCTCGCTGTCCCGCCCCCCCCCCCCATCTGCTGGGTCTCTGCTCTGGCCTCTCGAACCTTGAGAGAATTTCTCCCTCTGCATCTTGTCTAGGAGAGACTTCACCTCCCGCCATGAACCTGGACATCCAGTGTGAGGAGCTGAGCGACAGCCGGTGGACGGAGCTCCTGCCGCTGATCCAGCAGTACGAGGTGGTCAGGTAGCAGCCCCCACGTCACTTCACTTACGGAAGCGTGCTGTGACTTCTGTGTGGTTCTTGTGTGGCATAAAATTTACTTTTTAAATTTTTCCTCCAACTATTTTTTGTTGTTTTTGAGGGGGGTAATTAGGTTTACTTATTTATTTTTAGAGGAGGATACAGGGACTGAACCCAGGACCTCGTGAATGCTAAGCGTACGCTCTACCACTTGGGCTGTATCTTACCCTGCCTTTCTCCAACCACTTGAATGCAAACCCATTGCCGGCCCAAGCCCGGTGGGCAGAGCGGCCCAGACCAGGGTCTGCAGCTCGCCCTCTTGCTCCGGGGGTGCGATCGCGTCTGTCGGCTCCCCTCCCGGGGGCACTGCCTGTGCCCTGTCCCCTGCGGGGCCGCAGGCTGGGAAACAGCACAGACCTAGGGGTCCTGAGCGTTCACCGGTGAGAGATGGATGCCTGCCTGCTTGTCGTTTTCCTTTTGAACTTCCTTGAAAGCATTTTAGGTTATGGAAGAGTTGTGAAGACGGTGCGGGGTTCCCTGTGCCCTGCGCCCCCTCCCCCTGACGTCAGGCGCCCTGTCGCCTGGGGCCGGGTCACAGCAAAGAGCCCAACAGGGCGCCTCGCCTCTCATCACCGGCCCTCCCACCTGTGTCCTCTCCTGTTCCCGGGGCGCACGGGAGCCCTCGGGGCACTCATCCTCACGTCTCCCTGGCCCCTCTGTCCGCCCTTGACCTTGGCCACCTGACCCTCGACGTCTTCTCAGAGCTGAGTCACACATTCTGGGGAAGATAACACAGAAGTGATGTTGTGTCCTGCCTGGCATGTCATATCTGGGGTTTATGGTCACAGTGGCACCGAACGGTGACCCCTCGTGGTCACCATGACCACCTGATGGGTGGTGCCTGCCGGTTCTCCACTGCAGTCACTGGTTTTCCTGTTATCGGCAAACACCCTGGGTGAGACACCTGAGACTCTGCTCTCACCCTTTTGTGCTAAAACGGTCGTCCACTGAGCTCCACACCCGTTGGTGGCTCTTGCCAGAATGGCTATTACCCGGCCTTTGCCTAACTGGGATTTTAATGTCCCCGTTCCTTCCACGACTACCAGCCGTCATTCCGTGAGTAAGGGCTGGCTTTCCTCCCACCTGTGTTCACTCGGGTTTTCACTCACGGGGACGGACGGGTCCTGGGTTGTGCTCTGGTACGTTCCCCGCTGGGCCTGCTGAGGCCCTTCAGGTGTGCACTGCCCTCTGAGGTGCCGCGTCCTCTCCCACACGTGCTCGGAGCTGCTGCCTTGTCCAGGTTTGATTTCTCTCCTGGAGGTGGACACCTGCTGACGGGCCCCTCGGTAAGATGTGGAGATCCGCATCCGTACACGTGCCGGTGTCTGAAGTTTTCCAAGATGATCATATGCTTTTCCTGTTTCGTCTTAAGCTGTGTTGGTTGTCATCCACCTTGCCCAGTTCTTGGCCCACTGTCAGGTCACGGCCTGCTGTGTGAAATGACCAGGTGTCCGTCCACAGGCTGGACGACTGTGGCCTCACGGAGGTGCGGTGCAAGGACATCAGTTCCGCCCTCCGGGTCAACTCCTCCCTGACCGAGCTCAGCCTCGGCACCAATGAGCTGGGTGATGGCGGCGTGCACTTGGTGCTCCAGGGGCTGCAGAGCCCCACCTGCAAGATCCAGAAGCTCAGGTGAGGCTGCAGGGTCTGAGCCTGCTCGGCGGTCCGGGGAGGCTCCACTCACACCGCAGCCCTGCCTGTCATCCCTGGGCCCTGGGCCCTGAGGCACACCTGAGCCCGGCCCGGCCGCCCTGTGGGCGCCCACACACGCGCCTTGCCCAGGCTCCTAGAGACGGGGGTGGCTTGTATCGCGTGGGGCCCCGCTGACGGCCACGTACTCCAGCCTCCAGAACTGCTCCCTGACGGAGGCCGGCTGCGGGGCCCTGCCCGGCCTGCTGCGCTCCCTGCCCACCCTGCAGGAGCTGCACCTCAGCAACAACCCGCTGGGGGACGCCGGCCTGCAGCTGCTCTGCGAGGGGCTCCTGGACCCCAAGTGCCAACTGGAGAAGCTGCAGTGAGTGTGTGCCCGCTCCCCCTAGGCCCACCCCCAGCCCTGCACCCACCTGTCCCCTGGGAAGCCCCCTCCCCAGCTCATCAGCTTCAGGGAGCTTTGAGGGGGATCTCGGGGACCTGCAGACCTCCTGCTCCCTAACTCCCAGCTGAGGCCGGAGGAGCTGGCAGCTGGCCTATGACCCCGCGCTCAAGCAGGAGTGGCCGTGAGCACACGGGTGGGGTCAGCGGCCGAGGAAGGAAGCTGGGCCAGAAAGGCCCGGCTCAGGACAGGTGTTCTCTCTCCTGGGTCTCCGCCGCCCACTGTCCCGGGTGGGAAGGGAGGCCCTCGGCCTGCCGGCCCGGACGCATTCCTGCGAGTGAGGGGCTGGCCGGCCACCTGTCCCCAGGCTGGAGTACTGCAACCTGACTGCTGCCAGCTGCGAGCCCCTGGCTGCCGTGCTCAGGGCCACGCAGAAGCTGAAGGAGCTGGTGCTGAGCAACAATGACATCGGCGAGGCGGGCATCCGGACGCTGTGCCGGGGCCTGGCGGACTCTGCCTGCCAGCTGGAGACGCTCAAGTAAGGTCTGGGCCGGGGTGGGGGGTTGCGGGCGGGGCTCCCCCGCTCCCGGCACCTCTTGTGTCCCCAGGCTGGAGAACTGTGGCCTCACGGCGGCCAACTGTAAGGACCTGTGTGGCATCCTGGCTGCCCAGGCCTCGCTGAGAGAGCTGGACTTAGGCAGCAACGCGCTGAGTGACGCGGGCGTCACGGACCTGTGTCCCGGGCTGCTGAGCCCCGGCTCCCAGCTCAGGACCCTGTGGTGAGTCGGCCCCCGGGCTGGGCGGGCAGGGCCTGCAGAGCGGCCGGGCGCGGCGGGGGACGTCCGAGAGTGCCGCTGTGCTGACACGGGGTCGGCATCGCCCCGCTGGCCCTGCAGTGACAGCCCAAGCACTCCCCCTCCCCCTCCCCCGCAGGCTCTGGGAATGTGAGGTCACCACCAGCGGCTGCAGAGACCTGTGCCGCGTCCTCAGGGCCAAGGAGACCCTGAAGGAGCTCAGTCTGGCGGGCAACCACCTGGGTGACGAGGGCGCCCAACTGCTGTGTGAGAGCCTGCTGCAGCCCAGCTGCCAGCTGGAGATGCTGTGGTGAGCGTGCGCCCCGTGAGGAGGCTTGTGGCCTGGGGGCCGGAGCTTCCTCGGAGGGAGGGCAGGGACGAGGTGCTGAGGTTGAGCTGCCCAGAAGCCAGGAGGAGCGGGAGGGGGCCCTGGGAGGGGCGCCCCTCGGGCTCAGGTCTGCAGCGACCTCAGTCCCTGTCTGCCTCCCGCAGGGTGAAGTCCTGCAGCCTCACGGCCGCCTGCTGCCCCCACTTCGGCACCGTGCTGGCCCGGAACAAGCGTCTCCTGGAGCTGCAGCTGAGCAGCAACAAGCTGGGTGACGCGGGCGTCCAGGAGCTCTGCCGGGGCCTGCGCCAGCCCGGCTGCGTGCTGCGCGCGCTCTGGTGAGCCAGCGGGCGGAGCGCGAGTGTGCCTGCGCGGGGCGGCAGGGCCCCCTCCCGTGTGGGAGCCCTGTCCCCACGCAGCCTTCTGGGTGTCCTCTTCTCGGCCCCCACCCAGAGCAGCTTCCGCCCCGGCCTGTGCTCGCCTGCCTGCCAGGCCCTCGTCGGCGGGGCCCTGCTCCGTGCTGCCTGGCCTGAGCCGGCTCGTGCTCCCGGCACCGTGCGTGCTGGGTGCTGGCTGCACTGAAGGAGCGTGTCGTGCTCCAGGGTCCACTGCTGGCCTGGCGGGCCGGCCTCCAGGCTCCCTGTTCTGTCTTCCAGCCCAGCTGCTCAGCCTCTCACTTCTGCCGTCACTGTTTTTCCTCTGTTCTGTGTCCTTGCCTGTCTTCCACTGGTGGCTCCCCTGGGACGGTGGTCATCCCGGGCAGCAGGCGAAGGTGGGGCCGAGGAGCCCTAGACAGCCGGCCCTGCAGCTGAGCCCCAGGCGGGACCCTCCTGCATCCTGCCAGGGGACGCTGTCCTGCTTCCAGGGTCTTGGGGACACTCTGAAGTCAGGCGGGGAGAGGAGCTGTGGTCCCTGACACCTGGGTCTGCCCCAGCGAACCCGGCACGGCCCCTCGGCATGGTGGTCTTGTGGCGCTGGGGGCCCCTGGGCCTCGCGCTGCCGCCCCCCCCCGCGGGAGCCGGCACCTCTAACCTTCCTTTGGCCCTCGTGCCTCCTGTCCCCAGCCATCCCCTTGGCCTCTGTAGAGCCTCCGCCCCACGCAGCCGGGCTCGGGGGTGAGGAAGCAAGGAGTTGGGGTGCTGAGTCCAGCCTGTGGCCGCTGTGCCCGCAGAGGGGAGCTCTGCGCCTCCAGGCTGAGGTGGGGGGAGAGCTGTGACGCCGGGGCCACGAGCATGGCCCAGGTCACTAGGCCGGTCACTGGTGCCCTCTGCCCCAACCTCTGCCCTGCTCTCCACCCAGGCTGGGGGACTGCGACGTGTCTAACAGCGGCTGTGGCGGGCTCGCGGCGCTCCTGCTGGCTAACCAGAGCCTGCGCGAGCTGGACCTGAGCAACAACTGCATGGGCGACCCTGGCGTCCTGCAGCTGCTGGGCAGCCTGGAGCAGCCCGGCTGTGCCCTGGAGCAGCTGGTGTAAGTGGGCGGCGGCGGCGGGGGCGGGCGGGCACGCGGGTACGCGGGCGGGCACGGCCCACCCTGCCTCTCCTTTCACAGCCTCTACGACATCTACTGGACGGAAGAGGTGGAGGACCGCCTGAGGGCCCTGGAGAGGAGCAAGCCCAGCCTGAGGGTCATCTCCTGAGGCGCCGCCGTGCACGGCCCGCCTCCCCTCTCGGGGTGTCCCAGCTTTAACTGAGAGAAACGCTCAAATCAACTTATCTCTGCGAGAGAATTTTAGGCACTTTATAATCATTAAACACTTTTGTGGCAAGAGGGGTCCTTGTCCGTCCTTGTGGTTCCTGCGAGGTGCTGGTGTCGAGGGAGCAACGTTTTCGCGAGGCTCTTGCTGCCCGATAACCACAAACTGAGCAGCCTTAAGTGAGTTCTGGGCCAGGCCTGGCCGTGGATGTGCCCGAGCTACCTGGGTGCTGGCAGGGTCCTGCTCCCTGCGGTCCTGGAGGCCACCTCCCCCCACAGGCGTTCACGTCCTCAGGGTCTGCGAGGACGGTGTCCTGCCCACACTGAGGGGCACCAGAACGTCCCCCTGCCCTCAGAGGGACAGCAGCCTCTGGTCGTCAGCAGCTCACCTGGGCGCCTGGCATGTGGGCCTGAAACCCGGCTGGGAGCTGCTCCCGGCTCCCGGCTCCCGGCTGCACCTGTAAATGGCCAGCTTCGGAACGCGTTCCTGGTGGAGGCCAGAGCCCCGTGGATGGGAGGGTAGGGTCCTCCTCCGTCTAGCTGGCCTCACCGTGCCACAGGTGGGTAGCAAAGGGGTGACCTGCCCTGACCAGCACAGTCGAGCAGACACTGGGCAGCTTTCAAAGGGTCTGGTCCTTGGGCAATAACTTCTGTTGCTGCAAAAGCCCTTCGAGTTGCCCAGGACCCTGGCTTCTAAACACTCCCACTGGAAGGAAGCAGCTGCCCTCGGGTCTGGGCAGGAGATGCACAAGGTGGGCCTGTGTGCATTTCGTGCCAGAAACCAGCGGGGGTCTCCACCCCATAGGGAGGGAGGGAGGCAGGCTGTGACCCAGAGTGACCACAAACCCAGTGACTTGAACCTCGGGCGGAGCTAGCTGGGCGGACAGGACACCTGGTGTCCCTGCAGTGGGTCTGCCCAGAGCAAAGCTGACGCAGGGACAGCAGCAGGCGGGCCTCTGGGTGGGGCACACTGAGACCCCCGTCACACACCCCCAAAGCGAGGTCAGCTCACGGAAGCCAGAGGCTGAGAAGCCAAGAGACATCGGGGCACCTGGGGTGGGGACGGTGTCCGTGGTGGCACAGGCTACGGCAGAGGTGAGGGCAGCGGGTTAGCAAGAGGCCACCTGCTTCCTTCCAGTGGGGGTGTGTGGAAGCCAGGGTCCTGGGCACCTTGCAGGGCTTGGCGGCGACAGGAAGAGGGCAGCGAGGAGACGCAGAGCGACAGACCTTCACCGTGGCTTTTATTTGTTCTGTTTGCTCGTGGGGATGAGGTCAACTCTGGGGGCACGGAGACCCCACGACCCACCAGGATGCCAGGCCTTGGAGTATCTGACCCCACCCCCAGCCCCGGCCACACACCCTCCAGGTCTGAAGGTCAGGTGAAAGCCCCCAAGTGAAGGATCTGCCCTTTCTCAGCGGCCGCAGGGCGCTCCCGGGTGATCATCCTTTGCACGGGCTGCCAGGGGAGTCGTGGGGCCCGCAGGGGCACCGCGAAGCTGCCGCTCGGGCCGAGCCGCTCAGTGGGTGCCAAGGCCTAGTGCGGACGAGGCTGGCGGGCTGACTGCGCAGAAAGGGGAGGCCGTGGCCCAGGGCGAGCCCCAGAGCCTCAGGAGCCAGGAGCACTCACGCTGCCACGCACGCACGCACGCACGCACGCCCACACGACCGCACGCACAACCCCCCCAACACACACACACACACGTGCCTGGCCCCACTGTGCATGTGGGAGAAAAGGAAAAGAAAACCTTGAGGGCTGAGGCCCAGCGGGAATCCCAGCAGATGGAGGGCGGCGGGCCCGGGCTCCACGCGGCTGAGGCGCAGCGTCCGTTCTCAATTTGGAGCCGGCACCCCCTCCCTCGCGGCCTCCTCGGGCCCCAAGGAGTCGTCCGGCCCAGGCGGGTGCCCATGCCCGTCCACACCGCCGTCCACACTGCCGTCGGCCCTGCTCCGCTGCTTCTGCCGCCGGGTCTCCTTGTACCTCAGGGTGATGTCCCTGGTGGCAGCGGGGGCCGCGTCACCACCAGCTGGGCCCTGGAGGTCCCTGCCACTGCCCCGCGGACGCGCCCCCCGCGGGTGCCAGCGCGGGCAGGGCAGAGCCGAGCCGCGCAGGGCCTGGCGCCTCGGACCCGACCGGGGAGAGGCCCGGAGGCGCAGGGCCGTGGCGTGCGGGCTCACCGCAGGAAGAAGCGCCAGACGGTCCAGGTGAGGGCGAGCACGGAGCCGAGCGTCCAGCACTGCGAGATGTAGAAGGGCAGGGACAGCGTGAGCGTCTGCGGGTCATACTTGACCACGATGAGCAGCTCCGTGACCGTGATGGCCGCCACCAGCCAGGCCTGCTGGCCCAGCTTCTTGTGGGGCTTCCTGCAGGGGAGGCGTCGGCTGAGGGCGTGCAGGCCAGCTCGGCCCGAGGGGCAGCACCGGCTCCCCCCCGTGCCTCCCCGGCCCCCGCGGCCCTCACGGGTCGTCCATGAAGTCGTAGATCTCCCGCATGGCCACGCCGCCCACGTTGACGAAGAAGACCAGCCGCAGGAGGACCAGGCAGTGCTCGGGGGGCAGCCACAGCACGAACTTCAAGTAGAACGTGTTCAGTTCTGCCAACAAAAACTGGGGGCAGAGGAGGGTGGGGGTGAGCCCGGTGCCCGGGGGCCGCGCGCGGGAGGCCGCCAGCCTTACCACCAGGACGATGCCGCACACGGCCAGCCAGCGGCGCAGACTGGACGCGGGCTTCCACTCGAAGCGCACCCAGCTGTAGGGCGTGAACTGGAAGGCGATCCTCTTCATCTTGCCCCTAGAACCAGGGCTGTCACCTGGGGCGGCACTGCCACCGCCCCGCCCCGCCCCCAGGCCTCTTCCTGGGCCACTTCCCCCAGGGAGGGCGGCCAGGGCGGGGTGGTCCGGAGAAGGGCCGGCAGGGACGCCGAGGCCCTGTGGGGCAGGGTGGCTCCTGGGACGTACTTGTAGGTTGGGATGTTCCAGAGGCCCTGCCACTTGTACGTCTTCAGGGACAGCCACTCGAGGGTCTTCATGCCGCAGTAGATGCCCAGCCCGTTGCAGACGAGCACGTCCATGATCCACTGGGGGCGGGAGCCGGGGGAGGTGGGTGCCACAGACCCAACTCCGTCCGGCCCGGTCCAAGGGGAGCCTGCGCCATGTGCCTCCCCCAGCGATGGTGTGGCGGGCCCGGGTCAGGGACACGGGGCTCAGTGGGCAGGCGGGCAGCAGGCACCTACGTGGTCCCACCAGCACTCGCTGAAGTTGGGCAGCTGGTGCTCCAGGCTGTATTCCAGGAACTCAAACACCACGCTTACGATCGTGCACATCCACCAGTCCCGGATCATCAGGGTCTGCGGGCCAGCCATGCGTCAGCCCGCAACGGGCCCCCACAGACAGCCCTCCCAGGCCTCCCTCCTACCCAGCCCGCAGCACCCTCAGCTGAGGCATCAGCAAAGGCGCACCAGTCCCCAAGCACCCCGATGTAAGACCTTCAGGCAGCTCTCAGGTGTGTCTACTTGCGTCCCCAAGCTGAGGGCATGTGAGGTCGGCCCTCAGGCTCAGCTGCTGGGGGCCAGCAAGAATGGGGGCGAGAGGCCTCCCGGCTGCCCCTCTGCTTTGCTCTTCAGTAGCCACTGTGGCACGCCCAGGATGCTCGGCCCGGTTAGGACCCTGAGCCCAAGTAGTCTTACAGACCCTCCAGACAGCCCACCTGTCCTCCATGACTGACCCGAAACCAGGTGTTCTGCACAATGAGGAGGTGCCTACCTTCAGGTACCAGCCAATAAAGTGTGCAGGCACAAAGCCGTCCAGCTTGTCCTGTGAGGGGAAGGACATAGGCCTCGTGCTCAGCCCCCCATCCCATTCAGGGTCCCCCTACCCCACATGCTTGGCCCCCATCCTGGTGCTTGGGCCCCAATCGTGAGCTGGGAGGTGACCCTGCCACAGCTGGGAGGGCGTCCCCACCCTCGGTCCTCACACCACTCCAGGAGGGCGCTGAGCCGAGGAGAGCCCCAGGTCAGGAAGGAGGGGCCAGCACCTGCTGGGGCTCATGCTGCCCCACCCCATCCAATCCACAGACGACTCGGTTTCCGGAGCTCCTGATGCCCAGTTACCCCTCTGGACACTCACCCAGACATTGTGGAAGGGGTCGGTCTTATTGTCTGGGTCATAGATGAGGCAGTTGCCCCCATAGTCCCTCTCTGGCAGTGGGACCCCCAGCCTGGGGTCAACATACTTCAGAAACTGGCGGCCGTCCTGGACAGTCTGCAAGGCCAGCACCCGTGTTAGGGGCTGAGGACTGTGGTGTGCGGACAGCACCCCTCGACCGCAAGGGGAAGCACCCAGTCTCAGCACCACCCCCAACCTTGGGCCCGGCAGATCAGGGGCTTCCCCAGTCCGAGGTGACATCCCCACGGGACCTTGCCAAGGGGGGTTACAGGAGCACATCCCGTCGGGGGCTCAGATCACCAGTCTCCCCACCTCTCTTCCCCAAGACCCTTCAGGGCCCAGACCCCACAGAGTAGTGGCCTTCCTGGGACACACTTCTTCACATGATGGCCGGATAGCCTTTCCCAGACGCCAGCATTAGCTGAGTGCTCCTCTGGGCTTGGCATGAAGTGGGCTTTGGGGTTGCACCCGGCGGAAGAGGAGTCCCTCTGAGCAGCCACGCCCACTCTTCCCTCTGGGCCCCCCTCCAGAGGAGGGGCCCCAGGGCACCCGTCATCAGGACCCTGTCCCCAGGATCCTGCCCAAGTACCAGCTGAGGGATGCAGCGGGGAGGAGGCTCAGGCTGGGCTGACAAAGTCATCCATGGTGTGTGTGGGCAGATGGCACTTAGACCTGCAACTTGTCACACCATGGAGGTGACACCACGAGCAACTGACATCACCCCATGTGACCCGGGTAACACTGGATCTGAGGGGCTGACAACAGCGCCACATTCCCGAGTCAGAGGGATGGCCTCTTGGACTCGGCTCTGGAGGCCGGGTCTGCAGGGTCAGACCCCTGGATACTCAACCCCCAGGGAGGTGAACAGCTGGTCAAGCATAGAAAGTCTCTACATCGGGGCATCTGAAGGCTCACGACCCAAGAAAGTCAGAGGTCCAGACCACGACCCTCCACTCCAGCAAAGGCCGGTGAGGCCGGCTGATCCCTTGGGCCCCCGTGTGATGTGGCTCCCTGGAGAGGGAGGCGGGAGGCCGGTGGCTAGCAGCCGGCAGCTTGGGCAGCAGGGGCACCCTGAACCGGCTGTTTCTAAAACATCTGCAGACACACCCGTCAGGACCCACACGTCTCCCTGCTGTCGGCCAAGAGGGCCCAGGTCCTGGTTCCTAAGACCATCCTCCAAGAAAGGAACCAGGCTCCTTGGAGAAACGGCCGATTCCAGGGCTGGGGCAGGGACTCCCCAGAGAGGAGGTGCTCAGAAACACAAGACAAAACAAAACACCAAGAACCCACGACGACGTGGTGTGTGAAATCTCCCAGTGGCCAAAGCAATTTGAGCAACAAAATCAACCAAGTATTGAATTATAACCCAGAGTGCAACACAGATGTCCGTGAGGCCGTGCTGGTACAAGACATGACGGAAAACATGAGTCGGGGAGAAGAAACAAGTCTCCCAAGCAGAAGCTCTCCCCTCAAGCTGTGCAGCGGGACCTCCCTCCCGAGGGCGCGGCGTGGAGGGGGACGAGACGGACACCCCTCAGCCAGGGGTCGGGGTTGGCACCAAGTCAGAATCATGTGTCAGATCATGAGAGAAACACCGGACAAACCCCCAGCAACCTGGATACCAAAACCAAAAAGCCAGACATTACAGGCAAACCACAGTGTGTCTTATGAATACAGACGCAAAAATCCTCAACAGAATACTAGGAAACTGAATCCAGCACTATATAAAAAGGGCCATACACCACGCCCAAGTGGGATTTATCCCAGGAATGCTAAGCTGGCTCAAAATAAGAAAATGAATCAACGCAGTATGTCATCTCAACAAAGGGAGAACCCACACATCTCACTGGACGCAGAAGCAGCACTGGACGAACTCCAACACCTCCCAAGATAAACACACTCAACCAACGAGGAAGAGGGGGCCCTCCTCCCAGGACAAGCGGCCTGGGGAGGGCAGGGCAACCAACCAAGACGAGGGGTGGTGAGGCTGCCGCTGGGCAGGGAGGCCAGAGAAGGACAGACAGACACCCAGGCTGCGAAGGGAGAGGCAGGAATCTCCCTGCTGCAGACGTAAGCCTGCGCAGGGAGCAGTCAGGCCCGCCAGACAGCAGAGCTGTTGGGATGGACCGGCAGGCGCAGACAGGCTGCAGGACACAGGTCCACAGACAGAACAAGCTGCACTTCCAGACGCCAGAAATGAGCAGACCAGCACGAAATGACGACATTTCACTTACGACAGCATCAAAAAGAGTGAAACCCTCAGGAATAAACTGAACAGAGGAAGCACAAAAGGTAGACTCCGAAAACCACAGAAGGAGGTGAAGGAGCCGCACATGGAGAGCGTCCCGCAGGGGCGTGGGGGGCTCAGGTAAGAAGGGGGTGATGGACAATAGCCCACGTTCACCACAGGAGAGCTGGGTGCAGGGCTGATGGGAACCCTGCACTAACTTCACAGTTCCGTGATCTGCTTTACAATAAAGTTAATTTTAAATAAAGGAACAAAATACGGACCATGAGAAATCAATCAGAACAAAAGCTGGTCTACAAAGAAGACATACAAATGTCCAACAGGCACATGAAATACGCTGAGCATCACCAGGCACCAGGGAAACACAAGTCAAACCACACGAGATACCATTTACCACGTCACACCAAAAAAAACAGAGAAAAAAAGGTAAAATAAGAAGTGTTGGCCAGACCATGGAGAAACTGGAATCTTGGGCGCTGCTGGTGGGGATGTGGAATGAGCACAGCCGCCGTGGCGGACAGTGCGGCAGCTGCTCTGAAGGCTGAGCACGGACTCACTCGGCGCTGCCTCGTCGGGGTGTGTCCTCACAGCGATGGAGGGCAGGGACTCGGGCAGATCCTTCTGCCCACGTCCATGCGGGGCTCCTCACAGCAGCCGAGAGGTGGAGGGGGCCCAAGTGTCCACACAGCATGGTGAGTGGACACAGCGTGGCCCATCCACATGATGGACCACTACTCAGCCGTAAGAAGGGCATTCTGGCCCAGCTACAGCACGATGGGCCTTGGGGACGTGGTGCTCAGTGGAATGAACCAGACACGGAAGGACAGGTCCTGTGCGACCCCACTCACATGGGGTCCCCTGGGGAATCAGATCCACAGAGGGGGGTGGGCGGGGCTGGGGAGGGGAGCGCATGTTTAATGGGGACAGAGCGTCAGTTTGGGGAGAGGAACAAGTTCTGGAGATGATGGTGTGCTGGTCACACAACAGTGTGGCTGTGCTTCATGCCACTGAGCTGTGCACTTAAGGATGGTTAATATTATAAATTGTATGTTATGTTTTTTTACTACAATTTTAAAAAATTTTAATTAAACACACTGGAATAAAACTATAAAAAATTAAGCACTTCTACATACAGACGTGTGTGTGCGTGCATGTGTGTAAAACTGGACGGACAAGCTCTGTGGACGGCACCAATACCACTTTCCTGGTTTGATACTGTCCTGTATTTATGCAAAATACTGGGGAACTGGGTGAAGGAACATGAGACATACCCGTACAACTTTTCACAACTTCTTGTGAATCTGTAATTACTTCAAGACAAAATGTAAAAAAACTCAGTGGACAATCTCAATGTAAAATATCTCAATGAATGGGCAATCTCATGCAAAATAGAAGACCATGTGGGTTTTAGAATACAAGAAAAAATCTTAACCTGGTGTCAAAGAAATCTTAGACATGACATCAAAGCACAAAAAGAAAAGACACAACAAAAGCCACTGGTAAGGAATGAGGGACCAGCGACAGGCCTGGAGAAAATATTTTAAATCACCCGTCAATAAAGGACCTGGCATCAGAACTATGTAAAAAGCTGCCATAACCAGACATTACAAAAACAAACCACCCAATTATTAAGAAGGGCAAAAGACGAATACTTCCCCAAAAAGGACGTGTCACGGCTCGTGAAGCACCGGCCAGCCAGAACTACTGGCCACTCTGGAAGCACTTACATCCGTGACGAGACACTCACTAAAGCAAAGCATCCTGGCGACGGCAGGGACACCGCCACCCCGGAGAGCAGCCCGCAGTGACCCGGAAAGCGAAACAGACACCTAACATGTGTGTTTGCCCTCAAGAAATAAACGCTCAGGTTCACACAAAAGCCTGTACAGGAGGGCTCAGAGCAGCCCCACTCATATTTGCCCAAACTCGACACAACACAGTGTCCCCGACACCGGGAACGATGGCAGCACACCTGCCAGGGACCCCTCGCAAGAACAAGGAGCGGGTGTTGGCGGCACGCAGCCTGGATGAATTCCGCGCAGTTCCATCCACAGGAGACTCTCCAAGAGACAACGCTGTGCTGCTGGGGGAGGGCCGGGGGCCATGCAGCTGCCCAGGGCGCCCGAGGGGGGCTGGGTGACAAGACTGCTCCATGCCCAGCTGTGGTGTCCGCGCAGGTGAACAGCGCCGTGCACATGTCTCTGTGACAATACACAGCCCTGCCGTCACCGGCAGAGCTGAGACTGATGACTGAAGACCACCACCAAATGTGGTTCCCTGGGTTAAGCAGAACAAGGAGGATTACTCAAATGGACACTAGTGGCAACAAATCCTGATCCAAGGTTTATCTACTGAGGAAGTGAGTCTCCACCCTTCACCCTGACCACCTGTAAACGTGTGCAGGAGGGAGGGAAGCCACAAAGCCAGAAACAAAATGTGCAGCCACGGGCCCCAGGTCCACCTCCAACACCCAGAGCGCCCGTGTCAGGGGTCAGCGGTGCTCCCCCCAGGGTGCGGCCTGGCGCTCAGATGAAGCACCTGCAACTCAAAGCAGAGACTACCCACCAGGTGCCTGCCTCCCAACGCATCATCCCTCCGACCCACACAGCACAGCGGGCCCAGAGGCCCATGCCGCCGAGAAGAGACTGGTAAAGGCGACAGTTCCCACCTTCCCTCCGCAACCTCTGCCCACCGGGACAGGGTCCAGCCCTGCCACCCGTCAGAGCCGGGGAGGGGCTGACATGCAAAGCCTTCTCTGCCACCTTTCACTCACCTAATTCCCACAGTTCATAACCCAGAAAAGCCGCTTACCTGGAAGAGTATAAAGATGAGGAACAGCTCGTAGACCACACTAACGCAGAGCCAGAACCTCCAATAAGCTGCAAAGACACAGAACACAGAGGCATTAGGGGCGCCAGCCCTGCTGGAACCTGGCTGTCCCGTCCCCCCGTGCGGCTCCTGGACACGCGCGGGCCCCGGTCCAGGCCCCTCTCGGGCCCCCGGTAGACACTTCACAAAGCAAGATCTCGGTCAGAGGTGAGCACATTCTCCCCGGACTGCGTGCCCGTCCCTGGGCCTCCCACCTCCTTTGCTCGTCTCCCTGCAGCTCAGAGGACAGAGAGGGGCGGCAAGCGCTCCTGCCTTGTGTTTACTTTCATTGTGAAGTAAGTCCGCAGGGTTTTGGTGGACACCTTCCACCATGTTAAGATAATCTTTTAATTCTAATGCACTATGCTTCCATCAAAAATGAGTATGAAAGTTTATACGAGGATCTACTTTTTCCCTCAGTGTTAATGTGATGAATGGTATTAACAAATTTTCTAGTGTTAAACCATTCCCGAACTCCCGGGATAAAACCAATTTGGTAATAACGATTTGTTTTAGGAAACTGTCTTAAGCCTCAATCAGCAGTCTTAAGAGCCTGCCCTCCGGTGACCAGCAGGGCTGCACTCTATACTTAGAGTTGCTGAGAGAGTAGATCTTAAATGTTCTCACCACAGAAGCAGCTAGGATTACGTGAGGTGACAACTAACCCCACTGGAGTATTAATTTTGCGATATATGTGCATCAAATCGTCATACCGTATACCTTAAACTTACACGGTATGTGTCAGCTATATTTCAACAAAGTTGGAGACAGAAAGAGGTGTCCCTCAGAATTCCTCTTCTCGCTCACCATCTGCTTTCCATGCTCTCACACAGAAGGCTCAACTTCCCACTGGGGGATGAGGGAACAAGAAGGGGAAGGTCTAGAACCGTCCAAGACTCTTCATAAACCTGTGAACAAAGGCCTAAGGTATCTGATTTCCCTAGGCTTATGTCCACTAGAAACCCACCAGCCTACCTGCAAAAGCTAATTCATCTTGAACAAACCGGGCCCGCCCACAAACTGGAGACCCAAGGCTGGGCCATGGCCTCCCCAGGGAAGTCTGCATTCGCCCGTGTCCGCCACGGGCCCTCGCACCTCAGCTCCAGCGGGTGAGCTGAGAGGCGCCAGGTGGCTCCCTGGGCAGCGGCTCACGGAAGGCACACAGGGCCCTCAGGCCTGTGTCTGACCTACCTGCCGGGAGAAGCGGCCACAGAGATTCACTGACGTGGCCAGTTTTCAGGGAAGCTGACTAACATTCTGAGACACGGGAGACACACGGCTGAGGTGACAAACTTATTCTTCGCGCCCTTAAGGATGGGAGAAGCCTAGAAAACTCCCTGGTTCAAGAGCTGCAGCAGCAGGTAGCGGGTGGCAGGGAGGTGACTTGGTGACAGTCAGCCTCCTCCCACGAAGACGCGTCTCGCATCTGCAATGGCACCGTCACTGCCCGACGTCCCCCGTACGGCCCCCAGACTCCCCGTCACACTCGGCCTGCAGAGCCACCAGGGTCCCAGACCCGCCCACCCCACCCCAAACACCTAGGTGCCCCACGGCCGGGGTCTCTGCTCCACAGCTGCCATCTCTCCCTGGACCACCCCCGAGACTCCTGAAGTTGGTTTCCTGACTCAGAGCCCAACCCCTCCCCAACCCAACACTCCTATTTTCCTCCTAAACATCTAATCTGGCCACCTTAGCAGCACTGGAAACATTCATACTTACTCCAGCTTTCAGAGGGAGCCACAGATGGGCCAGTCCCATCTGGACCTATAGCCAATTCAAGCTTCCAAATAAAGCACCCCCAGACAGGCAGACCTGGGGCCTCGTGTCAGCTTCCCTCGTGGCTACCAGGGCCCAGGCCCGGGGGGGCGGGGTGTGGGCGGAGACCCCAAAGCACCACCTTTTGGGGCCAGAAAGCCCTCCTCCCTGGCCCCTCAGCGTGCAGCCCGGGACTGACCCCAGAGCCACTTCTAGTGTAACCTGATTTGAGACCCTGAGGGTTTCTCGCCAACCACCAGGCTACCGAGACAAGACATCCGAAAGACGATGTTCCAGGACGAGCTCCCTCATTAATTGATCAAGGTCAGCAGAGAAACAGCAACTGAAGAGCAAAGCTCAGAAAACAGACCCAGAAAGCACCACACTGCCCTCTGCCGAAGGGGAGCCGGCTTGATGCCCACTAGGCCCAGAGGGGCCCTGGTGAGAGCTTTCAGACAAGGAAGACTTGAAGCTGGAGCCCCGAGGCACCCCCGGGCCCGCCTGCCAGTCCTGCTCACAGCTCCGCCCAGCACAGTGCATCACCGCAGACAAGCACTGGGTGCGTTTCCAGCAGCCCTTCTCTTCCTTCCAGCTCGATCTGACAGCACTTAAACCTGGCTTTTCACTGTGGTTTTGGTGGTTCTTACACTTCACCTCACTCTCCCACTGCTCTGGCTAGGAGCCCCCCCCCCCCCATCAAGACTGGATGCGCCTAGACCACTGAGCAGGTAGAGCAGGCCCTGCAGTCGGGACCACACAGGCTTCACCCAGCACCCTGGTCCCCACCAGGCACCACCAGGACAGAGCAGATGGCGAGCCCCCGCCCGGTTCAGGACACCCCGGCGCCTCGCTCAATCCCACGAGCCCCAGGTGCACACCGGCCGCTGGGTGCACACACCTTTTCCAGAGGGCAACCATCAGGCGCAAACACTCACACCCTTAATTCGCCACTTCCCCTCCTGGAACTTTCGTCACATGAATGATCGTATGTACACACAGGTCTATGTGTGGAAACCTACTACAGCCTGGTTTATTACAATAAAACTGGAAACTCTACACATAAAATGACACCGGACTGGCTCAGTAGGTTGCTGTACATTCAAACGACGGCTAAACAAGCAGCCACCAAAACTCCAGCTGTTGCATAAAAAATGAATGAGAAAATGCTTGTTAAACCTGAAGGGAAAAATGCACAATATAAAACCACACGTATGGTGTGATGCCAATTTTTCACAGCTGCGTATGTACACACATATAGACACACCGAAACTGAGCAGTGGTTATTGTGAGTGCTTTTTATTTAAATTTAAAAATTGTATTTTCAAAATGTTCTACAATAAATACACACCTTTACTGAGACAGAAAAGAAACGTATCACTAAGTTGTGACCCTTCAGGAGACCGACCACCCCCTGCCCTCAGAGACAATCCCTCAGTGAGGCTGGGACCCCAGACATGCTGGGGGGCCTGAGCCATGCCTTCCAGCTCTGAGGGGACGCCCGGCATGGTTAGAAGGCCCCACAACTTCAGGGTGGGGGTGGGGGGCAGAGACAGAAACCTTGCTGCAGTCGCCACCTGGGGAGCCCCCAACAGCAGGGTGGGCACCTCACAGCTGACGGCAGAGCCACCAGCTCGAGCCCACCCCAATGCCACTGGACAGCCCCAGGGGTACCTCCATCTGCAGGAGAACGGCCCTGACTGAGGCAGAGTGGGCAGAGACGGGACAGAAGGGCCAGGACAGATGCAGGACAGGGCGAAGAGTGGGAGGACAGAGGAGGGCCCCAAGGAGGTCCAGCGGCCACAGGAAGAGACCTGGAGACAGGTCTGAAAGCCCCTCGCCCACCCTCCTCACCGGCCACTTGCGTGGCTGGCCGGGGGCCAGGAAAGGGGGCCAGGACACGCACACGCAGCAGTAGACACAGAGCAACCCTCAGAACAGAACTGCCACGCGGGCACACACGGAAAGGGAATTGGCGAGTTACCTGGATGAGGTCTGGAAAATGGCCCGTCTTTAGCTTGTGTGACTCCAAAACATAAGAAAACCAAAATACTGGCCACAATACCTCTGCAAATAAAGAACAAACAGCCCCTCAGTGTACGTAAGCACCAAGCCCCTGTCGGTTCCTCCCAGGCAGGAGGTGGGAGGGACCCCCAGGACGCCCACTGTGGTGACAGCCCCTGACCCCAGGGCAGAGGGGACGGAAGCAGGGAGGCCAGGGGGCCTCAGCAGCCCAGACCAGCTCCAACCACCCAGAGGCAGCAGTGCCCTCGGAAGAAGGCCCTTCCACTGGGGGCCAGGAGTTACTCACGCCATCAGGGGCCTCACCACCAAGACGTGCTTCACATTAAAACAAACACACAACAAAAGCCGCCTGAAACCCCGTACTTGATGATTCAGCGTCACTGAAGCCCTACGATGGAAGGGTGGTAGGGCTGGGGGCCCAACGGCGCGCCCCACTGGGGCCGCCGCACCCGGTCCTGCGGGGCTGCTGTGATGGCAGGGGACGGGCTGGGCGCTGGCCACACAGAGCCAGCTCTCACTAGCGCCCCGCCCCGGGCTCAGTGCCAGCGGTGGGTGGGTGTGGAAGGTCCACACAGGGCTGCCTGGGGGATGGCAGGCACCTTCCCAGAACCCATTGAAAGGGTTGTTAGATACCCTCCCGCCCTATGAAAGGGGCAGCTGTCCAGTGAGGCCACTGTCGGGTCCACTGCGAGACGGCCTCAGAGCTGGGGGTGACACATGGAGA